>NC_086330.1:347954281-348264593 GCF_032445375.1 Bacillus rossius redtenbacheri | reverse complement strand
TTGTGCATTGTGCATTATGCATTATACACACACACACATTTGTCTGGTCGTGTGTGCGCACGTATGTGTGTGTGTGTGTGTGTGTGTGTGTAAATAGTGAATTTTGGTGGTACAATTTAAAATAGGCTGCCTTTTGTTGCTGGTAAAGAGGTGAAAGATTCCACTATTTTTTTTGAGAACTCTTAGAACCTGACTCTTCACCACTGCCCAAGATCCATTTATAATTTATAGTAATGAACTTCAATAAAATTCACTGTAAAAATATTAATCTTTAATTTTACATTTTTAAAGAAAACAACAGAGGTTAGGTCTAAAAAAAAAAAATGAGTGAGTGATAGTGTGAGTGTGTGTGTGTGTGTGTGTGAGAGAGAGAGTGAGAGAGAGAGAGAGTGAGAGAGAGAGAGAATGAAAAAGAGAGAGAGAGAGTGTGTGTGTGTGTGTGTGTGTGTGTGTGAAGTATGTCGTTCAGTTTATGCTGTTACAGAACAAAATTTTTAGATTGGGTTTTTCTTAAGATACTTTTGATGAGTGGTATGAAAGATTCAGGTATAATCTTGCTTAAATATTTTTTTATGAGCTGCGAGGTGTTGACTACGGCTCCTCTGGTACCTGAAAAAAATCATTCTTGTTAGAAGTCACGGCGCTGCAGGTCATTGTACGAGTTTTGGCTCGTCCTGAATTCTTCGGTAATGTTGGATTATTTTCCAGATAGTCGGGGGAGCCCCTTTAATAGTTAACAAAATGCTCTCCATTCATATATCATGTGTTCATTTTCTTGTCCTCCACAGCACCTGCCAATCAACTATAAATGCATACAAGTAAAAAAAAAAAAAACCAGAACCTTGAGCTTCTTAATCCATATCAAGCACGCAGTTGTCGGCCACCAGGCTCTTCTTGGGAGAAGGCTCCGACAAGCAGGCCTTACTGCTGACGCTCGCCGAGCTCTGCTGCTGGGAGCACAGTCTCGCCACTCTCGCGCTCAGACTCGAATACAGGTGCTCAGCTTCCTTGGGGGTCGCCTGCAAAACACACGTCCGCATGTTACACACGTGCCTACTCTCTCTTCGCATATCGTCGGTCTAATTAGCAAACCTCGTAACTCCACTTTTTGTCAAAAATTGGTTTTTGGTACTACTATATACTCAGTTATGTGTTCTATTACCATTCCAAAGATCATAACAATAAACAATCCCTATGGGCTACAATCCTATTTTCAGAAAACCTATCTCCAGCTGTCGATTTCCTGCATATTAGCATACCTCGTAACTCCATTTTGTTAGTAAACAAACACAGTGTTATTGTTGGACTGTCTATTAATTGTTTTTAAAATATTATTCTAGTTGTTTCAATATTGTTTGTACGTATGGACAGGTACATTTTATTATTATCTCACACTTTAACTATTGTCCATCGGTTATTTATGCATACAAAACACTTATTGCAATAAATTATATTTTTAAAACTTTTGTAATACAGGCCATAATATCAAATGTTTTTGGAGGTAAAGTCTAAACTATTTTATACGATTTAGCTATCCATTCTTCATTTCAGAATGTCAAGAGCCAAGAATGATTTCGGCATGGATCTCATGAGTACCCCTTGTAGAACATCATACATTCTTTACGATATTGGCACTTTCATTGTTTTCTTTTACTGTTTTCGATTTGAAAGCCAAAGATGGCTTCTGTTATCTGTGGAACGAGACTGAGAGGGGCCTTGGTTCAAATGAGTTTGCTACAATAATTTGCAACTTCATCTTGTCGCAACTACCTTTGAGGAACGATGCCGACAAATTGATACTGTATAGTAGGGATGGGTTGAGTACACATTTTTATCGATTCCGATACCGGTACCGATTCCTAAATTTCGATTCTCAATTCCAAGTCATTCCAGTTTTCGATTCCTGGTAATTCTGGTCACATAATTAAAACTACTTAAGAATTGAATGCATTACATAATGATAATAACATGTATAAAGGATAATTATAAACTTAGAATTAAATGTTGAGGGTTTTTTTTTTTTTTTTTCAATTACCAGTGAAGAAGCATCTTCACATAAAGTTTGTTTGCTAGTAAGTACTAGGCTGTGCACAAAGAAGTTCAACATTTAGACAGGGTTCTTTAACAGGCGATAATGCCGATAACATAACATCTTTGTTCAAAATGGGTTCAAAGGTAGCACTACTTTTTTCTGTGGTACCTTTTGACTTAGTTGTTTTTCTTCAAAGATTATTTTTTCTGGTAGTAATGTGTGCCGGGATTTCAAATGCTTCATTAAATTGGTTGTAGATTTGTAAGTACCGCTCCGTGAAATTTGCGCACTACCATGATTACAAATTGCATATTTGTCATTTTCACTAATGATGCGAAAATGTTCCCAAACTTTAGACATGTTGATACAATATCAGACCATTCGCATCGTAATTTGAAACGACAGTCGGCGAACATTTTTTTATTAACAAACTAGCAAAACACTTGAAAATAGTTTTAGCAAAACAATATTTGTGCCAAATAAATAGCATAAATGCGCAACAATTCACAGTAACCTCAATAGCACGACGGTGAATTACGCCGTAATTCACCGTCGTGCTATTGAGGTTACTGTGAATTGTTTCGCATCTATGCTATTTATTTGGCACAAATATTGTTTTGCTAAAACTATTTTCAAGTGTTTTTCTAGTAATTATTACGGTTTTCCTTTGCAAGAAATAAACACGAGCCTCTGTTGGCGGTATGGCCAGAAAATTCTTTGAAATCGATTGTTGCTTTCATTATACAATTTGTCCCGTACGCAACGAATCGATACGTTTCGACTTGACTTTATATTTTATGGCCACCAGAGATTTTGTGGAGGCCATCATCCTTGAATGGCTCACAACTAAAATGGTGACGACACGTGATGTGATCTCGTTTCATAACCGTCCCTTTCTTCACAAAAAACAATGGACTTTTCTTAACTGCAAATAAAATTAATAAGTCTATTTACAATTTATTTACGTCTAATACATGAGTGAGGAATAATGTTCTTCGATCGTGGAGTTTTAATTAGAGGTTAAACATGCCCCGTAACATTGTTTTTATTTATTTTTATTCGTATAAAATTAATATTTAATAATAATGAGCATTATTAGGAATTTAATGCGCATACGGCAGGTAAGATATATTAAAATAAGTAAGTAAAGTTCAGACGAAAATATATTACTACTGTATTTTCTTAACTTAACCGATTCCTAACCTACCTTGCCCTTTTTTAGTACCCGATACTGAGTACCCAAATTTTTTAATAATCGGTGGTATCGAGGAATCGGAGAATCGAATCGACCCATCCCTACTGTATAGTGATGGTTGCTGCTATCAGGACAGAAATGTGACTCTCGCCAATGCACTCTTACAGATATCGGTGACAAAGTGTGTAACGATAGAGCAAAAGTTTCTGGAGGTCGGACACACACAAATGGAGGCAGACTTCATGCACTCGAAGATAGAAAATAAGCTGGAAAACAAGAAGATTAATGTTCCAGCTGACTACATTGCAACTTGCAGGGAAGCACACAGAAATCTACGTCCATATGAAGTTCATTATTTGACTCACAGTTTTTATAAAAAATTTGGTCATTATCAAGTGTATAGCTCTATCAGACCAGGCAGAATAACTGGGGATCCATGTGTTACCGACATCAGAGCCTTGAAGTACACTCCAGATGGGGTTTTTTCCTACAAGTTGGGTTTCACAGAAGAGTGGAAGAACTTGCCTATTCGCAAAAAGAACATTACTGCTAAGCCATTTGATAGTTTGCCAGCACTGTACACTGAGAGGCTGAAGATAAAGAAAACTAAATACGACCATTTGCAGTCCCTGAAAACAACTATGGAGTCAGACTATCACTTATTTTATGATAGCCTTCCTTTTCAAAACTGAAGCATTGATTTTCTGAGGGGTAATTTTTTTTTTTTTTTTTCCAATTTGTTGGAGTAATATTTATTGCCTCATTTATCAGTATTTAAAAGCTAGTTTTATCTTGATGTTCTTTCAAACGAATTCATAGTCAATGTTGATTTTATGTACTATACAATATTGCTGTTGTGTATTGTATACTGTCCTTACTGTTCAATATCGGAAATAACCCTTGTATTGTTAGAGATACTTTTTTATAATACACGAATAAATTTGGTGCTATAACTATTCATCTCAAAATTGTTCTAATATCAATATTAAGTTTACGCCAATAAGAAGATTTATATCTTATCAAACCTCGTATCTCCATATTTAGTTTGAATTTATGATTGTAAAACCTCGTAACTCCATTAAAAAAGGTTTAATAATTAAAAACTGACACAGAGTTTATTGACAAACGTCAGGGGGTCTTTAACTTTTATGTGATGAATTAAACATATATTAAGTACAAACAAAAAAGTTATTCAGTTTTTTGCTTCTCTTGTAAAATTTGTCTTCAGGGAGTTACGAGGTTTGCTAATTAGACCGACGATATGCGAAACCATCACCAGCTCACTGTTTCCACAATTTTTATGGAGGCATACAAATATCTTCTTAGCAAGCTTAATAACAACGAAAACCTGCAATGAAATTTCCCTGAACAAATCTTTTTACAAATCATTCATCTATACTACAATTTTCAGAAACAAATAAAGAATATCTAGCATCCACCATCCCCATATCTCCACTTTCTTTATTTAAAACAGAACCTTGCTTACACCATTTTATAGTGTGTATGATAAGGCACTAAAACTTAATAACAAAAAACTTTCCCTTCTGGATTACATTTTCCCCTCAATTACTATCTCTGGGGAATTTCCATGAATCCTCCCCTGATTTTTCCTGACTTTCATAATGTGGACAGTAACAGAATTACATGGGATGTAAATTTTACTATGTACCAAAATCAAAAAATTTAACTCAGAGTGATTTAATAAAGAATTATAAGGCTAATACTTAATAAAACATGTGTATTACATAAAGAAAAATTTCTTAATGATGCATCTGATTTTGATTACAAAAAAACAGAAAGCCGAAATCTGCTAGATGTATATTTTTTTCCGAAAATTTGTCAGTTATGATTTTGTACAGGCGAGTACCATTTCATTAAAAGAAAGAAAAAAGTAATACTTGTAAGAAGAAGGCAAAAAAGAGAAAAGGAAACAAGTTAAAAATAAAATTAAAATTTTATTACATTAAAAATACTAGTGGTTCACCGATGCGGATACCGATGAATCGTAATCGGCGATTATGGGTACTTACCGATTAATCGTAATCGGCGATTATCTTAACGATTACTTTGCCGATTATTTACGTCCCGGCGTAATTAAGTAGGTTTTTACCGTGTAATATTTTGTTACACATTTTAGGACGAAATACCGTAATATTTGTATATATTACAAAATTCATCTAACTCCGTCATATCATAATTACAGATATTTCGTTAAGTTTAATAAATCTCATTGCCTCCAACAATAAAAAATACATTTTTCCTACACGTTTATTTACGTTTCGTCTTTTGTTTCTTTAGTGGCCTTGTTCATTACCTATAGCCAGAGACGTAAAATAGATGGCACGCAATCAAAATACCACGAACAGTTGCAGTGGATTCTATGACAATCGATCTTTTCGAGTCGTAGTAGTGGTTCAAAATCGTAGTCCCGATACCTTCTAGAGTTTATCACTGCATTTTACCAACTCGTTATAGGCGTCTTTGGTAACATTATCCGTTGTTGTGTTATTTGTATGTGACGTGAAAAGTGAAAAAGTATTTATAATTTTATATATTCAGTCAACATAAATAAAATAACATGTGCTAGAATTGGTTTTTTGTCATTTTTATATAATTATAGTTAGATAGCGAGTAGGGAGAAAAAAAGTGAAGTGTGGATACATTTTTCTATAAACTCAAGTGAACAAAATAAAGCAGCATGTTTACATTGTTAAACGGTAATTTCTTGATGCAACCTTATGTGATAGTCGATAAAGCCCACCCCACACGAAGCCCATTTTCTGCTATAACTTCTGTTATACCCATGGGTATAAAAATTTTCATAAAAATTTGTATAGCAGAACCGCAGAAAGATTTCTTAACTCCATACACACGATACCTAGAATGCTAACAGAAAACCAGCCAACGCAGTTGCCGACCAAAGCAAACATACCAGGGGAGGATAAACCTGTTGAAGTCAACTTATCAAAATACTGAAAAAAAAGTGAAAGTTACACCTGTTTGTGTTAAAAATTATGTAACTTGCGGAAATATTATTTGATATTTTATCTTATATTTTTCATTTGCAAATAAATAACAAAATTGGTTTAGTATTTAAAAACAAATTAAGAGCAATTTTGGAATTACAAATATATTTTTAAGTTGTAGGTTAATTTCATTTAATTTTGGAATTACAAATATATTTTTAAGTTGTAGGTTAATTTCAAAATCTAAAAATATATAAATTTAAATGATACAAGGGACATTGGGTTTACTAAATGTAGTTTATGTACGGTTTAAATTCAATTATTAATTTAATTATACAGTTAATCAAGCTAATTTCATTGTAATAGTAAAAAAATGCTACCGATTCATATATGTTATATATAAGATTTATTGATTACTTATATATTTAACTACATAATTAGAGGAATTGTAACTAATATTTTTGTAACCCAGTGAGACAAATAAACACGCACATACCGCGTAATAAATTTAAATCTTAGGTGAAGAAAAACATTTTGCATGTTTTTTTTTTTACCCTCACAGGTGTGTCACTATGAAGTATCAGTTTATTCATTATTAATTTATGGACACTTGTTTCTTAATAAACGTTGGCGTTTTAATTATAAAATTAACTTTTGGTTTAAATTATTTGTGAACATGTGATTTTACTTTACTTTTTAAAAAGTAAAAATAAATCTAGGTACGTAGTACTATGAATAAAATCAATGGACTGAGACACCTAAATGTAGTTAATAATATTATATCATAAATTAATTCTAATAATTTATATTTGCAGAAAGCACAGTATGTACAATTTAATTATCTGTTATTTAAAAAAAACTAAAAAACAATTGGACTGATGAGGATTCGAACCACATTCAAAATCACCCTTCTACCGTTGCCATCGTGCCCTTCGCCACTACGCTACCGCAACTTCTACGAATGTGATAGGAGATAATGGGTAATATATAATGCAACGTATTTTTATAACGTATTTTAAAATTTCCGATTACTTCTTTCTGTGGCAATTTCAGCTTAACAAATATATTCCATAGTAGTTTTACTATTATAAAGTTTCATTTGGCATACCATTACATTTGTTACGTCCCTTAATGTTGACAATACAGACTATATACGGGGTTATATTGCAACACGTGGGTCCGCCATCTTGACGGCTCCAGCTCGTGGGTATAGCAGAAAAATAGAACACATTCTATTACGGTTTTGGCTAAGACTTCGGTTATGAAAACTTTTATACCCAGAGCCAGACCCCTTGGAAGGGTGCTGAAATGTTACCCACACGGGAGCAGGCGCGCTAGCATAAAAATTACATGAAAACTGCTAAGGAAATGGGTGTCGTGTGGGGCAGGCTTAATAATGCTTGTTTTCCGCAACAAAAACTTACCCATTGTAAATTACAATTATTAGACTATAGTTCAAGTTGTTTACAATAACAAATATTTAAATAGAAGTTAATTTAATTTACACTTTGCAATGACTTAATAGTGTATTTTATGTATTTTTATACTGTTATTATAACTGTATTCTCAATTTTACCTAATCTTGTTATCCAAATCACATGGGAATAATAATTTTTGTGTGCATTATTACACTTAAGACTCACCATAACCAAGAAAACTTTGATCTGTCCGTCGCTGTCCTGCGCAGTCAACCGCACACTCTTCTGACTTGCTCGCTCAACTGTCATACCCGTCCAAACCTGCACAATACAAGACAACACGGTGAATACCTAACAGGTAGGGGCAAAATTATATGGTGAATTGCGATAAAACTGAAAAAACACAGCAAAGTATGCCAATGCAACATATAACACAGAAATGTAAGTTAATACACCATTTAGCACAAAATCACACTAAAAACATTAAGTCAATCATCAAATTGACAAAACTCAACTCAAATTGCAAAAATTTCATATTTTATAGTGGTAAATTCATTCAATGTACCTAATTTATCTAGCACAAATTCTGTACCAAAACGTATAACCTAAATGGATAGGAAGAAAATTAATATATTGTTTGATCTTACATGTCTTACAGTAGTAACACGTTTTTACATTAATAATGGCACATGTTTCTCATACAAATTTCTGATTTAGTTTTATTTGTCTGAGTAGTTACGTTCTAGACATGCTTATTACTAATGATTTTACTATATAAGAAATAAGTGCAATAAGTATTTAAAAATATCTCATTTTCATATTTGTTGAAATAATACACTTATATTGAATGAATAAAGACTAGTGATGGGATTTTCAATACTTCGATACCTCGATACCTTCGATACTTGAAGGTATCGCAAAGTATCGAGTATCGAAACTGTAAGTTCGATACATTTTTTCGATACCGGAATGCTTGTTCATTTGTATTGAATTAAGTTTTGAGTCGCCATCGTACAAAATACAACTACAGTAGAACCTCGACGATACATTCCCATTTCATACATTTTCCCGTGTCATACGCCGATTAATTTTGGTCCCGCCGAAAGTACTATATTTGCAATGGTTTACTTTCCCAGGACATACACTTATAAAAACATTAATTTCCCGTTTAATACGTTTTTAAGAAGCGGAAAAGTCCTAAAATTCACAAATTTTTTTATTACATATTTTCCTCCTGATAAATTACGTTTTAATTAATGCTTTTATTTTGAAAAACGTTCATTGTTTACCTTTGCAAACGTAAGAAAATAACTTTATCGCACCATAGATATGGATAGTATCAAGAAGACTGTGCACTTCGCTAGTAGCATCTATGGCCAGCACCAAGCGAGACTAGTGGCGCAAACTAGCAATGATTATGAAAATGGTGCACGCGCTTTACCAAGGCACGGATCTCATATTTTGTGCATTCATTAATCTTTGAACTGAATATACTCGTTTGTTATTGTTTTCTTACGATCGGATATTTTGTATTTTACGTTTCTCAAGTTAAAATTTTATTGAAAATTGTTCTGTTGCATAAAGTTGTTTATAAAATGAAACAAACAAGCAAAAATTTCTGATTTTCTTTTTACAATAGCCTAATTTTTTTATTTCTAATTTTGGCTTGGTGACTTTTCAGCCCCCTCCAAGAAAGGATTTCAAACATTTTGTAAGGCCACTTTTTCTAATGCTTTGCTTGATTATGGACTGTATTTTACATTTCTGGTGGTTTTATTATATATTTGTGTGTGTGTGTGTGTGTGTGTATGTGTATGTGTGTGTGTGTGTGTGTGTGCGTGCGTGCGTGCGTGCGTGCGTATATAATGATGAATTCATATCAAAGTATCGAACTGAAAAAACAATACAGAATCGAGTATCGAAAGTGTGGTATCGTCCCACCTCTAATAAAGACAATGTATAAAATAAAAACAATAACACACACATCTCCTGTTTAAAAAACAAAATTTCCCTAAAATAAAACCATAAAATCTTGCCTCTACTAATAGATGACTCATGGATGATAGAGATGAAAGTTCAAAGCAGCATGTTTACAAATACCTAGAGAACCAATTTAAAAACTATTTCAGAATCTTGAAATATATTTTTATAGAATTTTAATACTACAGGTAAAATATAATAACAACAAAATAATAATAGGTTACCTAACACACACACACACACACACACACACACAGAGAGAGAGAGAGATAGAGAGAGAGAGAGAATGTCGTTAGTCACCACAATCCAGCCCACGGCCAATCTTCTTCTCCCTTCCCAATGCTAAAGAAAAGTAGCGGAATGAGACAAGGCACGTTGCTTTTTACCAATCCTGCCACTTCCATCCTCGTCATTCTTTTAGCAGTCTTTGTGTTAACTGCTTAAACTTTTTTTAAAAATGTCATTTAAATCACTCGTACCTACGGAAGGGCCAACAAAGAAACACTCGTAATTACCAGACAAATTAAGTATGATTTACGTAGTCAAACTGACGGTGCCTTACAAAACTCTTGTATCTTCGGAGGTCTCGTAGTATCCCATACTCGTAATAATGAGGTTCCACTGTATTTCAATTATATTAAAGAAAAGTTTGGTCCTTTTTTTAAGTTAATTCACCAAATACATTTCGACAGGTTATAAAAATACAGCAAATTTTGTAAACATAACATATGCAATATTATATTTTAGAACCAATAAATTTCAACTATGAGAATCAAAATTGGAATTGCAATCAGCATATTTTGAAACCAATCCAACAATAGAACAATTTTTAATTTTTGGTTTCTTCATAAATATTATACCAAGGTCTCCTCTGCAGATTAAAAAAAAATGCATCCAAGACTCAATTGGATCTGAGACCCAAACAACATGTTACTGACCTTGGTGTTGAGCAGAACTCTTAAGCTGCCGGTCATCCTGACCACAACTCGCGACTGCACGCCGTTCTCGTCTTCCTTATCGTTCAGTCGCAGTGTGCCCCTGCCGTGCTCCGTCCACGTGCTGTTCACTTTGCTGAACGCAAACAGCTTGCAGTTTATCTGCAAACAAAGCAATGGAATGTAGCCCAACAGAAATTGCTTAAAGGTTAATTGCGTAACTGTAAGAAGTATTTACATTTGAATCTAATCATCATATTAAATGATTTTTTTAAAATTCAATTATACCATTTAAAATAATTAAACTCATTTTTAAACAGTTTTAGATATAACTAGTGAAATAATTTTGAAAGTGAATTCCTGGGAACCATCAAAAATTAACAATACTAAAAAACTAACAGACAAAATTACAAAAATTCTAGGAATACCTAAAAAATTAAAAGAATTCCAATAAAAATATTCAGTATTCAAGGAATCAAGTTCATTATAATAAATGATATTCGGGAAAGTGACGGACAGATTTTTCATGTTCAGCATTTCTTCACACTCTTTCTTGGCTAAGTCAAAAACATCAATGTTTTGAAGAATATGATCATGTAGTGGCAGAAGGCGATAAAGCTCTTTGGTCTCCGCTTCACAAACCTTCCTTTATGTTGCTGAAAAATTCCACTAAAAAAATGGACAGCGACATACTCTGTTTTATGCCCCTTTGATTTCTTTTGTGGCATTCTCTAATGCTGTGATGTCGCAGGTCCTTAAGCCCCCCACTGACAATATTAAGCATTGAATTCCACACAGTGCACTCTGCCTGGCAATCGCTGCTCCTTGGCTTAATTCATCCTAGTTGGTTATCCTGATCTCGTTTATACTTCTGCTTAAATGGAGCTCGACCTGGTGATGCCTTACGTTTTTTGTTCATCATAACAAGGGCTGCGAATATTTAATTCAAATTTATATCGCCAAGTCTTAGAAATTATTTGAAACAACAATAAAATATAAAGAAAAGTTCTGAAATAAAGGCAATAATCATAGATAAAGGAATAATTGACTTTTGTATTTCAAATCACCTTCGACTACAATCAATTACAGCGGTGCTCAACAGAAATCACATGCAGTCGACCATTATTACGTACTTCCCCGCTAGAGTTCTGCGTCTTATTCAAAGTAGTTGCCATATTATGCCTTGTTGCCCATGGTAGAGTTTTGTTTATAAATGCACGCAAACAAAATAACTATACTGTGTTTCTCTGCCCTTTACAATATTTTTTTTTTACGAATGATGACGTATGTGTAGGTATGACAGAAATTGCATTTGTAAAATCTGTGATGATTTAGTAAAATCCAGGAATCCGGCTTGAGGGCCTGAAATCCGTGAAAATGGATAAAATCTGTGGAATCCGGCAGGCCTGCGACAGCAAATAAATTCAAAAAAGTCTAGTCCACAAAACACAAGTCCATGCATGACTTGAGCAGTACCTGCAGCACATTTGCCTCGTCCTCTTCCCCTGTGACGACCATCACCTGGTCGTACTTGCGCTTCACGGACCTCGCCTCCTCGTACTCCCGCGCGGCTTGGTCCAGGCTCTTGACGGGCCGTTCACTCTGGTTACTGGAACTATCCTGCAGAACAAATATTACCAAACATTTTCGATGTTTAAAGGTATGGCCTATCTAAGGCACAAAGAGAACAATCTGTCTCGGGATGTGGATTTAAATAGGGCTGTTCCGATACCAACATTTGGTATTGGATATCAGACAATTTTCAGCTCCCTGCAAGAATACAGGCATCAGAAAAGGCATGGGCGATATTGGGGGAAAAAAATAAATAAATAAAAGTGTACAACTATGATTTTTTAAAACTTGTTTGGTTAAAAAGCTGATAACCTTATGTATTCTACCAGCAGCACACTGGGCTGAGCAGAGCAAGAAAGCTGGCCAGGTAACAAGTAAACAAACATGAAGTTTACCTGATAAACAAGTGTTGCACAATGTCTTTAAAGATCTTGCTTGGAACTGAGATTTCATAAAAAAATTATGACAATCTTCCAAAGCTTTATGAAAAATTATTTTTAAATTATTTCCTCATATACTATGCCCAGTAATTATTGTGAATGTTGGTTGTAGTATCATTATCGGTGATGGTATCAGCAGGGCTGCCACTCACTACGTAGATAGAATTATGGGTGTTTTAAGGACCTCTGGCAGAAAACTAGGGAATTTTTAGTTACAGCTGGAATGAAATTAAGGACTTTTTAATTTCGTTACCATTTGACATTGACTTTCTTACAACAAACATCGTGTCAGAACAGTTTTACAAAAAAATTCCTACAAATAAATATATCAACTAACTTTTAAATAGAGCTGTGCCGATTTACTGATTTGATACAGGCGAAAACACATTTTGGTTAAAATGTTTTTATAAATTTACTATATCACCCAAAATGTATCATTCTAAGAAAAGCATGCAATGCAAAAGCACACTTATTTTAGTTTGCATAAACAAATGTTAATTAAAAAGAAAGATAACCTAGTAAGAACTGAATGGGATTTCTTTTTTGTAAACCTGCAGTAATATAAATGCAAAAACAAGTGAGTGCTTGACTAAAGTTCCCTGTCATTAAACATTTTACAATAAATTAATAATTCAACACAATTTACACAGCCATACATTGGCTAACTATAGAGAACAATTAACTAAACTAGCAGAAATTACAGAATTCCTAGTTTTTTATCAAGAACATATAATTAATTTTTCAATGAATGTCTTTTAGTGCCATAAAAAATACATGCATTGAAAAGACTCAGATAGAATGCTAGTAGCAGGTACACATACACTTTGCACCAGAAAGTCATAGTTTCTGTAGTACAGAAATCAATAATTTGCATTTAACTTCTCTAAAACGGATATTCGCAACTCCATAATTGTATTTAGTCTAGTCACAAAAAATATATTCTCAGTTTTCAGTTTATAAACAGAAATTAACCTCACTTTTTGAAACTATTATTTTTTTGCGTTATTTTAATTTGTTTGTTGATGTCCCATTAGTTGCTTAATTAAACACGAATTTACTAATGGAGACTTAAAATTTTTATTTAGTATGTAATTATTTAAAATAAGACTTTAATAATATGTACCTATGAAATATTTTGATTCACAAAATACAAAGTAAAAAAAAAAAAGAATTGAAAATGTGCAAGACTGTGAAAATTTGTACATGTTTACAATTCAATAATGGGAATTACAATGCAATTTAATGCGTGCGTCAGCAAAAATTCACTTTACCAAACATTTATACTGAAATGAGTTTCATGTGGTCACTTTGTACAGGAAACAGTAAAGGCAATTTACATTATATGAAACTATATACTACTTAGTTATTATTTTCAATTCAATTTTAAAAGCTTGACATAAGTTAATTTTAAAATGTCTTTGTCACAATATTACGAACATTTCTTTTCAGTTCAAGCAGTTGGTATTTTCCATTGTTTGTAGTGGCCGTCAAGCTTTAAATAAATCAAGTTTTTGTTTATTCTTATCTAACTTTACCGTGCTGGTGATATATTTATTTACAATGTATTATATTCAAGAACGTTATTTAAACACGATGTTTATGTTTAATATGTACAGCTGGCACACTTAGCTACAAAATTATGCAATTTCAAAGTATGTATTGGTAGGAAAAGAGAGAAGGGTACTGGTGGATTTTTAGGTTAGGGCTCTTTCATTGTTCAGTAATAAGGCCAAAAATTGTGAATCTGCATTTCTGCCGATTCAATTAGATATCGGCACAATTGGTTTCTACCAATTTGCATTGGCAAAGCTCTACTTTTAAGAATGGTCACCCTTCTTCACAAACAGTAAGGATATAATGTCAATAAAATAATTTCCCCAATAAATGTACTCAATTAATTTTTCTGATATTGTGTAAGCTGGCAATAAAACAAAAACTGCACCACAATGAAGATGTTTATTCTAAAATAGACTTCAAATAAAATTTTGAAGATATCTGGATGATTCTTTCAACACGGAAGATTCATTTAAATCATTACATTGGACATACGCCATTGCTACTTTACACTGTATTTCATAGAGAAAACCTGAAAAACAAAGAAAGATGAAAAAAAAAAAAAAAGCCAAAATTAGCAGATAACAAATACACATATTACAATAAGTTTTTGATTAATGTATTACAATACTGGCCTCCTCTTCTTTAATCATCCTTATCTCAACATATGTTTTATAGTTACATGATTGCTTCAATTTCAATGTAATGTACTTACAATACAATAGCTAAGTAATGAAATGAATTACACTGTTCAAAATGCAGCAAGCATCCAATAAAAATATGGTATTCTCTTTAGTAAATATGTAAATTTTTACAAATGACATTACATCTTCTTATATTAATATATAATCATAACAGACTTAATAAGAGTTGGCCAATAAAAACATACACTATCTGACAATAGAAGGTTCTGAAAGGTATTTTTCCTTTACAAATTAAAAAATGCAGTATTGACAAAATTTAAAAAAAAAAAAAAAAAAACTTCTAGTGATTTCAAAATCTGAATTACAATTAGAGAATCTGGCAGCCCTGTCTCAGGATATCAGGAATTGATATCAGAAAATGAGTTATTGTACCAGCCAGAATTTTAAACTGCAGAAATGTTGTGTGTCTGTATATGAATGTCATTTTTACTATTGCTTGATAAAGCATGATTTTGTTGAGTAGTAAAATAACAACTGAAGGAATAACTTTTGAAGTGAATTTTGGGTAAGAAAATTCAGATTCTCAGATATAATTATGACTTCTACTTTCAATAATAGGTGACATATAAATCATTTCTGCAAGCCTCCTAACACCACTACTACTTCAAAAATGAGATAAAGTAAAACATTAATATATTATCTTGAACTATGGTAAACTACACCATGACTCTAAAACTTACACTTTGGTGCTCTTTCTTCAGAACTGATGTAAAAAGCATCTCTTCCGTTCCATTTGTTGTTGCTATCGCATCTCCCACAACATTCTGCATGGATAAAACAGAACTATAATATACCACATGTTATTTGCTATAACAAAAGATAAATTTAACATGTTGACCAGTGAAAAAATCAAGTCTAGGCCTTTGTAATTTTAAGATATAACTAACATATACTTCCAAATTGACACAAGCTGTTTCTTCTGTAGGGTTGAAATATTTTATTTATTTATTTATTATCAATTTGTTACATGCCTACCAACGGCATAAGGCCATGGGTGGTAGGCACGATAAACATAAAAAAATACATAAACAAAACAAATACATGAAACAAAATGAATAACATTGAGGACAATACTATAATAACACATACACAAGACAATACAGCAAGCAACTAACAGATAAACAAGAACAAGTTTCATAATTCTATAACAACAGTAATGATAATCCAGAACCTGATTATAAATAAAAAAAATTAAATATGGTAGCATCATTAACCTTAAACATATTCAAATTAAATTAAGATAAGAAAAATTGTTTTATATTTAAATTATTTTTTGATAGAGAGACATAGCATCCATGTTTATTAAAATTTGATATAATTCTGTATAATATATCATTTGATTTGCCTAAGGAGCATAATAAAGGTGTCTGTCGACTGTTATAGGTAGGTACTTTAATCCCAGTATTATCTAGAATATAATTGCATTTTGTTTTACTGGTATAACAGTTATAGATAAAAAGGGCATCTAATAGCTCTCTTCTTAGAGCTAAAGATCTGAGAGAGGATAGACTATTAGAATTGTTGGTAATGTTGGTCTTTTGATTAATGATATTGATTAATTTATCTAGTTTGTCACTATCTGTTTTTGTGATATTGTTCCAGACCACGGAGGCATACTCAATCTTGGATCTTACTAAAGCTAAATAACTAACAATAGAATCTAAATTAGTGGCATTGAAATAATATATTTAATCAACGCTAACAATCTATTACATTGCGATCTAAGAGATTCAATATGGTTATGAAAGTACAATTTATTATCAAGTAAGACACCTAAATCTCTAACACAAACTGACTTCAAGATAACATGATTACCAAGTTTATAATCAGAAGCAATGATATGATGTTTTCTGGAGAAGGTTATAGATGTAGTTTTCTCATAATTAAGGTCAACAAGATTTCTTTTACACCAATCGAAAACTGATGAGATGTCATTTTGAAGAAGTTTACAGTCTAGATGAAGAGAAATTTTTCGGTAAATCTTAAGATCATCAGCAAAAAGTAGGCAATTAGAGAATTGTAATACTTTGGTAATGTCATCTATAAAAATGTTAAATAGAAGAGGGGTTAATGTTCCACCCTGGGGTACACCAGAACTAACTATATGTAGATCAGATTTAATATTATTAATTGAAACATAAAAGATTCTATCTAATAAATAGCTATTGAACCACTTTAGATATTTATCGCTTAATCCTATATTTGATAATTTTGTTAGTAAAATACAGTGATTAACAGTGTCAAAAGCCTTGGCTAAGTCAAAGTAACATGCGTCAACTTGACCCCGCGTTATTACTTCTGAATAGATTGGGTTAACAAAACTAATTAAATTAGTAGTAGGAGATTTCCCCTTTCTAAACCCATGTTGACAGTCGGAGAGTCTATTTTTAAGATTGAATTCAAGATCCTTACATATAATTTTGTCAAATACTTTAGCAAATCCATTTAAAAGTGATATCGGTCTGTAGTTTGCAACATTAAGTTTACTCTTTTTCTTATGTACAGGTATTACCTTTGCAATTTTCCATTTTTTGGGGTAAATTCCGCTATTTATACTAGAATTGAAAATAAAGTTAAGTATAGGGGCCAGAATAACAGCACATCCTTTTATAATAAAATTTGGAATACCATCAGGCCCAGTTGACATAGTGGATTTCAATGATTTAATTCCCCAAAGTACAAGGCTCTCAGATATGGTAGTCATAGGAATAGAGCACTTACTGTTTTCAGAAATTGAGTAATTTAAATTATTTGTAGGAGTTACATAAATACTAGAAAAATGATGTGCAAAACTGTTAGCAATAAGTACTGGGTCATTGGTAACGTTATCATTGATTTTAGGAGATAATTTCTGTCTGTATCCTTCTTTCATAATTTTTACATAGCGCCAAAATTTTTTTGGATTTTTTTTAACTTTATTGTTAAGATTTTGTAGCCAAAAATTTTTGTCCCGAGAAATGAGACTTTTGGCCTCTCTACGATATTGAGAAAATAAATCATAATAATAGGGGTTCATATTTCTTTTATATAACTTATGGAAATGTTTTTTGGATTTTAATGTTTCTATAAGTTGTTTGGAATACCAATGTGGGTAACTGGATTTTTTATTTATTTTATTCGGGATGTAGTTCTTGATGTAGTTAATCAAAGTAGTAGTGAGAAAATCAACCATTAGATTAACATTATCAGATTTGTACAGTGTAGACCAGTCATGTTCTTTAATTGCCATAAATAGACTTTAATAATCACCTTTTTTGTAGTCCAGATAAGAAGACGTAGTATTAACATCCCTTGTTAATATATCCATTTTGATATTAATTATGATAGCAGGATGATAAATATCTTCCGTAACAAGAGGATTTAATGATTTGCTGACCAAACAATATTGTAAATTAGAGAAACAAAGATCTAAAAGATGGATGGGCTGCTGAGTATAATTGAATTGAGACAAGCCTAAACCTGTTGTGAAATTGCATATAGCCATAGCTTTGGCTGATAAGCCTCTATAATTTATACTATCAGACTGAGAATTTAGCCAATGTATACCAGGCACATTGAAATCACCCAGTATAATAACGTTATCTAAACAATTTGCAAATTTTTCTTCGAGATCTTCAAAGTAGGACTGGTAGGTTGCCGTAGAAGTATCGGGAGGAATATAAATATTGCCAAGTATTAAGAAGTTGGTATGTGATGTTTTGACCTTAACCCAAATAGATTCAATTTCATGATGCTTAGTTATTTTAATCGAGAAAGCAGAATTGAATTTTTGCTTGTTGATAGCAATTAAAACCCCACCACCTGTATTTTTGTATGTTAATTTTGCGTTTCTATCATTTCTAAAAATCAAATATCTATCGTCAAAGTAATGCGAGTCAATACAATTATTATTAAACCAAGTTTCAGTTAAGCAAATAATGTCAAAATTATTAATAGCTAAATTATTATAAAATTCTATTGATTTAGTTCTCAGTCCTCTCACATTTTGGTAAAGAATTTCCCACTCACACAAGTCCAGTATGCGCAACACAGGTTTCAGTGTGCTCCTCCAGGCACCGGAATGTGATCTTGGACAGAAGAATTTAATGCAGAGTTGATTATTTCATGGTTATTGATGTTTTTATCAGCTTTCTTGAATATTTGATCTGGGAATAGCTTACCATAAAATGGGCTGATAAGGCAACCGCTCGGCCAGAAAACTGTATTGTGTATCATGTCAAAGTCTTCTTCTAATACTGATACATGGAAAGATGCATAGGTGTCATATTTGGATCGTAGTTTAACGACTTTCAGTTGTGATAGATTAAGATCACTGGTTATATAATAAACAACTTCTTTTTCTTCAACTGATGGGTCAAAACGGGTTACAAATAATGCTTTTGTTTTTTTGAAAGCTGGTTTTGAAACTGTTTTAAGAGATGAGATGTTCCTCATCCCAACTTGTATTTTTGATTTCTTTTTGTTGTCAGACTCAGGCTGGTTTACGTGGCTACCGTTGGATTTGTTCTTACCTGAATAATGCACGGTGGTAAAACCTTGCTCATCAGTAGTCCGCTTGATAGGAGAAGTGCTTACTAAGTTGCTTGCATCAGCGTTGCTTGCAACACGGGGAAAAGTGCTGACTGGTAACGAGGTCAGCCGCACGTTCAACCGGCGCGGCGACAGATGTTTCAACTTTCTTTTTCTGTTCAATTTTCTTTTGTTCTGTAACTTGACTATAAGTTTTATTGGTTTTATTTGGCTCAGTTTGAGGATTTTTTTCATTTTTGATCTTGAACACTTCTTCACTTAACTTCACAATCTCATTTCTGGAGTCGTCCAGTAAAGTTTTTAATACCTGGTTTTCATTTTTAAGGTCGTCAATTTTAGTATTCATAGATTTAACAAGATCATATAATTCAATAAGTTTGCTCATTTCCATGGAAACAGGTGACATGACTACATTACCAGATGCAGTTGAAACCTTTTGGGATGATGACGTTCTAGAAGGCTTGTTTGAAGTCGCGTCCTCTTCTGGGATAAGTGTTACTTTCAGAGCATTAAGATTAGTCGTATTTACACTCTCAGTTTGAAACTGATTTGGCGCAGTATTCACATTAGTTTTTTTTTGTCGGAGACCGGAACATGTTAAAGTTATCTATATGGTCTAATTCACAATTAGTTATTTCATTCGTTGCATCACTATAGGATAGAGAAAATCCCTCAAAATCCGACTGACTGAGTAGTAAGGAATTAATACTGATTATCTCGTTCCACTTAGTAAAGAACAACAAAGATTAGATATAATTACGCGGAGCTCGCACTAAACACGTCCGTCCGCTTAGGACACACGGCCGCGACTGAATAAACTGAATATATTTTTATTTTGTAGAGTTGTGCACATATTTGGTGGTGCAATAAATACCAAAAACATTCAGAAGATACATTTTTGATTTTGTTAAAACGTTTTCTTAGGGAATGTCAACAAAATAAAAACTTTGAGTTAAATTCATTTTCTACTGCCTAATGAATGTTCATTAGGTTTATATTGATTAACCCTAATTAAAATAATAATTTCAATTTTATTAATGCTAAGTATTATCTCCAATAAGTAGATAGCCAAGAAAACAATGAACAAAATGGACCAAAAGCCATGCAAAAAGTCGGTAGTAAAACATAAACGTGATGCAAAAATTCTGTGTAACATATTCACGTTAGTTTTAAAATTCATTATAAAATGTTCATAATTTTTTTTTACTCCTTTAACATTTATATTCTGTACCCTATGTATTCTGTACTACTTAATTTTTGGTAATTTTGAAGAAAAAGCCTCTTTTCCAGCAAAAAAAAGTTCTAAAATACTTTCTTCACTTCCTGACAATTCTCTAAAAGAACATTGTGATATTTAAAATAGCTTACCATTTTAACAAGTGGTTAGGATAGGTACATTAAAAGTATTGTGAAATTGTGTGAATTACTGTGAGTAACCGTACTATAGATAACTGCTTCCTGATGATGGCGACTGCAGCATCGACCAAAAGTCAGTGATATCTTCGCCTTCGACGTGGCTACCACCCAGGAGCCAAGCAACTCCGATGGTTGGTTGGGTTAAGTTAACTAGGTACATTTTAAATGGTAGTTAAATTCATTATGATTTTACAGTATTTTTACTATAGCTAACCAAACCTAATCAACAGTCCACATTTGCCAAAGTATTTTTAATATAGCAAACCGTACCCAAATAGCCTAATTCACTGTATCACAGTATTTGTAATATGTATACCTATACCAACCACTCATTAAGATGGTAAACTACTTTAAGGATCATCCTTTTAGAAAACATGCCCAGTAAGAAACAAATATATAAAAATAATAAAGTTGGGTTAGTTACACCATTTATAACATTATAACTCAAGAACGGCTGGACCGATTTTAATGATCTCTAATTTGTTGGATTCGTCTCCACCCCGATTAGCAGATTAACTATTAAAATATTGATAAAATTCAAAGAAAATAAATTTTAAAAAAAATTAGGTTTGGAACCCCGCCATATTCAGCAATTAACAGCTCATGTCAGTTAGGTTGGCCATAGACATACAAAGTTACAGACATACAAACTGTGAAAGTTATTTTCTCTATGTCCGTCAAGCAATAGCTGCGAAGCTATTCTAACAAATAAAGTAGAGAGAGTAAGAAAAATTAAAGCTCTAAACTGTGTGTAGTCACCATGTTTGGGATTAATTGTTTTTACCCAATTTGTGATTAATTGTTTTTTACTTTTATCATTAACCCTTTCACTGCTATTGACGAGGGTAGGAGCTCACTATGTTGTTGCTAAGCTGTGTTTGTAGGTGTTGCACCCTCTGTGCTGAACAAATTTTTTATGAAATCATAAAATTCAGATCCTTCTGTTTGATCGCACTGGCGAAGTTAAAATTTTTATATATAATTTTTATTTTTGGAATTTTATTATTTTCAATTAAAGTTTTTTTTTATTTTTAAATTTATAATTTTTAAATTTTTTTTTTAAACTTTTTGTGTTCTTATGTTATCTTTTATATTGAGGTATATGTACATAAAATAAACCACAAATCTTCAAAAGTTTGCTTTTGTGTGGTATATCTCAAAGCAAGGCCCAATACATAGTGAAGTATCACAGGTCTTGCAGCAGTAGCGAGTTTCCTTACGTTTCTTGTTCTTTGTGCATACTATACATTTCCTTGTTGGATTTTTCTTAGACGTCATCTCTAATACTGATGGGAAATGTCTTCCGACAAGTCTGGTTGGATGTTCTTTGTTTGATCGCCTGCCACTTTGAACAGTTTTTCTCTTTTTTGAATGTTTTTCGAGAATTTCTCTTATGAGAGCAAGCTGAAATTGGGCTATTGTTACATTTTTTCCAGTCACTGTTTTGTACAGAATATAAGAATTCAGTACTGCAATGTCTAGGAGGTGAAAGAAAACCTTCTTGTACCATTTTACAGATTTTCGTACACTCTCGATACAGGTGATGATCATGTCAGAACTATCAACTGCTCCCATGTTTTCGTTGTAGTCCACGATGCACTTTGGTTTCATTACCTTTTCTCCATTTTTGCGCGAAATCTCCATCATATCGGCACTATGGCATGTTGTCAACATGTGAACCTCTCGTCGATCACACCACTTTAGCGCTAATAATTGTTCAGACGACCTGAAAGTAGCTTCTCCTTTCTTCAGCTTTTCATCCATTTTGGGCATTTGCTTCCTTGTTTTTCTGACTGTGCCACATGCATTTGTACCATTCCTATGTAGCCATTCAAAAAGGGTAGGACTTGAGTACCAATTATCAAGATAAACAGTGTGTCCTTTTTGCAGGTATGGTTTCAGTAATGTTGCCACAACATTGCCAGATTTTCCTAGGTTCAATCCTGCCTCTTCAATGTCAGAC
This sequence comes from Bacillus rossius redtenbacheri, assembly GCF_032445375.1. Lineage (NCBI taxonomy): Eukaryota > Metazoa > Arthropoda > Insecta > Phasmatodea > Bacillidae > Bacillus > Bacillus rossius. The sequence goes on along the minus strand of NC_086330.1, from coordinate 348,241,888 downwards.
ACAGCACCAGTGTAGATTATAAAATCTAGCACAAAACCAGTGTCACAATCACACAATACAAATATTTTTATACCAAAATGACTTCTTTTTGAGGGAATGTATTGCTTGAAAGATAATCTTCCCTTGAAGAGCAGGAGACTCTCGTCAATACACAAGTTGGCAAATGGATTCATTGCAGATCTGAAGGTCTCCCTGAGACTGTCAACAAGTGTGCGAATTTTACATAGCCTATCACCATTCACAGGAACTTTGTTGTCAGAAAAATGCAACATTCTCAACAATAAAAGAAAACGGTCTCGGGACATGATTTCTGGGAAAGCTGGTGTTTTTAGAAGAGCATCTCGGGACCAATACTCGTTTATGCTGATTTTTTTTGTTCTTGGCATAAGCATGCAGACAGCTAAAAATGTGTACATTTCCTCCCAGTTGGTCTTTGCCCATTTACTGAGGCGGGAATGCTCAGATGGAGAGGTGCTTTCAACAATGAAATCAAAGTATCTATTAGTTTCTGTAGCAATATGCTCCATAACTGATTTTGAAAAAAAATGGTAAAAAAAATCACTAACGTTTTCAGCTTCAGTCAAACAAGTTTGATTACCAGAACTTTTTTCTTCAAAATAATGAATATGAGGCACAAATTCACCCTGTGTCCAAGCTATTTCTTCTGGTCTTATTTTTTTTTGCTGTTGGTTCGTATTCCTGCTCTTCATCGCTCGTTTCACATTCTGACTGTGAACTAGGGAATCTTTGCTTCGCTGGTGATCGTGACGTCAACGTGGAAGGTCCTGGTTGTGATTTATCAGATTCCCAGCCATCGTCCCTGCTTGAAATGCTACTCACATCGTCGCCATCACTATCTGCAAGCATTGCTAGCAGTTCCTCATTTGTGTATATTTTTCGTGCCATGGGTAAATACTACAAAGAACTAAATCAAAATTTCACATACCGTTTATACAGAACCAATAAAAATACGATCCTCTTCAAAGAACCAAAAACATGATCAACTGAAACAACTATGAATAACAAGTAGGCCTTCAGTTTACTCCTAAAGAATTCAAAACAGCGCGAGTTTCATTATTTCTGCGACCAAACAAGACATACACAATAAGGTGTGAAAATATTTCCCGAGCTCGAAAAAAATAGTAATATAAGTGCTATCTATGAGTGAACAAAAAAAAAAATAACTGTCCGAGTTGTAAAGTACAAACATGACACAATCGACTACTGTTCTCTCGAGCAAACACACGCGATGCGACACGTACACACTCTTGTTGGGAAAGAAAACAGTTACAGGATCTATACTCTCAAACCTCGAATGCAGGCCACGAAGATCGATAAACACTACATAAGTTACAGAAACGGCCACTAGATAGTGTTGGTTTATAGACGTACTTATATGTCTGTAGCAGTGAAAGCGAAAGTAGCGAGACGAATATAGTCGTCCTTCGCACAGGCAATGCTATTTAGATAGGACGGATATATTCGTCCTTAGCACACACAGGACACAATTTACGTACGAATATATTCGTCTGTAGCAGTGAAAGGGTTAAAATTAATTAAAATGAGTTACCCAATCACATTAACGCTACAGGACTACAACAAAATAATAAAAAAGATTGACAACACAGAATGTATGAGAAACACTCTTAACATTCCAGTGCCGCCACCTGTCAGTCGCGAAAGTGTAATTTTTTTGTTTCATGTTGTCTATGATTTGTCTTGAAAATGCATACAATGGTTACAGGTAGATTTGTTTGTTTTGTTTGAGTGTTGTTAATAAATCTTATTGGCGAGTATTATTATTAACAATGCCGCGAAAAAGACTATCTATCTATCCTTTCCTAACAAAGCCGTAATGCAATTAGGCTTTGGAACATTGTGAATCAATCCACTAAGAAGAACGAGAAAAAGCAAGAGAAGAGCGTCACGTTAGTATGGCCCGACTTTGTGCTTCTCAAACTCAAGAGCGGATTGATTTCATTTCCTCCAAATTTTTGCAATTTCAATTTTGTCTCATCAAAAGACGAGCTCATCAACAAAGTGTTTCCAAACATCATTGCTAACCACAAAAATAACAAATGGTTGAGTGAGCGAGCAATTTTGGCGGCTAAGAACAAAGATGTGGATGACTTAAACTTTATAATTCAGAATAAATTCGTTGGTACTCTGCATTCATTCAAATCTATTGACTGTGTAACAAACGAAGATGTGGTCACCAACCATCCAACTGAATTTTTATACTCCTTGGATATGCCTGGCTTACCACCGCACAATTTACAACTGAAGGTTGGCTCGGTAGTCATCATGCTTCGAAATCTAAACCAACCAAAACTATGCAATGGAATGCGTTAGGTGATAAGAAAACTGATGATCAATGTGATTCACGAGATGATACTCAAAGGAAAATTCAAAGGTGAGGAAGTTCTCATTCCGAGGACTCCAATGATCCCAACCGATAATCCCTTTGAATTTAAACAAATTCAATTTCCGATTCGACTTGCATTCACCAAGACGATTAACAAATCACAAGTGTTATGTGGTCTAAATCAAGAAAATGTTCTGACATAATCGTCACACATTTTATTCTAAAATCAAGTTCAAACAGTAGGGGTGCGACGATTATGTGGGAAAAAAATTTTTTCTGTTAGGTACAGTTATTCATAAAAAAACCCGTTCATGGAAAGTACATTAAAAAAAAAAAAAAAAAAAGTGGAGTATACAAAAGCACGCCAAACCATTTATATTAATAATTCATTAAACAAAAACCTTTCTTCAACTTTATATAGAAAACCCAAACTGTAACGCGAACTCAGGACACTTGAATCTGCGACATGAACTAACGCGTAACTATTGCCATGGTACAGATTTACCACGAAAAAATGCGGGCCTTCAAATGTAGTTAACTCAGCACTCGACAGAGAGCGCGCGCTGCATGCAATCGGCGAGATATCAATATTCGACTACATGCGCACACTCTATACGGGAAGCAACATAACCAAACATGAATGATGCCTACTAGCGCTGGCTACATGTTCATAAGTGGTACACCACGACGACGCAGACGATCAAATAAAGGAAATAACGTTTAAAAACGTCTTTAAAAGAAAATTTACATGTCAGACAACTTCGTATTTCCGTTAATTAAATAAGTAAGTGGTAATGTCCGAATAAATACTAGATTTCTACTTTAAAATACATCATTTTATATGGAAAAGACACCTACACAAAGCACTTAGCATCTAATAGCGGGACTAAAAACATAATTCGACCTTTAAGCGAGAAGTTTTTTTATCCCAATTTTGACGGCCAAAAATATAGGGGCGACGATTATGCGATAAAAGAGGGTAATGTTTAGAATTTTATTTTACTCTAAGGATATTTTATAATCCTAAATTTTTCATTTGAAAATCTTGCATTATAAATAACAATGCAATATACTCTGCAAAAACACACATAAATTTTTCTAAAAGAATCTGATCAGTTTACTAGTGTGGTGAACCTATACATGTTTTGTATTATTTTATTTCCCAAGAAAAAATTACACAGAACTAAATTTTTTTTTATAAGAGGTGAAACATAACCAAATACGTATTTCTATTAGGAATAGGACAATTCCAAAATTTTCGATACCGATACCCGATTATCGATTCCTTAAAAAATCCTTCGATTCTCGATACTCACCTAGTTAACTTAATATTAAATAATTCAAATTCTATTTGCAAAATTTTTTTTTTTCAGCTTTCAATACATATACGTATGATGTAGCATACATCATAAATTCATATTTATCAAATTTGAGTACACAACTAAGTTATTAACATTAACTCATATAAATGTTTACATCATTAGAAGTTAATGGCTCATATGTCAAAGGGGTCAAACTAATCTAAAATTTGTTTTGTAATACGGAATAAACTATAAAAAAATTTTTTAAGCTTTCCTTGAGCAGTATAAATTATTTTTGTTCATACAACTTGCCTAACTTAGAGAAGGGTACAAATTAACTAAAAAATTTGTGAAATGAAACAGTAACAAAATTAAGCAACAACTAGAGAACTAGCAAATGAAAGTGTTGTACTTGATTGTGGTCTTTCGGCGTTAAGTTACATTTAAGAAACACAAATTCATTCGTTGTTATTTCGGCGTTGTGGTAACGACCCTACAAAATCTATAAAACACTGACCAACTAATCATCATCCCACACCATTTGAAAATGAATGTTTGTTTACATTTTTTCGCTTTTTGGCGCGATTTAAAATGCTTGTGCTGCCCCGTACGGCTGGGTGACGAAGTAGCATGGTTCGCCCGATAATCTGCTTGATACTACGACGCTGTTCCAACTATATGCCAGCGCCCCCGGCTGACGTGGTATGGCCACTCACGTAAGGCTGTTCCAAACACTGTTCGTCCAATCATCTGCTTGCTTTTGTATTTATTTGGTGTCGCTGTTCCAAGCTGACGTCAGTGCCCCGAGCGTTGTGCGTGGACTTTAAAACTTCGCCTGTTTGTCTTATCTATCCAAACATTATGCCGGAAAGGAAAATAAACGCCGTAGTTTTGCGTATTTTTACAGTATATTTTTGGGTTTAACATTATAACGTGAGCGTGTGTAAGCTTTTGTTTGCTTTAGTGCATTTATGATTAATGTTCAGTGGCGGCCATGTTGCGGTGTTTTTTTACCAGTGACAAAGTCTTTTACCCAGTATTTAAATTTCCCGTTAAAACATTGTGATTTCGCTTTTTAATACTAAATTTCGTGGAAAAATGCTGTTTTGTGGCGATTTTGCGTAAAAACTGTATTTTACGGTGATTTCGCATTTATCGTCGTTTAATCGCGATCGCGAAAAGAACAGGCCCCTTCTAATATGCAGTGATAATTTTTTAATAAATAATTTTTGTACTTTGACTTGTGTATAACATCGACCCAAGTTTTAGATATTGTTTATTTGGGGAAATATGACTGTTATATATGCGTCTAGTCAGTCATAACCCCACTCAAAGAGTCATTAAATAATTGTATCTGACAGATTTGCAATGTTGTGAAATGATTTTTTTTGCTACATGCGGGAATCGACTTTTATCATCGATTCTCGATTCTCGATTATTTAAGTAGAATCTGTAGGTATCGATGAAATTGGGAATCGGTTTTCCCATCCCTAATTTCTATTCATTTCCACAAAAGCTCTGTAAATATTGTTTAGTTTATGATTAATTAAAGAAAAGCTCTATTTACAAGGCCAATGCACCACGAAAATGCACTTTCTCAATATTTTTTGAAGAAATAATCAGGCTATAAAAAAAATAACAAAAAATAACTCATGTACATCAAATTTTCTCAAAAAAAATATTATAAACATGCTACTGTACATAACATCAATTATAAACTTAAAATTGTCACCAAGTTGTGCAAAAGTAAAAAAGTTGGACTAGCAATAGCAAGGGCCTGGATTCGGATCCTGGACACTTCATTCTGATTTTGGTTTTCCATGGTTTGCCAAGAGTGCTCCATGCGAATGGTGGAATGGTTCATAACTACAGGCTGATTTCCTTTATATTCTTAGTGTATGTCCGATCCAATCACCTCATTGACAATGACCAATGAGACGTAAAAATACATAAATAAATAAAATACATAAACTAATAAAACTTACATTTGTTTGGGAAGAGCCATCAGCAGGAGTATGTGCTGCACTTTCTGTAGGCACCGTTTCCTGTAAAGTTGAATAGTTGCATCAGCATAGTTGCATCCTTACATTTCCAAGTGTATTCACAAACTTATTGATTTCTTTATCTTTCTCACACTATATGTATTGTATGAAGAGTGAAAAAAAAAAAAATCAATAGAACACATTCATAAAACCTTCTACAAAAATAAAATGAACTCACACAATGACATATTGTCCACTTTTATTTAGATGAAAGCAGAAAGGCAGAACATCATCTTTAATAAGCCAAGTGTGATCAAGTTGCTTTTTTCTTTTAGTTACAGTAAAAATTGAAATTCGTAAACTATATTATTTTTAACAGACAATACTCTTCAAGCAGAAAATCAGTAGCAATTTTTTGCTCATAACTACCTATGTCAAGTGAATGAAAATGTTTACCTCAAATGTTTTCAGACATATAAATGAAACAGTTAATAGTGACATGTACGTATTAAATATATTTAATATAAAAGATATTCACTAAAAAATCATTAACGCAAGGAAAACTTTTAATTTTACTCTTTGGAAAGTATTGTGTGCAGAAGAAATAGAATTAGAGCTATGTAGGAATCAATTTTTTGTTTGGGAAATTTCCAGGCAGGAAAAAATAATTTCCTGTGGGAACCACAAAAACATTTGGTGAAAAACATTTAGTGAAATAAGAAGTGCTTACTAATTATATTAAAATCAAAATATTTCCTGAAATGACCTTGAAAACTTAAAAGTTAAAGGGCCATCAACATATGACTTTGAAGTTCTAATTTCATACAGTTGTGGTCAAATATCTCAATTTTTAGGTATGAAAATTTCTGCTAATGTAAATTTAAGGCTCAGTTAGCAAATTAAACTTAAGAAACACACATACACTTAGAATATGTGAAGCAAATTAAGAATGCAGAGATAAGCAGAGCACTGCAATTAATTCCTATCCATTCCATAAGAAACATATAACGTTTGGAGAGTGGGTAAAAAAAGAATTTTACTGAAATTTTTTTTAAAGTTGTAATTTGATGCGTGTCATGCATGCAACTGTCGACATACGTGAATTATCTCACTCCCCCTCCCTTATAACGGCAGTGGTGCCATTTCCATTAGTGCCTGGGTGCGTGCAGTATCGAAAATATAACGAGAAATTAGCTTTAGTATACGACAGACTTAAAAAAATAAAATCCAGAATAACACATTTGGACAGCCTGCCTTGAATTTGGCCAGAAAAGTAATGTAAATGATATATTTATCAAATAAAGTTATAGTGCTGAAGTGAGGTAAAATGTTTTCCCCACAAGTACAGTATACTAACTTAGGTTAGTACAGTGTTACGAATAAATATAGGTGATTGCAGTTGTGATCTAACCTTCAAATAAGTTACCAGGGTGGCCACTCAATTCTGCTTAAAAAATTCCCTGACTTTTCCAGGTTTTTTTGACCAGTCAAAATCATCGGCATAATTAATTTAAAAATAAGGCCCGTTGTAAACAACACATACATGCAGACAAATCATGCTAAATATTTATTTCTAACAAAGAAAATTAAAAAGAGAAACAAATGCACAGTGTAGGCCTAGTTAAAATTCCAATATTAATTACAATTTAAAGCAAAAGTTGAGATTTATTCAGGCCTAGGTACATACCTATTCAAGCTGCTGGTACTTGCATTTTTTGTAGCATATCACACAACACAAAAAAATTCTTCAACTTGACACTTTATTATTTAACACCCTCAAAAATTGAAAGTTCAAAAAATTATGTACATAAAAAACACACACTAAATTAACATTTCAATTTTTTTTATAAAGTCTATTTTTGCATTGATGGCATCAACTTCCTTCTTCATATCTTCTACCAGTTTCAAATTTTTTGTTTCCAACAATTCTAGTTCTTTTACTTGTCACTTTTTGGTTTGGTGTTTATCATGTTCAATTTTGTCCAGCTCTTGCTGTGTCTGCAGAGCCTTAAGGTATTTTGCATGGGAATTCCTAACAAACTGCATCATTGATTTTGCTATTTTTACATGCTCAACCCCACCTGCTAAGGTAACTGCATTGTGCACATGTCTTAACGCCACAAGGCTGTGTTCTTTTTGATTTTCAATCAGTCACCATTAACTGAAAATCCTCTCTCTAAACTAGTATTTCCATGAGAAATTATCAGTAGAAATTTAACAAAATCAACTACTTGGCTTGAAACATTGTGTGAACTGAACAACTTCATCCAATGATGATCGAGGCGAGAATGTTTTTCAAATGCAGTCATGCATCCAATCACTTCTTCTGACTCTAGAAGAAGATGTAATTCACGCTGAATGCTGTCGGCTTGCACACCAGATAACTAATTGTGTTTCACCAATATTTCCAAGCATGATGCCAAATTTTTCTTGAACAGAACAGATTTAGTAGCAACAGCAGGATCAAGAAATGTCAGTGCCTCAGTTAGTCTGAATTTCAGAGGAGACTTGTCCAACAATTTTGTGGTACATTGAGTTAGAGCTTGGTGACAACATTGCTTGAATTCCAAAATCTGAAGTTCTTTCACTCCTTTTGCTTTTTGTAATGCATCTCTTACAGCAAAACCAACATCAACATTTTTTGCATGTAGCAAGTTATCTGTGCTCAAAATAAGTTTGCCTGGTGAAAGAAAATTCTTCTTAATGACATCTTCCTTAACAAAACGTACCATCAATGTTTGTACCAATGAGAAGAGAGCAGAATGAAGAAATTGAGCCACTAGAGATTCTGTCTGAAACTGTCTCAAGAAAGGTTCTAATAAACCTGCAAGAGAATAAAAGAATGAAAGTTTTGCTCCAAACAGGTTGTCTTTGACACATCTTGAAACAACAGAAAAACATTCATTCTGTCTAGTATATGCTTTCTTATCCCGCACTGCACACTCCACAAATTATGACAAACAAGGTAGAATTTCAATAGCTCGAAGTGCAACTTTGCTGTTCTCTACCCAACGAATAGAACAAAATTTCATAGGAAATATTCTTGTATCTGTGTATTGTATATAATCTGCTCTTCGTGCAGGTACATTTTTTAGTAAGTTGTAGACTGCTCTCAAAAATGCAACTATCTCCCACTTAGTTTCAGTATAGCTGCTTTAAAAGCACAATGGACAGTGTGTAAACCACAATATCCTATATCTAGTAATGTCGGCTTATTAGGGTCGTCACCTTTTAAGTCAAACAACAAATCTTTCAAAAATCTATGATTGACATTTGGGCCATCCATTGACACTTGTATAAGTTAACTTAAATTTATATCAGACAGAGAGCTTTTAAAGTTGATAAGCAAATCAGCAGCCGTTGTATGAGCAAGAAATGCAGACGTAAAGTACTGTGATGAAACTTCATTTTTTTCAGAGTTCCAAATTCTTACGAAAAGGTCCTGCTGCTTTTGAGCCACCTTGTTTAAACTCTAATCAAACCCTACAACCACATAGTTGCAATCTGAAATCAATTTCACCAGCTGTGTTTTGACATAAGTGCCCTAACCCATGTACTATTGTGTATGCAACTTTAGTCCTCTTAAGTTGAATTTTCTTGGCTATTTCACTGTCAGGGAAAAGTATTGGAAAAAGGTCAGCACTTCTAGCACCACTCCTAAATGAATTTGTTCTGCCACAGAATGTAAACACCAATACCTATATTTCAGACTTGGTTATGCTATCATTTAATAGAAAAGCATGCAAAGTTTTCTTAGACATATCAGTCACTGGACTTGGACTAACAGGTTCAGTGGCATCCGTTGGGTACTTACTAACCGAAGCTTCAGATGTGCTTTGTCCATGTTTTAATAGAACGTCTATTTCTACACACTTCTTATGGTTTGCAGCTGCTTCTTTGTGTTTTTTTCCATTCATATGGCTTATCACAGCTTTTTTCCCATATTGCTTAGGCTGAACTTAGTCATGCAATAACAACACCGGGCTGAAAATTTATTCGACTCGTCTTCAAGTAACCATTGTGAAAAATCTTCATATGCAAGCCATTTATAATTAAAACTAGTTTTTTTTTTGTTTGGGGCACGACATGAAAACTTGTCACTTTGTCTTTACAAATAAATATTTACGTACCACAACTAAAAAGTTTGTCAGCCTTAATCAACATATTTACGTACCAAAACTAAAAACACTTGCCAGCCTTCATCGACGTATCCCGCCATTTTTACACAAAAACAAATAATGAAACGCAGTTCTTCAGGATTAATGTATACACATACACTAACTTGTTTTATTCACAATCTTAAAAAAAAAACACGCCACAAGAAAGTTTTACAACAAAAACTATCCATTTAACTGTAACAAGCCATGCGCAGATGGTTATATGCAAGGCCTAATAATCTGCAAACAACAGAACGGAATAACGGATTTACAAACCATAAAATAATAGCGAGACAGGTGCACCAACTTAATGTATGAAAGCCGCAAAATGTTACGAGACAACACGAGGTCTCGAAAACACTAATTCAAAATAAATCCTACCTTTCATTTTCTATTTTACTAGTAATATTTTTAAAAAAACCTGTTTCAACGAAAAATTTCCAGATTTTTGATGAAATTCCCTGACTTTCCCTGATTTTTCCCTGTAGCTACAAAATTCCCTGACATTTCCAGGTTTCCAGGTCGAGTGGCCACCCTGGTTACCAATCTTCTGTATATTAGTGCAAAGCCAGCTGCGTAAACATTGTGAGCTTACTGGGCCGAAAATTAGACAACTGTAGCAAGAATTACTGGTTTTATGTGAATCTATTTTACATCCACAATATTCTCTAATTATGACACAATTCTTCACTGCGTAAGAATCGCCGGTCCAGATTCCAGGTATTGGTGTAATTGAAGCACCTAAGAATTGACGTAACCATCCTTAGTTTTAACAATTTAATGTAAATCAATAATTATATAACAATGACATTACAGTCACTGACACAAAAAAACTGGACGAAAGTTCTCAAATATTCATCAAACAGTTCAATTGGACTTACAAAATGGAATACATTGAATGAATTCAGATACAGCAGTTTAGATGTGTGTCTGAATGGTTTCAAAAGAAAAGGTCCAAGAGCATGCCAATTATAGGGTGATTCAATGGTAGCAGGTCTAAGTTTCCCACAAAAAATTATACGTAGCAGTTACACAGCTGGATGCCCAAGCAATGCCACTGATCTGGCAACACTGCAGTAATAAAACAAGGTCTCAAACTCTTATTTACTCCGTTTTCCCTCTTACACACCCACAAAAATTGAGAGGGGAAGGGACGCAGGGACGCGCAAGATAAATACCATGTTTTCTCGCATAATCGTCGCACATCTTATTCTAAAATCAAGTTTGAAAAGTAAGGGTGCGAGGATTATACAGAATTTTTTTTTTGTTAGATAAAGTTATTTATAAAAACAGAACCCATTCATGGAAAGTACATTTATTTAAAAGGTGAAGTATAAAAGAGCGCACCAAACAATTTAAATTAATAAGTCATGCAACAAAAACCTTTCAACTTTAAACAGAAAAATAAAATTTGTGATCCAAATGTAAGCCGAACGAATGCATAACTATTGCCGTATACACACCATGAAAGAGTGTGGGCCATCAGATGTAGTTAACTCGGCACTCGACAGAGAGTGCACGCTGCATGCACTCGGCGAGATATCGATATTCGGCTCCAAGTGCACGCTCTATACAGGAAGCAACATAGCCAAACAGAGAGCGCGCGTTGCATGCATCGGCAAAATATCAATATTTGGCTACGTGTGCGCACTCTATACGGAACGAAACATAACCAAACATTAATAATTGCAACGAGCGCTGGCTACAATTTGTTACGTTGTATGTTTTTGCCCGGCTAACCACACATAGAAACGTAACAATACAAAACAAACAATGTTCCTGAGGTTCTGCTTTATTTGGAAATAAAAGAGTTTATTAAATTATCTTTGTTTATTTCTTTAAAAAAATGTTTTTTCTCATCGTTACATGGCTTCAATACACAATTTTACAAATGAATTTAATTAGAAAAACTTCGTTACTTGTACAGTTTTTGTCTTTTCTTATACGAATTTTAACGATATCTTTGAATTTTGATAGGATGAGGTCCAAATACATACCACAGCACCATACATATTGCCGTTGATGGTCGAGGAGTCTTGTCACTCGCCAAAGAAGAAAAAAAAAAAAACTTAGTAATGTCCCTTGGTTAATTACCTAACTCAAGGTACCGTTGATCGCGGACCGAAATCACACGAGTCGGGCCGATGCCGACGCCTAGGGCCTAAATTTCTAATTACATAGTCCGAAGAAAAAAAAATGAACTTAGGTTAAAGAATTACGGCGTGGCCCCAGCCCCTAGGCGTTAAATTGTCCCTTAAAAATTTTTCATTTGTTTCGTGACTTGCCGACGACGCGACCGAGTTCGGCGACGATCGAGCAACAAGTGACTTGGTCGACGAGATTACCTTCCCTTGTAAAGGTGAAAACAAGGGAGGCAACCCCGTGGGCCAACTGACCAATCTGCGCACATAATTCCAAAACATGACCATATAAGGAAATTCGTGCGGGCACATCACTTGACGCCAGGGCTTGCCCTGATTGGCTGGCTAGTGGTAGCCTCCAGAGACCCTTCCAGACGGTCGCTACAGCTGTGCGTACAACGTGACGCGTAAATCCCAAACACGCATTTACAAAGTGAAAAATAGCTTTCTGGCGCCAGAGTGTCGCGCCTGTCCGCTCTTCCTTCTGTACCTTCCAGACTATTCTCAAAATATTACACTAGCAATATCCAATAGAATATAAAATTACCCAAAAAATTAAATACAATGTTAAAAATTTAGTAAACAAAGTTGAAATTCATATAAAAACTTTTGTTTAAAAATGATGTCCTGTAAAATTATAATCTATACTGCTTTAATTACTGACATTAATTATCAAATGTCAACATTAACTATTATGAACTAGAGTTAACCCTCAAATTAATAATTAAGTATCTCAAGGAAATAAGTATTTTAAGGCTTTCCATGAAATTTAACCAAAGTAATTAATAACAATTCTTAACATATCTGAACTGTTTTCTATATCAACAAAAAAAAAATATCCTTCACCTCAAACTTATTCTTAATATTCTTATGACCCATTTTGCAATGCTACAAATTTTCTAAGCGGTACACTGCGGCGACGCAGACGAATAGATGGAAGGTTATAACGTTGAAAAAGGCTTTAAAAGAAAAGTTACACCAGACAACTTCGTATTTCTGTTAATTAAATAAGAGGTAATGTCTGAATAAATATTAGATTTATATTTAAAAATACATTGTTCTATATGGAAAAAATACCCACTCAAAGAGCTCGGATTCTAATGGCGGGACCAAAAACATCATGCGACGTCTACGCGAGAGGTTTTTTTAATCCAAATTTTGACGCCTTAAAATATGGGTGCGACGATTATGTGATAAAAGAGGGTATCTGCTGCTGGCATATAGTGACACATATCGCGAGGAGGGAAAAGGTAGGTGTACACAGAGACTAACTGAAAATAGTTTAAGCACCATGTACCACCTCCGTTACTTCATCTTTTACCATTCACGTTCAACTTAGTTTCCATGCTCACCTGCAAGGCATGAATCACAGCTTATGCTAAAGATCTTTACTTGCATATTACTCTGCTAAACTGATGCAGCAACATATTTATACATAAAAGGATCAGCAAAACTGTGTGACAGCTGTGTTTACCTGAATGTACATACAGTAGAATCTCGTTATAGCGAGCACGGTAATAGCGAGAACACGGCTATAACGAAGTATTTTTGAGGAATTTACAGCGTGATCGCTTGAAGCGCGCTTTTGTTATTTGTCTGCTTTATCTCCACCCCTCTCGCTCGCCCCTAGACATCTTGCCGTTGACGCCTGTCACATTCTTCAGCCGTGCAGTCGCCACCTAAGTGTGTGGCTTTAAAAATAGAATCCCATTCTTTCTTTCTTTTATCAAACTTCCGTTAGTTATCTGTGCCGTGTGTAGACAAAGTTTGAGATTGGAACAGAACCAACGTAAGAAAGTATTTTTTACAAATTAGAAATATGTATGTTTTTGTTTTTATAATGGCGTATTTTCAGGTTTTTTTTTTTTGGTTATCTTAAAAGAGATAATATTAAAAAGCCGCTCTAATGAGATTTAATTGTTTCTTGGTTAACAAAAACTATTAATTATCAAATACTGTTAATTTTTTATATTCTAATATTATTATTTACGCGACGTCATACTGTACGCGTACGCAATACGACTGGATTCGTTGCTGCAACAATACATAGCATGTTATGCGGTATCAAGTAACGAGTAACGTAACGATAGTAACGAGTACTAATTGTTATAGTAACGAATACATACAGGTACACATTTTTTTCGTTACTTTTACACCTCTAGTAGGCACTACCGTATTTATTTCAGAATCGCTAGGGCAGTTTTCTTGTAACTTTTGTTTCGGTCAGTTGTTGGGGTATCTGTCCGGGAAAGGGGTGGTGATGGTTTGAGTTTAATCCCAAATTTATTTTCTAAAAAAGTTGACAGGTTTCTTTAAATGAAAAAAGTATAGTTTTCCAGCGACTATTCCGTTTGAGGCGTACGTGCTTTGCCGCAGCCGCACTCCTGCTTTTTTGTAAGGAATTAAATCGTTACGCTACACTAGCACCACCTGTTAGCAACATCCCGAACCAACATGGCCGCCAGCAGACAGCCTGCGTCGACAATAGATAACAGGACAAGGCGTGGTAGGGTATTCTGGTTATTTTGACGCAATCGGTGATCGCATCCGTACTTGTGGGGTATCGTTTTAAAGAGAATTCACACATCTGCTCACAGAAATTAAGATTTCGTTAATATAACCTGTTATTTTCCAATTATACAGGTTTAAAAACAATTTTTATACTATTTTCGGTTAATTTTTATTTTTTGGGGGCCAAAATTTGTCCAATTCGGTTATAGCGAGGACACGGTTATAGCGAGGATCAAACCCGGAACCATGACACCTCGCTATAACGGGACTCTAGTGTACTTCATTTCACCACTCTTCCCAAATTCACTTCCACGCGAGATGAACCCGAGAAAATACAACACTCAAGGTCAAAGCCTTGCTGATTTCTAGGAAAGACCCAGACTATTGTAATGTGAAGCAGCTTGGCTATAGGTAACCACCGCCAGTCAACAGCTGTTAGTAAGCATGAGTCGCCTAAGAGCAATTTCCGATTATGAGAGACACTCGTGTCTTGCATTATAGTTGTTATCAAGGTTCTACTGTATAATCTTCCAAAAGAAGATGTGTTTAATTAATTTTTTTTTTTAGAAATATGATTATTATACTTACCGCCACTCTCTCTTGGAGATTCTGGCCAAAAACAAAGCCAGGTGCTGGCGAAGCTATGGGCGCTACACACAACGAAGGATTCATGCTGCAATAAGAAACACAAGTAAATATTGAAAAACCATCACAAGATCTCATAGTTTATTGAAAAACCATCAAAATATCTCATAGTTATGATTCAAAAATAGTTCATATTATTTGCAGCTGCTTGAAGTTTTGGAACATAGCAGTTCTCAGATTCATTCATTAAATAACCACTTTCTTTGTTTTTGTTTGTAAAAACAATAATTACCTATTAGTAACTCGCTATCAATTTAAGAAAAAATTTTTGGTAATATATATAGCAAACTAATCAATCATACATTTCTTAAAATTGTGTGTATATAATTAACATCTACTGGTGGTTACTTAACGTTACATATTTCAGAATAAGAAATCACAGATGGAGTTGCATCAAAAATATTCTTTAACAAAGTGGAATATTTAGAGATCTCTGGTAAAAAATGAAATGAAAATTGAAATAAAATTCTTGTCTAGTTTACTTCTTGGAAAAAAATGATTTCAATTTATTTTTCTTTTGAGTGTTTGTGGGAGAGAAAGATGTAATTTAGATACTCAATATTTGTTACTTGGTTGATTATCAACCACTTATAGAAATAAATTAGTGGTGCACCGATGCGGATACCAATGAATCGTAATCGGCGATTATGGGTACTTACCGATTAATCGTAATCGGCGATTAGCTTAACGATTACTTTGCCGATTATTTACGTCCCGGCGTAATTCAGTAGGTTTTTACCATGTAATATTTTGTTACACATTTTAGGACGAAATACCGTAATATTTGTATATATTACAAAATTCATCTAACTCCGTCATAATATTTCGTTAAGTTTAATAAATCTCATTGCCTCGAACAATAAAAAAGACATTTTTCCTATACGTTTATTTACGATTCGTCTTTTGTTTAGTGGCCTTGTACATTACCTATAGCCAGAGACGTAAAATAGATGGCACGCAATCAAAATACCACAAACAGTTGCAGTGGATTCTATGACAATCGATCTTTTCGAGTCGTAGCAGCGTTGTAAAATCGTGGTCCCGATACCTTCTAGTTTTTATCACTGCTTTTTACAAACTCGTTATGGGCGTCTTTGGTAACATTATCCGTTTGTTATTTGTATGACGTGAAAAATGTAAAAGTATTTATAATTTGATATATTAAGTCAACATAAATAAAATCACATGTGCTAGAATTGGTTTTTAGTCATTTTTATATAATAATAGTGAGATGGCGAGTAGGGAGAAAAAAAGTGAAGTGTGGAAACATTTTTCTATAAACTCAAGTGAACAAAATAAAGCAGCATGTTTACATTACTAAACGGTAATTTCTTGATGCAACCTTATTTGATAGTCAATAATAATGCTAGTTTTCCGCAACAAAAACTTACCCATTGTAAATTACAATTATTAGACTGTAGTTCAAGTTGTTTACAATAACAAATATAAATAGTAGTGGTGCACCGATGCGGATACCGATTACTTTGCCGATTATCTACGTCCCTGTGTAATTAAGTAGGTTTTTACCGTGTAATATTTTGTCACACATTTTAGGACGAAATACGGTAAAATTTGTATATATTACAAAATTCATCTAACTCCGTCATATCAAGATTAGAGATATTTCGTTAAGTTTAATAAATCTCATTGCCTCGAACAATAAAAAATGCATTTTTCCTACACGTTTATTTACGTTTCGTCTTTTGTTCTGTCTTTTGTTTAGTGGCCTTGTACATTACCTATAGCCAGAGACGTAAAATAGATGGCACGCAATCAAAATACCACAAGCAGTTGCAGTGTATTCTATGAGAATCGATCTTTTCGAGTCGATAGTAGCGGTTCAAAATCGTGGTCCAGATACCTTTCAGAGTTTATCACTGCGTTTTACAAACTCGTTATGGTCGTCTTCTTTGTCTTCGTCGTCTTTGGTAACATTATCCGTTGTTGTGTTATTTGTATGTGACGTGAAAAATGAAAAAGTATTTATAATTTTATACATTCAGTCAACATTAATAACATCACATGTGCTACAATTGGTTTTGAGTCATTTTTATATAATTATAGTGAGATGGCGACTAGGGAGAAAAAAAAGGGAAGTGTGGAAACATTTTTCTATAAACTCAAGTGAACAAAATATAGCAACATGTTTACATTGTTAAACGGTAATTTCTCGATGCAACCTTATGTGATAGTCGATAATAATGCTAGTTTTCCGCAACAAAAACTTACCCACTGTAAATTACAATTATTAGACTGTAGTTCAAGTTGTTTACAATAACAAATATAAATAGAAGTTAATTTAATTTACACTTTGCAATGACTTAATAGTGTATTTTATATATTTTTATACTGCTATTATAACTGTATTCTCGATTTTACCTAACTTTGTTATTAAATTCACATGGGAATAAAAAAATTTGTGTGCATTATTACACTTAAAAAAATTTGTTCATTATAATCGGTAACTGAATCGGTATCTGCCGATTATTGCTCTCATAATCGGTAATCGAATCGGTAATCGGTAGTCATATCGGTGCACCACTAATAAATAGAAGTTAATTTAATTTACACTTTGCAATGACTTAATAGTGTATTTTATATATTTTTATACTGTTATTATAACTGTATTCTCAATTTTACCTAATCTTGTTATTAAATTCACATGGGAATAAAAAAATTTGTGTGCATTATACACTTAAAAAAATTTCTTCATTATAATCGGTAACTGAATCGGTATCTGCCGATTATTGCTCTCATAATCGGTAATCGAATCGGTAATCGGTAAAGTCATATCGGTGCACCACTAAAATAAATTTTTAAATAAAATAGCATTCAATAGCATTGATACTTGTAAAACATCTTTCACATCAAAATGTAAGAATTATGAAATTACACCAGACTGAAAAAAAATTAATTCTAATTTTGCATTTGAGTTTAGCAAAAGAGATTTTTTTAATGATTTTATAATAATTTTAAATTGAGAATTGTATCTTTACAATATCCTTATTCATTTAATTCTTTTTTATTATGAGAATTTTTAACTGAAATATAAATTGTATGTCCAAATTTTTTTGATTTTGGTAACACTACTGAATGTTTACACAACCCTAATCACATAGCAGAAATCCTTATAATTTCAGATTCACAAAACCCATGAACAATCACACGTCGATAGAGTCATTCAATGTAATTTGGACAATGGTGTGATACTCATTAGGGAAATAAAATAAAACATGTAAAGCTCTACAAGTGTTCATTTTTACATAAAATGTTAGTTAAATTATTTGTTAGAATGCATTGATATAAAAAATTTTATATGTATATTTTTGTGCTAAAGTAAAATAGGTCCTACATAATATGTACAGCGAAACCCCTTATTTACGTTACCGTTATTTACGTTTTCCCGTTATTTGCACTATATTCTTCAGGTCCCGTTTGGTTCCCATATAGTCCAATACAATACTTTCCCGCGAATTACGTCTCAAAAATCGAATCAATCCCGCTATTTACGTCACGTAACAACCATAAACAACCAGAAAATACCGTGGAGCTAGTAGGCAATGAACATTTTAAATAGCAAAATATACATATTTTATAACATGAAAAGTTGCTTTTATTTCTAAACATGTAATAATTTAAGCCTAGGCGTGTAAAAGTACGAGTAATTATAGCAAGAGACAATCTAAAATGCACGAGGGAAAAACGTAAACTCATGAATGTACAAACATGGCTGCTTGTAAGTTCTGTTACTGTATTTATGTCACAACTTAGCCGAAATACTGGTACGAGACATAAACTTCACAAGATAAAATGAGCGGTGTCTTGGTAACTGTTTTATACGTCTTTTATAATTTGGGAAGTATTGTACAGTTGACGCCATATTTTTTAAACTAACCATTTATTTCTGGGGATCGTAAATAATTAATTATTGGTATCAAGACATCATGATAAACGTAAACTTGAACATGTCACGGCAGCGAGAAAACTGGTGCGTATACCAATAAACTGGTATTAGAACTGGATAAAATTGGTACACGGGAGGTGGAGCTTATATTTTTTTCCGCTAAGCTCGCATCTATTGGTTGGCGGCTGATGGCGTCATGAGTCTGGGCGGAGCATAGAGTGCGCATGCGCCGCCGCGTCGTTACAGCAGCTGACCGAGTACAATGACCTTTCTCCGCGTTTGGCGCGCTATTGACGGTAAATATTCATCAATTTGCGGCCTTTTCTTAAAAAATTTTTTTACTGTGAGCAATGTGTATGTAGCCCGTATTTGTTATAAACCCTGCCGGTTGCAACTGTATTTATAATTTGGAGAGGCAAATAATCTCCTTGAACAGCTAAAAAAGCAAGCAGAAGAAAATTTCAAATTTATTTTTTAGGAAGTAATCAGAAAAACATTTTGGCTTTCATTCTTTATTTATTTTTGTCAAATGTGGTAAATTAATAATTGATTAAATACTAAAGTAAAATTTGTTGTTAGTGTGTTTGTACCTGCATTGTAGTATGTGCTATTAAACAAAAGGAAAAAAATTCTAAATAAGGTAAACTGTACTCCTTTTTATACTTTTCCCTTTATTTACACTTTCCCGCTTTTTACACTTTTTTACTTTGTCCCCATGAAAAGTGCAAATAAGGGGTTTTGCTGTATGTGATAAAAAGAGCTGCACAGGATAGAGAATTTTAGTTTGCTATGGAAATAGTTTGTTAACCACAATATTGGCACACAGACATGTATTTTCACACAGTGAAATTGGGAAAGATATGTTCCAGTCTTTTCCTAAAACACTCCCCCCCCCCCCCCCTTCTCCAATAGGAAAACAACTACTATTTAATGCTGTTAATTTCCATTAGTACAGTCAAGTGCAGAAACAGTTTTAAGTGCTTGCAAGTGACACACGACTCAAAACTAGATCACTACACCATCTACCTGCAAGGTTACCTTTCTTCTCGACACGGCGACTTGGTGCCCAGAGGAACAAACTTTGGTGTAGAGGGGGAGCTGGTAGTCCCGACCACTGGCTCACTTCTGCAAGCCGTCGCTGGCTCACTCTGCTCTGCAGCAGCATCGCTGTTTTTTGCTACACAGAAGGATATTTACTACATAAGCTCTGTATTCCTAAAAGTGATAAAGCTACGTCTTACACACCATGCTGTTTTGATTTGTTTCCTTGTCATTATTACTGTGTTTTCTACGCAGGAGATTTACTACATAAGCTCTGTACCCCTAAAAGTGATAAAGCTACGTCTTGCACACCATGCTGTTTTGATTTGTTTTCTTATCATTACTACTGTTTTTTCTCACATAATCGTTGCACATTTTATACTAAAACCAAGTTTGAAAAGTAGGGGTGCGACGTTTATGTGGGAAAAATTTTTTTTTGTTAGGTAAAGTTATTCATAAAAACAAAACCCGTTCGTGGAAAGTATGTGTATTTAAAAAAAAAGTTGGAGTATACAAGAGCACGCCAAACAATTTATAATAATAATACATGCAACAAAAACCTTTCTTCAATTTTAAATAGAAAAACAAAATCTGTGACCTGAATGCAAGCCACTTGAATCTGTGACGTGAACTAACGCATAACTATTGTCGTATTACACACTTACCACGAAAGAGTGCGGGCTATCAAATGTAGTTAACTCGGCACTTGACAGAGAGCGCGCGTTGCATGAATCGGCGAGATATCAATATTCGACTAAGTGTGCGCGCTCTATATGGGAAGCAACATAACCAAACATGAATGATGCCAACAAGCGCTGGCTACAATTTTATAAGCGGTACACCGCTGCAACACAGATGAACAGATAAAGGTTATAAAGTTTAAAAACGTCTTTAAAAGAAAATTTACACGTCAGACAACTTCGTATTTCCGTTAATTAAATAAGTAAGTTTTAATGTCCGAATAAATATTATAACTATAATTTAAAATACATTGTTTTATATGGAAAAGATACCTACACAAAGCGCTCGGAATCTAATAGCGGAACCAAAAACATCTTGCAACGTTTACGTGAGAGTTTTTTTATCCAAATTTTGACGCCCTAAAATATGTGTGTGACGATTATGCGCGTGCAATGATTATGCGATAAAACAGGGTATTTAAGACCTCAGCCTACACGGGCACACATACGGTGTGCAAAGGTACAGAAGAAACCATGTGATTTGAAAACTGCTCAAAATATCCGAGTGGTGTCTGCTTACGAAAAGCATTTTAGAATGTGCTGAGGGCGGATGAGTAGTTCCGTTTCCGTATGTCATATTTGAACTGTATTTTTATAAGAGGAAATTGGCTAAAACATGTTTTTTCTGAATAATTTTAGGCATGAAACACCTAATGCTTAAAAGCACTCAAGGGAATCGCACTTCACATTGATCATCAATTCTTCACCATATATGTAGTGCTATAATTTCAACTCAAATATAATATTTACCATGTATTAGACTGAACGTCAGTCCACATCCTTGCGCTTAGAGACAATGCCTACTAGATGCGCCAGCCCGCATTGCACTTATTATCATCCCGCCTCACTAACAGTAGGCTGGCACATTAAGTGCTTTTCCTGTACATTTACAGTAAAACTCACTTAAAACGTTCCCGCGTAACACGTTTTCCCGTTTATTAAGTTCAAAAAATTATTCTCTTATTCACTTCCATATATGTTAATATTTCCCATTCATAACGTTTGTCTTTATATATGCTTCCCGCATATAACGTTCAGCGTTTGTGGGAAAAAATAAAATAATATTGTTTATCTTTAAGCTTTTCAACAATTTTTAAGGTTAATTTTAAAAATTTACATATTTCCAAACGTTTCATACCGTATTGGTCCGAATATAAGGCGGCCATTTTTACATAAACGAGAGATGCGAAAATTGGAAGACACCTTATTTTCGCACCCAAGTCGTCAGCACCGCTAACATTAGTTCCAAGCTGAAAGCTACAGTAGAAACATGGTTAAACAAATGTTCACGATTTTTTATATTAACTAAAACATCGTTACCTCACACGGGGAAAACGATAAATCCACCCAATATTGCAGTAATTCACAATTGTTAAAAGTTGAAAATTAAAATATTTGTTCTTGAGTAAAAATGTGAACGTTGAAGCATCTCAAAATGGCAACCTTTTATTACACAATTCATATTTGTACTTGGTGTGCAATCGCGTGTTAACATTTACAGAAATTTAATTGCAGATTTTTAACGGAAATATTTGTACTAAAATATCACAGCCATTTTCAGAACGATTGTTTACGTTTACAAACAGAAAATGTTAAGAAAATTTTGGATGTAATGTTTGGAAATTCACGGCTGCCAACTGTCTTTCCACAATATTTCTTTGTTGTAAAACGAACATTGCCGAACACGCACAAAGACGCCATATTTACAGGAATTTGGTATGTTGCTTCAAAAGCTATTTTAATAATTTCACAGTAATCTACGCTTTATTTATGTAAAAACCTTCCAAACAGCATAAATATCATAGATTATTCTTTAAAATTCATAGGACAGAGACTCTCTGTCAGAGAGTAATATGGACAAATATTAGCGGTTACATCACCGAAGTTATTCATGGCCGTATGCTTCATCATGGCAGCTAGCCACTTGTTTTGTTGCGGCAAGCTGCATTCATTGTTTACTTTGTTACGTTTCACTCACTACTAAATAGTAATACCACAGAATAAATTTATTTATTCTGTGGTAATACGTAGCTTAAGTGAAACGGAAAGTTAAATGTGGTATACATAAATGCAAAAAGGATTTATCAACACAAAACGTATGTCTAATGATGTTCACATTAATTTCTACCAAAAGTATTTTTACATTTGTCTGGCCTCCTGAAACTGCAGGTCACCTTATATTCGGGCCAATACGGTAGTTAATTTGAACAGAACAAGACCGTCGAAAAACCTGCGCCGCACGCCACACGCTGTTGTATCTGTGCGCCATTTCGAGTGACGAATGAGAAACGCGCACAATCGTCGAAACCTGCGCCGCACGCTGTTACTTGTGTGTATTTCGACGAATCATATGCCTGCGTTTGTTTGGACTTAGCTGCTGTTCCACCTGCAGAACATTTTCCCCATTCGTGGCTTAACTGACGAATGAGAAATGCCAACTATCTTCGAAACCTGTGCCGCACGACCAATCACCTGCTTGCATTCTCAGGGACTAGAGGCTGTTCCATCAGTACACCAATTTTCCAATTCAAGTCACGTGACGAAAACAAAGTAAACCATATACCGCCAGCTATTACTTTCTTTGAATTATTTGCGTATATTTTTTAAAACAAAAATGTTAGTTATTGCTTTTTTTGCTAGTGTTTTTATAATACTAATTTTAATGTGCTTATTAAATTAAATACAGTTTTATTAATTCAATTTACTGGTAAAACACATGTCATTCATTAGTTATTCCGTTATTCCAGCATGCCAATGACAGTAAGTGTATTTTTGTGTGAATACAGCACATGTCATTTGTGTAAAATCGATTTTTACATTGAAAATTACTTTTCCCTTTTAAGAAGTTTTAAGCATCCAGTCCCTTGAAAAACTTCGTAACAGGGTTTTACTGTATTATGACAGCACTGTAGCATGTTACGTTTCTTCTAAAATTTTCTGAACAGAAGTATACTAAATATTACCTAATAGCTTTAAAAAGTCACGCAAGTGTTATTGAATTTACCAGCAAAAGAAAGAAAATTTAAAAAACCAACATAGCGTATAAGACCGAGCCTTAAGGCACATAACTAGAGACAAGACTATACAAATGAATTGAGATAAAACCAAAATAACAACGAAAAATGTTTCAATACACCATGTAACACCAAAATGCAAGTTTGTGACATAGCATAACTCCTGCCCTCTGCTAATAATATTTGAACTAATTTGTGTCATTTTTTTGTTCATATAATTAATTTGTAATAATGTTTCTTTTATTATGCACAGGCGTCTAAAGTATTTTGAATGTGTTAAAATAAGAATTAATTAATCATTATCAATTTTGGTTAGGTTTTACATACAATTTGAAATATTTTTAAAAATATTTTATTATTCTATGGCTTTTTTTTGAGCTGTTAACACACATGTCACTTCTAGAACTTGAAAGTTCCAGAAGGTTTGAAAAGAAAGCAAGACAGCAATGGGACACTCTGGTGCCATGAAGTAATTTTTTTTTGTGTTATCTGAAAAATGTGTCACTGGAAAACCCATCACATAACTGTGCAACAATAGCCCAGAAGATTCACTAGGTGCTTTTCAAAGAGCCAAACAGAATTAACCACGACGTGGTGGGACGTGAATTTTCAGACTTGCAGAAAAAAATTTTCAGCAACACACCTTCCATATAAAAATATTTAACACCGAAATGATATCAGCCAAAAAACCGACCACATAATCTTGTCCCTACACAAAACATAGCGCATGTTTAGGTTCCGGCATGAAGGCAGAAGGCAGGTCCCTTAACACCAGGCTCGTGAGCTCCCAGGGTATTCTTCAGTCGGACGTTACCTTTGGCAAATGGATTGCTGAGCTGCGTGGCCTCCAGAGAGGTGGCTATCTTCGCAGCATCCGAGCCGACGGCCAGCTGCGAGGGTCGCAGGACCAGCGGCTTGGCCGGAGTTGGCGGGGAGAATGTGAGCACGCTAGACCTCAGCGGGAAGAGGCTGCTCGACACGCGAGACGGCGCCAACACTGCAACACGTGGAACCACACACGACACACTGCAGTGTTTGAGTTACAATACTGACAGAGATACCGTCAATGGACTCATTCTAAATGATTCTTTTTATTTTTAAGTGTATTCAGAGCAATAAAGGTAGTTTTACTCATACTTTAATAAGGCAACTATTGAAAAAACAATTCATATAAAAATTTAAATAAAAAAAAAAATAGGATTTAAAATAATGTATGAAAATTAAGCCCAATACTATATTAATATGTAATATACTCAAGGTATTTCAGGTACTAGATATATAACAATAGATATCATTTGAAAGGGACTTTTAATAGAGACTATCTAAAAAAAATTTTTAGTAACAAATATTAGCAAATCAGTACCTATATATAAACTTATGTTTTAATAATTTTGAATTCATTGCTAAATGGAAGAGTTGGAGATACAGAAGGAGAAAATAATATACTCAACATGTTACTAATTTTATTTAAAGGTACAAGAGCATATGAAGTTGAGCCAACCTGAAGAGTGCTTAAACACTGGCCTCGAAGGGGGGAAACCATGTGTGCTTGGAGAATACGACGCTTTGCTCTCCCCCCCTCCGCCGACTTCTCGCCCGGTGCTCTGAGTCACATCCTGGACTGCGTCTGGGGCAGCCTACAAAAACAAACCCCCCCGAGTCAATGCAAGCAACACGCTTTAAGACAATATGTAATTGGTGCTGGTCCAGTCCAACCTGTAGACTCAGTGGTTAGAGAGAAGATTTTAAGATTTAATTCTGCTGAGATTAATTTTCATAATGAAAGTTATCAGTGGTATTGATTTTATTTTTATAAATGCTGTTTATTTTATTAAGATGGTGCAATATTTAATACAAAAAAATGTTGAAATGTAACCTAATACTTTTCTTTTTAACAAAATAGCATATTTTTGATAAAGGTAAAAACCACAATACAAGCAAAAATAACTAGCATAAACTTGTTTTTCAAGCACTTTCATATAAAACATTCTAAGGTAAAAATGAGGATCAAAGTCATGCATTACCAATTGGGGAACATAATTCATACTAAAATCTACTTGGCCAAAATATTTTGTTATAAATTAAATACACCTATCCCTTAGCACGTCTTCAGATTGCGCTGATTCATTTAGCGGGATGTGAATTTTACTGCTCCAGTCTTGAATAGCACGTCTGTAAATTTCAGCTAGCACAAAATCTCGGCAGGCAAAAAAAAGTTGAGCACGACACCACAAAGTCTGTTTCAACTTCTGTAAACAACAGATGTGCCGTGGGATACAGGTCTATGGCAAGTTAAATTGCGGCTATGGAGTGTAAAGGACCAAATGTTTTTACGTCCGCGCGTATGATGCCGTGCCGTGCCGTACTGTACCGTTGTCGTTTAGCCACAAACCGAGCTGTTAACTCAGTCTAGACAGTGGCAGGGAATTCACTCAAACAAAAGCAACGTCTGCCCATTCAGCTGCCGGTAACTGTACATGCTTGATCACTCATAATGCATTGTGTTCAAGTATTTGAGACAAAACTAGAAGTATTACGGCGCGCAGATTGTCATGAAGGTCACGCTTATGTTGGTCGCACTTTAGTTTTAAGCAAGTCAACTGTGCGCATAATCGTACGAAATAAGGACTCTTACCAAAAATTTATATACATAAGTCTGATGCTGTTGGTTGTACTAGCGGGAATATATTTGACATTAGATACCAGAGTAGAAATGAACAGATGATTCAAGTTGAAAAGGTTGTTAAATGAATGTTGCAATGAAAAAAATAATCATTGGCCTGACAGGATTGGTGTGAACCAGGTGGTGATACGCAAATTAGAACTTTAATTTTTGAAAAATTAAAATGTAATTATCCGGACAGTATTATCGGTTTCATTGTCAGTAAAGGATGGTTTGGAAAGGTACGGCGACGTGAGTTGAAGGTCACACCCGAGCGGGCAAGTCAGGCAGCCGACTGATGATAAAGTATATAACCATATATCTCCCATTACGCGGTGTGGTATTCGTCATACAAAGTGCGATGAGAGGCATATAAAGATAAATGGTGTGACATAATTATCATTGAGTGTTATTCTACGCATTTATATTACGTAAAGTATATTTTCCTACACAATTTTAGAACACATTAAATAAATTAGCCTTGCTATTTATGGAAACTAATGCTTCAGAATACGCGATTTTGAATAACACTAGCATATTTAGGAACGAATTAGTCGTGCTAAGTGAGGGATAGGTGTACTAAAATATCATTCATTAAATAGTGGATGTTAAAGAAAAACATTTAAGTGATTTGAGTAAAATTGTTCAAAATCTGTTTGAACTCATTAACTGATTGACCTTTTTGATGTTAGTGGGGTTTTATTGCTATTTAACATAAACTCTTGCAAGACACATTCAAGGTTCAATTCCAGGTCAGGTCAGGTCAGTGATTTTTCACTTGGGGAAGTTTCCTTCCAGAGTTCAGGGCTAGATGTGCCGTTCTCATTGGTGGCCCTAGACTTTGCAGGGCTCTTATGTTATAGAGCAGGGCCTTTCTGGAGGGTCTAGGTGTATAGATTAGCCCTAAAAGTAATTTCTTCAAAAGAGATTCTACGCTAACCTGAAACTAGGCCTGTGCGAATACTAGTTTTTTGATGAAAGTGAATATTGAATAGACAGTTCAAAATATTTGTGAAGTCAAATTGAATCCAGAATAAAACAAATAGCAAATTGCATGGCCAAGTCAAATAGAATATTAAAAAGAGCTTTGATTGATTTGCTTAGTTGAATCTTCGCAAAGGTCTAGAATTAAATTTGGAACATGGTTTTAATAATTTATTTTAAAAAATATTGATATTCTTTCCTAACAAATTATACTCAAGGTTAGTTTTAAAAATGCTAACAATTGAATTCTGCTACAATCACATTATAAGAGCCAATAAAAAATTTAGATTTTTATTAAGACATCAAAATGTATTGACCAGCACCTTAAAATACATTCATATCATCACTTAACCAACGCCTAAGTCATTTTTTTTAAAATTAGTTTTTTGTTTCTCCATGGAAACATAAGCTATTACCATCTTCTCACGATGTGTTTCACCAAAAATCTAACAGAATGCGCTGCTATGGTTTTTTTTCTAACCCCGGGTATCATTAAATTCCAGCATAGCGCATAAAGTTATTAGGCTCTCCTGAAAAATTTTATTTTTTTTCTAATTTGCTGTCTTGTTTCTCAAGCGATAATATACAAATTTTATACTTTCCTTTTCCTATTAATGTCCATATTTTTCATAGAAAACTAGATAAACAAGGAAAATAAAAATGAGGTCAGTGAGGGGTCCTGCTATTCACGGGACCCTCGGTGGTAGCCCGGCTTGCAGCCATGGAGCCACCCCTGGCTGTACCTTCACCTCCTTCATGTTGTGGAAGGCAACCGTCAATCACAGCAGACTAACCTAGCCAAGTCTGCCCTAGTGCCGTTATGGCCATTCTCCCGTGAAGATGGCTGGGGAGCCAAGCCAGCCTCCGGGAAAGATCACTCCAACATTAATTAATAATAATCACACCCGATAAAACAACCAAATTTTAATCTATGAACCACTTATGATATAGAAATTTTGGGAAGCTTGTGACAAATAATACAGATGCAGCCCACAGACTCAAATTGTAGGAGTAGAAAATGTGTTAAACTAATAGAGACTGAGGCAGGTATAGCTAAGAGTGTGCTTCAGGGTTCGAGATCAAGATGGTTTGAGCACAAAACATACAAAATAATGCCCAAGCTGGGCGGAGACTCACAAAACCAATGTGCAGCAACATAAACCGGTATAAAGTCACTTTCGTAAACATTAGGGGAACATACCAAACGTATCGATGTGCTAAATGAAACATTATGACAGTGAAAATACCCTAGAATACATTTGGTAAACTAAAATAGAGAAAAGGGAAAAAGTAATCTCAAATGTTAAAATACCTTAAGAAAACTGGGTTACAGTATTTATAATACTTATTCTCGTTCTAAATCCTCAAAAGTCTTTGTAGCACAGAGGTAGAGATGTGGTGCGTGACTAATCACGGATGTGATTAAAATCTCACCACAGGGAAAATTTTTTTAATAGAATTATCACATAATATTATATAATGATGTTAAATCAGCTCAATAAGGTTAAGGTTTGTTTGTAGGAAATATTTACAGACTGATTTCAGTTGATTAAGCCAAAACAAATATACAAACGTATACTCGGTGTTACAATAGGTGTAGTAAAATGTTTCAGGTTCATGTTAAATATGTAGTTGAGCGGTATTTGCG
Organism: Bacillus rossius redtenbacheri; assembly: GCF_032445375.1. Classification (NCBI taxonomy): domain Eukaryota; kingdom Metazoa; phylum Arthropoda; class Insecta; order Phasmatodea; family Bacillidae; genus Bacillus; species Bacillus rossius. The sequence continues at coordinate 348,212,793 of NC_086330.1, read as the reverse complement.
AAAAAAAATGTTAAAAAACCGAAAATACCTTTATTAGACGCTCTTCAACTTCCTCTTTTCATTAAAAGCGGCGGAGGTAAGAAATTCCAAATACTTTAGGAGATATCGAATTTTTAAATTTCATCATTATGTAGTTGAGCGGTATTTGCGAAAAAAAATGTTAAAAGTCCGAAAATACCTTTATTAGATGCTCTTCAACTTCCACTTTTCATTAAATGCGGAAACTTTACAGTATTAACTGTTTAGAGTGTAACAAAACAAACATTTTGTAATACAATTATTTATTCTAATAAAACAAACATGAAATATAAAAAGATCAAAAATTCCTTACAATTACAGTTCAGTCATTATTTAAACAAATTTCATTATCACGACCACCTACATTGAAGGTTCTCAACAAAAAAAACTAAAAAGAAAAACACAGGTAAACAATGAATGTCATGAATATGTAGGTATTGTGTGTGGTACAAACAAGTAGAAATTAATAAATTTTCCTTTCAGGGTTATCAGGAACGTCTCTTAGTATATGGAAAACATATATTACTATTTATCGCGGGTAGACAATGAATAGCGGCGGCAGTGTAAAAGCACAGGTAGTGCAGAGTAACACATAAAAATGTCAATTTTTTTTTACAAAGTAGTAAAAATTACGAACACACCTTCGGAGTAAATTTAGGGACGTGTGTAGTGTATGAAAACCATGTTTTCCGATTTTTTATCCTTCCGTTATAAAAAGCCGTGACGTAAGATATTTGCCAAACAAATTGCTAACAAACATATTTCTTATAAAACCAGTGGTGTAAAAATATACAAATAAAGATTTACCTTTACCTTGCACGGTTCACCCGTCGATTCTGAAGATCCTAAAATCAAAATCAATTATGTTATAAACAGTAGTAAAAATAGTAAACAAACAGTGCAGCTGTTCCACACGTATGTAAGGATAAAGCTAAAAATTTTCATATAGGCTCAGTAGAATTTTAAGAATCTGTTTTATAATTACCTACCAGTCACACCAAACAATACATTGTAAAATAAATCCTTTCTAACTTACCATCAATTGCATCCGCCATGAGAACAAATAACCACGGATAATAACTAATAATCATAGGCAGAAACGAAAGAAGATGAAGTGAAACCACGAAATTACACTTCTGCAAGTACTAATTTCAATGGTAAAATTCAAGCAAAAAATAGGAATAAGTTATTTCGAAGCTAGTAATAATTATTATAAATGACTTTTTCGGCGATGAAATGCAAAGTAAAGAACACAGAGAATTTTAACGCAGTTTTATGATTCACTCGTTTGAATTAGATTATAACGATATATGCTTATAAACAACATGTTTACGATGTTTACATATTGCAATAATGTTGATTTTATGAAAAAAAAAAAAAAGTTTACAAATCAAGTTTTCTTTTTGATCAAAGTGGCTAGAACTCTAACTTAATTAAACACATACATTTTGACGTCTTACTTCCAGTAGCAGTAAAGCCCAGTCCCCACCCCGCCAGTACCAGCCCCCGCGGGCGGAAGACACCTTTTCAGCATAGACGCCCGAGGACGTAACTACATAAAATGTGATAAGTGTTGACGTCGTACAACCTTTCAATGTAAAGCCTGGTCTTCACCCCGCCAGTACCAGTCCTCGCTGGCGGAATGCATCCTCGCATCACATCCACACGAGTGAAGTTAGTGATTCTGTACGTAACTATGTTAGTGCTCTGTGTCAATAGTTAGACACCTGTATGAGTACCAGTGTTTTAAATGCCCGTAAGAATTTATTTAAAGTCATAATATGTATTCACAAAAGAAAGTGCATCATTAAGTATGTGTGTGACCCATTAAGAGTGCCTGGTTTGATAAACACTTTAATATATTGACGTCGTACCGACCATGGCTTTTAAGCCCGTGCTCCGCACCGCCAGTACCGTATCCCGTTTTCGGAGCGCGCCCCTTGCCCAGCCGGATTGAGTCAGGCGAGCGCCTCGGGCGTGACCCCAATAGACAACAAACCAAATTAACAGTCACCGCGGACACTGGCCTTAATTAAAATGCCCGTGACTATGATCAAGTCAGAAAAGGAAAAATCCCTCTAAAACAATTCGCAGTGGGACAATATGTTAGTAAATTTACAGTCGCCAACTTGATGTCACAATTTAAATAATTAAATACATTAAAACCATTTTTAAGCCTTAAGCACCCAATAACCAGGTGCTACATTTTAATTGGGCACCTGGAACATGTTTTAACTGGTAATAGAGTATATTCAATTAATATATGTTTTTTGACGCCGACTCACAAAGAAGAGAAAGTTTCTCTTCCTTTAGAGGCGGCCATGTTCGGCAGTCTCCAACCACTCCGCGCCGGGAACAGACGTGTGACCGTGGGCAGTATACAAGTTTTCTTTCTTTGATTATTTTATTTGACGTCGTCCGGCCGGAGGCCGATTCAAGCCCGACTTGCAACCGCCCGCCAGTAAACCCACCTCTTTCCGGAACAGACCCTTGTCTGAAAGACATTGTACATGTCTCGGACCTGGTGCTTCTATGGAATGTTAGTTCAGCCAGCGCCCATAGATGGCAACTATAATTTATACACATACAGACTAAACAATGGTGTGTCTTGGCCTCTATTAAACTGTGGCACAAATTAGCATTCATGTGTAATATAGTAATGTTGTAAAGTATTTGTTAAATTAGGGAAGTGTGCGGAAATCTTATGGGTAACTGTATTTTGCCACTGTATGCCACTGACCATTGTACCAGGCTGGGGGATATATTACTCCAGCAATGTTGGCCTGGCATGACACGTAATTTTTTCTAGCATTACACAACCTACCAGTGCACACACAGGCCCGTGTGCCAAACTTATCCCTCAAGACACGCGCCCCGCCCGTTGATCCAAGTGATTCTACAAAAGTGTGGGGTGCACCTGATTTACAATGCACTAAGCGAGTTATAGAAACTTCGGTTTCTGGTCTCGCACACACTAACTGCCCCGGACGGCAATATGATGGATCGGCGGCGGCCTGGCATGATCCCTACCCCAGAGAAATCTGAGGAAATACATCAGTAATATTGGATTGGTGTTTTTCTACTGCTCTCCTCTCCCTCTCTCCACTTCCTCCTGAGCGGCTTTCGGGATTACGCTCAGGAATCCTTTGCTGAAGCAGCCTTTCGAATTATGCTCTAGACTCCCTCCCCCCCTTGGAGCAGCCTTTCGGGGATTTTGCTCTAGGCTCCTGTTCCCCCCCCCCCCCTATTACCTATCTTCGCTCATACCCAGCAAGAGGGCAGGCAGACGACATTCCAGGCAGGGCAATCACCAGCCGGACAAGAAGGAATTCTTCGGTAGCGCCTGAACCCGCTACACCTCGGGGGTTTTCAACCCCACCTTAAAACCCTCCATCACCTACTGTCTCTGGCTGGGACACGTCTGTACTGGATAACTAGCTCTACGAAAACCCCCCTCTTAAATTCAATCACAGCCGAAGGCCTAGTGGGCCACACCGGGGCAGAAAGTATCCACGCCCAAAACCATTGGTTAGCGACTGTGCTAGCCTGGCGCCCACCGGAACATACCCACACACCATCACTTCCCACTAGGCCCCGCCCAGGTCTCGAAGCCAAGACCGCGGGTGACAGCATATTCTATACTAAATCTTTACATTTAAAACCTCTTATTAATTCATCGCTGCCCACGTCGACTCGGCGCGTATTTTACAGAACTGGGCCTATCCCGACCGTCTTCATCGTGATACCGCGACGTATCGTATCACAGAACGTACGGTACTGGCCGACTCCAGCGAAAGTGTTTATACTTAAGGACGCCGTGCATATGCCTGCCGGCTGCACACACGTATGTGTTTCGCCGAATTTAGGAGCCCGCTCATAGAGCCCCCCCTGCACCCGTTAACTTTCGGCGCTGGCCGTCTCCATCGAACATCGACCCACGTCCCGCGAGACTGCCGCGGTAACCATTGTCACGTAGTGTTGTGTTTAGTGTTGATGAGAATTTTTGTAGCGGGACTGAACCGCGGAGCGGACTTGTAGAGTGTACCGTGTACCCACATGGACCCCTTGTGAAACTCACAAATTAAATGTATTCTCACCAACTCGTATATCATTTTCCGTAATTCCCCGTCCTCCACATGGCCGAGCGGCCTTCACAGTCAAGCGTAGAACCATTCAGGTTACATTCAAGCCATGTACCTGGCGGGGCACGCGGGGGCAGAGTACCCACGACCCCACACCAACGGCCTAGCAGCCCGCTAGCCTGGCGCCCCTCCGGACAACAAGAGCATCGCGACGCCCGTAGTGCCCATCAGGTACCCCCCAGGCCTTTCACAGAGGTCGGGTGACGGCAAATGGCGCCCTTGCGTTAGGCAACTACAGCCAAACATCACAAAAAACACAGCAAAATCAGACAAAGGGGAAAGAAGACGGCAATTTTGGATGCGCGCAGTGGAATTTGGCGCACAGAGGAGTAGCGACAAAGGGACCACCCGGAAGCGCGTGTCACCGCCCGCGACGACCGTCGCCAACTTTCACTTTCACCAACACCCCTCCCCTTTGGACTTTCAGCGAACATCCTCCCCCGCGCAACCCCCCCCCCCTGCCATCAACCTTCACATCCTCGCGCTCTCCGCTTTGTGTGGCTGTCCGGGCGCTCTCCGCCCCCGCTACACACGGCTATCCGCATCCCCCCTTCGCAGTGGCCAGTCTCGGCTCTCCCTTTTGTCCCTTTTGTGCGGCTGTCTGGGCGCCTCTCGGCCAGCTGCACGAATAAGCGCGCGCGCCAACCCCCCTCTCCCCCCACCCACCGCCGGAAGAACGTTTGTCAACAGAGCCACTTGCGCGCACGGGTTAGATATCCACATCAAAGCCCCGCACAATGCGATGGCGGACAGGATCAAGACCGAAGAGCTTCTGGAACTGTGGCACAACAGCACGGAGATGCAGTCACAGGCGAGAACACCACCAGTGAACAACACCCCCTTGCTGGTCCACCACACACCTGCGACCTTCGCACCACTGACCACCAGCGCTAACGACTGGAGCTCGCACACCGACCACGGGATGCACGCCCCAAGGAAGACCGAGGCCAAATGCGCCTGGCTCGCCCTGGAGGACCTGGCATGAGCCCTGCTACCCAGCAGAGTAAATCTGCCAGAGTTCACCAGAGCCCCGCATGAGGATCCGAGGGATTTCCTGAGGCTGTGCGAAGCGCGCCTAATCGGGTGCCGGATGCACCAGTCCGAATGGACAGAGCGGGTTAGCGATCAGCTAAGAGGGACCGCCTGGAGATGGTGGAGCATGTGGGGCAGATTCGCAATGCCGTGGAGCGAATTCGCGAATGAGTTCAGCCACCGATTCGACACCGGATCGCCCCGTGTCGAGTATTCCGCCCACTTCTATGGGACGGCAGAGGGACGACGAAGCAGTCGAGGCATTCATAGCCACGAAAATACGACTGTTCCGCCGCATCTCACCCGGCACCGACCTGTCCGGGGCCCTGCCCATCATCACGAGCTTGGTGAGAGACAAGCTGCAACCCTTCCTGCGCCGCTACCACGCCGGTGACGTAGCAGGAAGCACGCGAGACAGAGCACAACTTTCAGCGGGCCTGTAAGCGCGGCCCCGCCGCGAACGCCGGAGGGAATGACAGCCCACCGGAAGCCCGGCAGAACACGGCACCACGAGACACGCCTCAATATCAGCCCAGAGGACCACGAGCCTTTGAGGCGCCGCCATCTTGGCGGGCGGAGTGACCGCCGCAGGACGCCACGGCACGGGAACACGTCCCTATGTGTCGCTTGGGGTGCCCGCGTGGCGAACGTCACTGGCACAGTGAGTGCCCGCGGGGATTCCGGGCGGCGCGACCCGCCACACCGCCGCGCCAGGAGGCGCATGTGAGACCACCCCCACCGCAATGCGCCAGCCTGCCGGCCCCAGGTATAGGGCGCTCTCCCCCAGCACTCGCCCACAGCCAGGCGCTCGGAGAGGGACACGCCCTCCCGACCTTGGGACAGCTGGACCACCCGCTGGACAACTTGTTCCGCATCCCCGTGGAGGTCAACGGATGGCCTGCCGCCGCGCTCTTCGACACCGGAGCGAGCGACGTCTTCGTGCGGCCCTCGTTCGTGCCCGCAGGCGCGTTACGACCGGGCGGCGGTGATCTACGCCTGGCCACCACGACGCACACCGGGCGGATGCTGGGACACACCAAGATTGCGGTGAGTACCAGAGAATCGGACAGTTGTGTATCTGCGGTGGTGATGCAGGATTTGCGCGAGGAGGTGGTGCTGGGACTCTCCTGGCTAGTCCAGCAAGACGCAGTCTTAGCGCTGGAACCTCCCCGCCTCATCCTGGTGCGGGCGGAGAGATGTGTAGTGTACACCCTAGGACAGACGCCCCTCCACCAGGACACGGTTCTGGCCCTAGTGAACGTGCGCATCGACGTCCCCCCCCCCCCCGCTCACTAGGCTGGGGTAAACAAGATCCTGCCCCCCACACATGCCAGCACAGCTGCCGATGGGCTTGAGACTCATCCCGACGCACACCCGCCCGGAGGACCGGAAACGGACACCAAACATGACCCCCGCGAGGTCCCCTGATCCACAGCAGCCCCGCCACGAGGGGAAGCCCCTGAGAGCAAGCCCTCCCCGAGGCAAGAGGAGCCTGCGGTGACATACACCACGCCACGCCGGCAGAGAAGGTGCCGATCCCGCCGTGCCCGGCACCGGGTAATGAAGGTCGTGGGGGAGTGCCCCGAGGGGAGTAGTCGGCGAGAGCGCCCCCTACGGCAGCGCCGACCCCTGGCCCACCTGGCCGAGTACGTCCTGGGCAGTCTCGTCATGCCGCCCCACACATCACGCTCCGCGGCGCCGCCTCCCGGCCCAGCTGCCCACGCAGCGACCGAGGCGGCATCAGCCAGCGCCGACACCTCATGCGCCGCGGTGCCACCTCCCGGCCCAGCTGACCACGCAGCGACCGAGGCGGCGTCTGCCTGCGCCGACACTTCATGCGCCGCGCCGCTGCCTCCCGTCCCAGCTGCCCACACAGCGACCGAGGCGGCGTCCGCCTGCGCCGGCACCTCATGCGCCTCGGCGCCGCCTCCCGGCCCAGCTGCCCACGCAGCGACCGAGTCGGCGTCCGCCTGCGCCGACACTCCATGCGCCGCGGCGCCGCCTCCTGGCCCAGCTGCCCACCCAGGGACCGAGGCGGCGTCCGCCTGCGCCAACACTCCATGTGCCGCGGCGCCGCCTCCCGGCCCAGCTACCCACGAAGCGACCGAGGCGGCGTCCGCCTCCTCCGACACTCCATTTGCCTCAGCGCCGCCTCCCGGCCCAGCTACCCACTCAGCGACCCAGGCGGCGTCCGCCTGCGCCAGCACCTCATGCGCCGCGGCGCCGCCTCCCGGCCCAGCTGCCCACGCAGCGACCGAGGCGGCGTCCGCCTGTGCCAGCACCTCATGCGCCGCCGGCGCTAAGGCGCCATGCGCCATGGTATCATGTGACGAAGGGTGCCGGCTGAGCTAGGGGGTCGTCGTACCGCAGGAGCGGGAACACGGTGCGGAGACGTGCTTCCACTGAGGGAGGGATATTTGACATCGTACCGACCATGGCTTTTAAGCCCGTGCTCCGCACCGCCAGTACCGTATCCCGTTTTCGGAGCGCGCCCCTTGCCCAGCCAGATTGAGTCAGGCGAGCGTTTCGGGCGTGACCCCAATAGACATAATGAAAGTTAAAGGTACGGAACCCCGGAGACTCGAACCCATAATTCAATTAAAAGAAAATCAATTAGTACGAAATTACTAATTAGCCGACAAGTAATAAGTGCGCCGTATACACTCCGGGCGAGTACACCACCCACGGAGCAGACAACTAACCTCATTAACAGTCACTGCGGCCACTGGCCTTAATTAAAATGCCCGTGACTATGATCAAGTCAGAATAGGAGAAATCCCTCTAAAACAATTCGCAGTGGGACAATATGTTAGTAAATTTACAGTCGCAAACTTGATGTCACAATTTAAATAATTAAATACATTAAAACCATTGTTAAGCCTTAAGCACCCAATTACCAGGTGCTACATTTTAATTGGGCGCCTGGAACATGTTTTAACTGGTAATAGAGAATATTCAATTAATATAAGTTTTTTGACGCCGACTCACAAAGAAGAGAAAGTTTCTCTTCATTGCGAGGCGGCCATGTTCGGCAGTCTCCAACCACTCCGCGCCGGGAACAGACGTGTGTCCGTGGGCAGTATCCTAGTTTTCTTTCTATGATTATATTATTCTATACTAAACCTTTAAATTTAAAACCTCTTATTAATTCATCGCTGCCCACGTCGACTCGGCGCGTATTTTACGGAACCGGGCCTATCCCGACCGTCTTCATTGTGATACCGCGCTGCGTATCGTATGACAGAACGTACGGTACTGGCCGACTCCAGCGAAAGTGTTTATACTTAAGGACGCCGTGCATATGCCTGCCGGCTGCACACACGTAAGTGTTTCTCCGAACTTAGCAGCACGCTCATCGAGCCCCCCCTGCACCCGTTATCTTTCGGCGCTGGCCGTCTCCAGCGAACATCGACCCACGTCCCGCGAGACTGCTGCGGTAACTTTTTCAGTGTCACGTAGAGTTGTGTTTTTTTCTTGGTAATTGTGTAACCGCTAGACGTCGCCAAGTGTTGGTGAGAATTTTAGTAGCGGGACTGAACCGCGGAGCGGACTTGTAGAGCGTACCGTGTACCCACATGGACCCCCGGTGAAACTCCTAAATTAAATGTATTCTCACCAACTTGTACACAATCATTTTCCATAATCTCCCGTCCTCCACACGGCCGAGCGGCCTTCACAACCAAGGGAGAACCATTCAGGTTAGATTCAAGCCATGTACCTGGCGGGGCACGCGGGGGCAAAGTACCCACGACCCAACATCTACGGCCTAGCAGCCCGCTAGCCTGGCACCCCTCCGGACAGCAAGAGCATCGCGACGCCCGTAGTGCCCGTCAGGTACCCCCGGGCCTTTCACAGAGGTCGGGTGACTGCAATGGGAATAAAACCATGCCCACTAAAATGTTTTATTCATTCAGTAATTCTCTGCCCAACCTACTTAGAAATCAACTACGGTACCTATGTGGAGAAAGGAGCACCTAAGGATAAGGTTAATTAGTAGGGTCCTCACCAAATACTTAATATTTGTTACTTGATTAATTATGAAACATTTTAGAGAAATAAATTTTTAAATAAAATAGGAAATTAAATAGCATTGATTCTATACATATGCATACTAAGAAAAAACTTTTAATTTTCATTACTTAATCTTATATTTATATTTACACGGGGTGATGCCGTCCCCGTTGCCTGATCTGAATTTTACGTGAATTAGAAATGTTTTGATTAATTTTGATCTCAAAGGCGGGGTTCCTGGCCTCGTGGCTGCAGGCAGGGACGCGTCGACAAAGGACTCCCCGGGCTGTTATGGCCTCCCAGGACGCCTTATTAATAAAAACACACACGTACTTTTAGCTGGTTTATTCCGTCGCACACTTTACACGTTACACGCTCACGTAACTGGCCGCTTCATCGTCGACCTAAGCTCCACGCACACCACCCTCTATTAGCGGACTTGTTACGGCCACACGGTAACCCGGTGGCAAGTACGTTTATAGGGGTTGTTCCCGGCGAGTTGCGAGTGGGATGCTCAGGCGAACGGTAAGTCTGTTCCTACCTACGTGAAAGTCTGCGGAATGCAAAGTGAAATGCGTGGGCGACTGGTCATACAAAATTACTTAATACAAAACACTACACTACAGTCACTGTGGTTAGTCCCGGGTTCGGACCAGGTCCGGGTGTCCCACACAGGTGATTATACAATGGCGGCTACTCTGCGTGGTCGCTGGGGCCACGTTATGCTGGGTACGGACGTGGCGGAATCCGGCAGGATATCGCACTCGCGACCGTGGCACGCCCCAGTTAATGACTCGTCTTAACACTTAGGTTCGCGTTTGGGGCAGTGCCGCCCCGCGTGGGCGAAGAACTATTTCCCGAGGTGGGATTTCATTAGCGTGAGGCGCAGGTGCCACGAGGGGTCACCTAATCGATTACGTAGCACACGAAAGGCCCGGTATCGGGCTACACATTATATTAAAGGACCGTGCGAAATCTCGAACGGCCAATTCGGGCCGACCGGGGAGCTGAATTAAACGGTTTGACTATATTTACCTATTGTAGTGACTGGTGAAGTTGGCGCGAAAGTTAAGAGCTCCCCGTGCGTGGGCTGCCGGCCCTGGCGAGTGCTGGATGGCGACTGCCTAACCTCCCTGGCCACCCGGGCCAGGGAGGGGGGAAATTCCGCGGGAAACTGCGGAGCGCGGGAAGATGATTTCGGCCAGTTTTGTGAATGATTCCAGTTTTCAATTTAATGATGATTAAATTAACATTAATTATTAGTTATTTTACAAGTATTAGTTTTTGTTTGTTTTATCAAATGCATGAACAAATTATTTAGTTGCGCAGTTCCACACCCGGCCGGGCGCTTTGCACACGTAGGGGGCCGTGACTGACGTCACGCCGTTCGGGGCACTGCACTATGTTGCACGCACGGGCGCGTTCGAGGCGCGGCACTGATCAGGTGTTGAGGACACATAACGGCTTGTGCTCTCAGAGGGAGCACTGACGGCGGCGTCAGGGGTTATCATACAGTCAAATTGTTTTTGGGAAAGGAGCAGAGAAAAAGGCGGCAAGGGCTACACATTTTGCTAGTATGGTGAATACAATTGCTGTATGTAAATCCACTAGGCAAACGATAAACTTACACGAGAATACACAAATTTCAAATTTTATTATTGGTAAGTTTTATCGTATACAACTTGGAAGATTCTTGCTTCGACTGATTTTCACTACGGTCAGTTTCTGGGCTGTCCACAGATCTTTCAAGTAGTTATATGTCAGTTATCGTTGATTGTTTTGTGTATCTATCTCATAATTTCCTCCGGAATGATTAACCATAAAAAAAGTTATTATTAAAAAACGCAGTTAATGTAGAAAACCATGTAGGAAACTGTTACGTGTGAATGAAACTATTTTGTCATGGGAATATGGTTATGCTTTATGGCAAATCAGTGTATTACCATTGAATATATATAGTGTATAGAAGTCGCGAGCCCAGGTTAAATTTTCTGTCCGGTTTCTCAGAAGAATTGTTGTAGTTCCAAGCTCCGCCGCTGCGATCGCTTTCATCGCTGGGTATCGGCCGTATACGCCCCTGGCGGTATTTGGCAGAACTAGGTTAACCAGCCCAGTCGTGACATCATCCTTCACACCCCCCCCCCCCCCCCCACATCCAACCCTTCGAAAATCCAAGACCAACGATTCAAATTACCCGGCAGGTCTTATAAGCATCTTTAGACGACCTTGAAGAGGAGCTTCCTTTACCGTCGTTTGAGAATGATGAAATCCCAAAAGAAGCTAGCCACGGAAATCACTGAATGATGGGATTCTGTACCCGAGTGAAGTGAAAATTAGCTATTAAAACTTTGTATTGGGCCAATAGTCAGTGTTCCGTTCAAAATATGGTTTTATTTTAAAAGTAAAATACTTATTTTAACTATATTTCGCGTTTGTACAAATTTACTTTTAGATATTGGCAAGGAAAATCAACATACCTTAAACAACCTTCTCTTATTCAACGTTATCTATTAAGTAGTAAAAGGGGTAGATATTATTTTAAAAAATAAAAAAATGGAACCCACTTAATAAGTATTGGCAAGATATATATAAATTCAATAATAAAATACGTATATTAAAATTTTTTGTATTTAACTTTTTTCTGTAATAAAAATTCAGGATGATTTTGTTTTAATTGGTTTACGTATATTGCTATATTTTCTCAATCACATAGAAAAGGGAAAAGAGTACATCAGTGAAAATTCAAAAATTTAGTTTAAGTATTACTAGCCATACCAAAAAATCAATATGCGAGATAAGAAATTTTGTAACTGCTCTACATTTCAAATAAAAATGCATTGGTTTCATGAATACTGAAATGTATGCGTAATAAGGCATATTATGTTATTATACTAAGCATGACTATAACTAAAAAAAATACAGTAATTTAAAACGATGGCAGTCTTAACATACAATAAGTGCGCGAGTCTTAGTTTATATTTTAATTGGCTTCTTCGTCAGATGGAAAAGAGTTAAGATTTCATCAAGGAATAATATATTCTCAAAGTCACTAAACCGGGAGATAGAAAAAAAGGTAGGTACTTAATTTTAAATAAAAGTTAAAATAGGCTTACGCTAAACCAATTAAAAATAAGTCGTAAGAATATTTTTATTTATTAAATATGTTCTATTCTTGACAGTTCTTTGTGTATAATTCTTCAAAAATCTTTGGAATTTAATACATACTTTTCTTAAAATGGTAGAATATCAGCAATACCCGGAAATTACGTGAGCAAAGCCACGGGTTATTAGATATACTTTTACTATAAAATAAAAACAACTATACATTTGTAGTTCACGAATGTGATATTTTGTTTATTGCTTCACAATATTCATTTGCCAGTCTCAAATTTCATCGTACCACTTGTCAGAAATGTCACCAAAAATGATAGATTTTTTTTTTGACGAATTTCAATTACGAGGAAACCTTTCGCAAGATTTTTTTCTTCGCAGTAGTCACTGGGACACCATTAATTTAAATCCACTAAGATAATAAAATTGTATGTATAATGATTTGTTTTTGTATATTTATTTGTATATTTATATTCCCAACCAATTTTTAATGATTTTCATGTGAATAAAAACTTGTAAAGCAATTTAATTAACTGTGTCATAATTCTTCTGATTAGATGGAAATACAAACTTTTCATCCGTAATATACGATGATAAAATATATTTATTATTGCAAAATAATATTCACTGTTCAAATGCAAATTTAAATAGATTATTCATACATGTTTCCTGCTAATTAATGGTTTAACATAATAATTTTTAGTATAAAATCCTTTTTCTCTTGTGTTAAAATGGGTTGCTAAAATGAACAATTATTAATATATCACTTACTAAGTCCGTTCACAGATTTACACAAAACAGCAATGTAGATAATCTTTTTTGGTAGTTTCTAATTTTCTGCCCTCAATAACATGAATTTGGTTGAATTCATACCAAAGTGAATTTTTTGAACAACTTAAATTGATGTCATAAATAAATATTTATTTTATAATAAAAATCCACAAACTGTTTTTAAAATATAATATTTATCACGCCAGATGGAATAATAAACAAAAAATAGCTCTTATATGTTGTCTGTGTTTAAATAATTGTATTATATTTCATGGAAATAATATTTACCTTTCGGTTATTAAAAGAAAATATATTTGTATTCAAAATACTTGCGCATCGTTTTTACGAACATAACTTGTGTATCTAACCTCAAAGCAAGGAATATAAAGAGTGGCAACTCAATGCTATAACAAAAAGTCTTATTTTCTTTGGAGATCCGGGAAATGTGCGTTATTTATAAGCAACTTAACATAGTAAATCGTTAACTTTTCAGATCTATGTTGGCAAAATTGATTTTTTTTAGTGGTCATTCGTTACTGGGAATATTCACCATATAACGTTTAAGATTATTTATTTTGAATTACGAAACAACCAAAACATTATGTAAAAATGCTTCATCTTATGTTAAAAAAATTATAAACTGCATAGCCACAAAGTAAGACATCATACCATTAGTTTCAGTTACTAATAACATTACGTGCACGCGTTTGAACAGTCATCGCAGCCATAGTTGTTTCATAGCTACCAAAATCATTCAACGTTGTCAAGAATTATTCCAAATTATGTTTTGCCATTTTACTCAATGCGCCACTCTGTTAACACAACATTTTATAAATTCTGAACTACGAATGTCAGTATTTTTTTTTACGTTATTACGTTTAAGAAATTTCTGTAGTTTTCTTATAATTAAAACTTAAATTTTGATGTTGGCATCCTTTAACCACACTTTTTTTTTTCGGTGGCCGTACTCCTCCAATTCAGTTGCGCCCGCCCGTATCTAAGCGCTCGGATTTCAACAAAAGGCACCGCCTCTCGATAGAGTGAGACAGATAATTACGCGCATGACCTTGAAAAAAGCGACGCTACAGCGCTCTGGCGTGGAAGCTGGTAACTACGAGCACCCTCTTGTGGAAAGAAGAGCTGTCTAGCGGCGAAGCTAACAACTACCACAGTTTTGGATCCGAAAATTGGAATAATAAATCCTATCCCCTCGCGACTTCTATAAGTTATATATATTCAATGGTATTACCGTCAACATTTCACCTCTTTTTCACGGTTGTTCACGGTAGAATCATAGAGTAAATAAAGTACTAGTACAGAGTGGACACTCAATGCTATTGCAGTTCTAAGTTTTTTTTATTCAGAAATGCGCTAGTTGCTATACAAAAACCCAAACTTGACAAACATTAAAACGAAGTTGCAATGGCTTAAAACCGAGATAAAGTACCTTCTGGAGTAAGACTTAAGTTTCAAATTATAAGTAAATTTTAATTTAAATACAACATTGATCCTAGAAAGTACAATTTGCAGTTAATATGCTTAAAACAATAATTTGAATAGTAGGGAAATTTGCAGCTTCAACTGAATGTTGGCAAGCTTGTGACTTGTTTCGTGCATGCATAAATATTTATAAAAATATTGATTTTATTTTTTTCCCCTTATAAGCAAATCATTTAACTAAATATCGGTAAACGTAACATATTATGATTTAGGAGAGCAATATTTTTAAAAAATAAGTAAATTTCTTACCTTCGGGACAGTGTTTGACTTAACCTCATTTCGGTTAAAAATGTTTTCTTTACGTAGCATAACATTTGTTAAAATGCATAACATGTAACATATTTTCGGATTATAATAAATCGCGTCCTTTTTTTATGTCCAAGAAATAATTTCTGTTCTAGTAGAATCACGTTGATTGAAGTTAAGGTTAGGATTTTCGTAGGTACCTATCGAATTGCATTACAAATCGCAAACAAAATGCATAAAAAAACGTGCAGAAGTATATAATCATTAACACAGGCAATGTGTATTTCTGGCAAATTTAACTGCCTATGATGTACAATTTTTCCACAAAAACTGAAATGAAGCTGTTACCAATGGCATCTAATTCTTTATGGATTAGGTGAAAGTACAAATCTTTATCGTATCTTCACTTCTTGAAGTAAACGTGTGTAGCAATAAATTAAGGGAAAAAAAAAACCTTAATTTCAACATAAAAATTTAAGACACTTAATTTTTTCGCAAACCTCACCTCGGTAATTGTTCCGTATCACGTATCCAAGTTTATCCCTTGATCCTGTTGGCATGATCATGTATGATTTATCCGGTGGCACATGATGCTTGTTGTTTTAATTAATGTTAAATCAGCAAGCATCATTACCACAGGATCAATGTATTCAGGATCATGCCATTTATTAGTATCAAGGGATAGACTTGGATACGCATTACGAAATTTTTACCCACACCTCCCTCTCGACCTAAAAATAAAATTCATACAAAACATTTAGACTAATTAAAGTACATAAGCAGCAAGTTTGAGCAGAATTTGAGACTCAGTAACATTTAGAACAGTACCTACCTAAGTATTTATGTATTGTGTGCTTGTCCTCAATGTGCGACTACACACTACCTAAAAAGAGGAAATTCTGTAGGGGATGAAAACAAAATGCTCATCACTATTTTAATTACACAAAACTTTTATTTTGTTTCGTTTTAATAATTTACACATACCTAGTTTCGTCAAGCGGAAACTTAAAGTAAAGTTAATTATTATCTCTTCTCTTGTTGTAGCAGTAGTTAACACAACACGTAGCTGAATCAGGCATGTTTCATAACAGTGATTTATAAAGCAGTTCATGAAATCATTGATATTATTTAACGAGATTACTATTTCAACATGATTGAAACAAAATTTCCTTAGAAATTTTTTATTAACCTAATATCACTTAATTCAACGCCGACGCCATTAATTATGGTGTTGATGGATAAACAAGTGGTTCAACGTGCCAACGAAAACTCGTTTATTTTCTTTTACGTAAATATATTATTTTCATTTCAACTATATCAATTTATGCCATAAATTTGATAAAATGTTAAAACAAATGTAAAAATTATTTAATCAACGTGGCATTTTGATTATAATTTTTGTGCTCAGATGTTGGATAAAGCTGTATAGCAACTAGAAAAATGCGTTTGCTATACCCTATGAAGTGTCCCCCCCCTGGGTAGAATTATATTAGTCTATGACTGAAACATTTTTTTGTTTGTTGTTTGTTATTTTTTAATTGTGGCGTGGTTTGGCGTTGCGGTATTTCGTGTTTTGACGACTATATAAGTTTGTAATTTTTATAAAATCGTACCTGTTCTTCTAAACAGAAGTCAATATGAGTTATTCAGTGAATAACATATTTACAGCTTTTCAAGAGTATTTGAACTCAGATCAAGACCTGAGAGAGGTTTGTATAACTTGTATAATTATAGCTGTTTGCCAATACTTTTAGATACATCCGGTAATTGTGTACTTTATAGGCTCTATAGTTAATATTGAGCTACATTTTTGGTAGCAAGTGAATAGCGACTGCGTAAAAAAAGTATGACTTTCAGAAAAGAGTATTTGTGAGTTACTGTCGTTCTATTTAGTGATTCTGTTCAACGGCTTTTGTTAATTTCCTCAATTTGAGTTTTTTAATTTAAAAAATTTTGAATATGGTATTTTCTAGCGCCGATGACATTCCTTTATTTTGCACGAAAATGTTTTATTTAAATATTGCTCCTGGATTCTGAGAAGTTGCTAGTGAGGAGCCCATGAAGTCGAGGGAAATAGTGGGTTAAAAGCCATAATAAACGAGGAAAATGTTGGTTAGAAAAGTATTAAAATGCTTTAATAAAATATTGCAGCTAATGAACCTAATCATTTGGCATCAATATTTACTGATTTTCATCTTATAAAAAAAACACTGGTTTTGCTGACTTCAGGGGTGTTTTCCACTAGCCTACCAATTTACTATATCATAATGGCATTGCAGTAAAGTGCACAGGATTTTTTTCTTTCTAAATTTAAACAGCAATTATGTGCACCTCATGATCAATCCATCATAATCAAATGCACTGATTTTTTTCCCTGTACTAAATAGAAACAGCAATCATCATGTACCCACCACAGGATCAATTTATACAGGATCATGCCATCAGGATGAGATGCACAGGTTGTGGGTATATTGCATATTAAAACAAAACTTCGACAAACGGTGTACACTCACAGTTCGTGGTGCGTACATATTCTTAGCTGTGAGCAGAAAATTATGGTTTATGATTGTCTGAAATTTTCACCATAACTTGAATTCCACGTGGTATCCAACACAATGAGGAATTTTCTGACCATACCAATGTACAGTGTCTCACATCATGCCACAATCCGAGAAACATGAGCCATGCTTACATCACAAATTCCAGCTGTACATAAACAACAAATCCTTTATGAACTACCATAAATTTATGTTCTCAGATAATTAATGTCTTCACTTAGCTTAGCATTCAACACACCGAATAATGATACGTGAACAGATCAAATTTGATGTTTCTTGCCACTATCCCAAATTGTTTTGAACTTATACAAAATTAGCCAATTCAAGAGTCAAAAATCATCTTAAAATGCTAATAACCTAACATAAACTTTCCTTACAGTTGCATCCATGCAAACATCCATTTAACAACATGTAAAACCATTTCCATAATGAATAAATTACCACACTTGACACAACTACAGCTAAAACAAAAAAAAATTGCTGAGTTTTTGTGGTGCCAATGAAGTAGGTACCTACTTATAAGAAGAATACATCACTTGAATCGTAAACCGTTTGCAAGTAATTTTCAAGTAATTAAAATATCATATCTTGCACTCTTGTCTCAACACAACCACCACAATGGTTAGTAGAACTTAAATAAATATAATTTACCTGTTTAAAATGTAAATTTTTTCTATGCAAAACCACTAATCTAGATAATTACTGAATGGTTGGTTATTTTAGAATAGTGGTATTTAAAATACTTAATGCTTCATTTCAGGGCAAGCAAAAAACATAAACCATTTATGTATGTAATTTATTTGGTAAATATGTACAGTCGCGGTAGATGCCAAAAAAAATGCTAAAAATCCGAAAACACTTTTATTCTGTGCTCTTTCACTTCCTCTTTTCAAATCAACCGGCGGAGATAAGAAATTCCAACTACTTTCGTAGATATCGAATTTTTTAATTTTCATCACAATACCTGCGTATTCATGCGGAAAAAAATGCTAACAATCCGAAAATACTTTTATTCTATGCTCTTTCACTTTCTCTTTTCAAATCAACCGGCGGAGATAAGAAATTCCAAATACTTTGTGAGATATCGAATTTTTTAATTTAGCAATACAACGCCCGTTTAACCCTTCGAACGTCGCCTTTTTTTATTTTGACGTGTGTTAGTGAATGCGTAATAAATAAAATGGTCGATTAGGTCAGGTCAGTTACATTATAAATACTTTCAAACTAAGCGGACATTAAAAATTATGTGAATTTAATTTAATGGTTCTTTAGTTTTAAATTATTTATAATGTAACTGACCTGACCTAACAAAACCCGGACAAATGATGAACATTAACAACTCACGTAATTTTTTTTACTTAATACTTGCGCAACAATATCCAAATAAAAAAATAATACTTTCAAATTAGAAACGTTAAAAACTCACCTAAGTTGGAGGCGGGTACATTTCCTTTGCCACTATAAGGAAATGATGTAGTCGTTCACGGCAGAAGTTGACCGATTAATTAAACATCGTATTGAACAATAAATGAATAAATAATCACGTATTGGTTCATTTGAATACTGACCAATCACGGAATAAATAATCACCTATTGGTTCATTTGAATACTGGCCAATCACGGAACAGTCACGTGACAAAATTGTCCAATAAGAAACATGATACTCGTAAACAAGAAACCTTATTATCTATGACAAGAAACAATGGTGATCGCCGCATACTACGCAGGTATTGTGATGAAAATTAAAAAATTTGATATCTCCTAAAGTATTTGGAATTTCTTACCTCCGCCGGTTGATTTGAAAAGAGAAAGTGAAAGAGAACAGAATAAAAGTATTTTCAGATTTTTAGCATTTTTTTTTGGCATCTACCGCGATTCTACATATGATGAAATTTAAAAATTCGATATCTCCTAAAGTATTTGGAATTTCTTACCTCCGCCGGTTGATTTGAAAACAGGAAGTGAAAGAGCACAGAATAAAAGTATTTTCAGATTTTTAGCATTTTTTTTGGCATCTATCGCGACTGTACATATTTACCATTTATTTCCCACTGTAAAATCCTGGCTCTGAGGTATTACTCTGAAGTGTAATTCCTGGGCAATGCCCGGCCTTGTTTGCTATTCTCATGTTTGTGAAATAAAATATATATGCTAAATCAACCCACTCCAAATACACTGTTAGTATATTTGACCACATGTAATTTCATACAGCCACAGAATATAACACCATGAACTAAGTTTACAATTCCCATAGCATATAACTGACAGTCCTACTTCGCCTGTTAGCTACAATTTAACGTACATACTTAACATTTTTTAAACTCTTTTTTTTCTTGGACAGCTTCCAATATTCAAATTCCAATATTCAGTTTTCCCCTATTATCCCCCCCCCCCCCCCCACAAAAAAAACTTCCTACTATCATCTTGACAATTGCAGAAGATTTAATATTGGGTTATTTTTCCATGGCATTTGTGACATAAGTAGCAGTTTTTTTTTTTTTACTGCATTAAACCTTGTTGACGTTCCTGAGGTAAGTAATTGTGGAGTTTATTGAAATTTTTTTTTCTGAAGCAAGAGAAAAGTCAAAGAATGAATTTTTGAGTTCTATTAATGTTGCTTTAGAGTTTTAGACTACCTATCCCTTAAAGGCTTATTTTTTGAATTCCAAATGTATTCTCTGAAACCCATTTATGGGAGGGCTATGAAGATTGGGAAAATTGTCAAATCAAATTCATTAAAAAAAATTGATCAAAAATGTCAAATTGCTATAATAAAATCTTTCTACTAAACAAGTTAAGAATGGAGAAGGATAAAAACATTTAGATTTATAAAGTAACACAGTCTTCACCTATATACAATTTGATAAATAATGCAAACAACAGATCAAATATTAAAAGTATTTCAGAGGATGTAAAATATTTTACCAGTTTTCACTGTTACAGCACTGCGCTCTGATTACCATTTTTGTTACGTTGAGGCAGTGTAGGTAAATTAGATTAAATACATAAATAATACCATTAACATTATACACTGCTGTAACGGTGGATCTTTAAGTTTCACAAGGATATGAAGAATGAACAAAAACAAGGTGTGATTCTGTCTGAATATAATTACTCCATATTTATTTAAGGAAACATAACAGATATTAAAATGTGTTAAAATACAATTTCAATTACATAATTAAAAGAGCTCTCGGATATGTTAACAAAAATATGGGCTGGCCCTAAATTAGATTATAAAAGGTTTCATTAAACATAAATAAACAAACTCAATTAAATTGAAGATAAAGAAATAAAAAGTGGTATAACAATCCCAATACTGATGGTGAAAGTCCAGAACGAAAGTTTTATATAGTTCTTATTTCTCCTAAAAATAACTATGCTGTGTACTGTGCAGACGGACTAAACTACTTAAAGAATTTACAGGGATAGCATCCCTTGTCTAATCGACTACATCGTCTGTTACGACCGGACAGAAGTCTTGTAGTACGTCTCGCCGATCCGCCGATAACCTTGAACAATCCGTCTGGAAACGCGACGCGAAGTGTCCACGGAAGGGCCACGTCTTGAAATTCAAAGGAATAGCTCAATTCAAAGGTGGGGGGGGGGGGGAGACTAGGGCGTCCGGACCGAAAGGTTCCGAAGTTCTCCAAGTAGGAATCACAAAAAACTCTGACTTCGATATCTCGAAGTTGGTAGCACTGGCCGATTTTATTTATTATTTATTTATTTATTTATTAAAATTTGTGACATGCACACCAACAGCCGAAGCTTTAGAGGTGTGCACAGAACAAGTAATACAAACACGACACATACAAGCGAATAAATACAACATAAACAGGATAATAAAAGACGACACATACAAGCGAATAAATACAACCTACACAGGAAAATAAAGGACGACACAATAACAAACAAAACAAAACAAAACAGCAACTGAGATAATTTTAACTAATTGATCTAAAATTGGAAGAATAAACAGGATTATAAAATTACTCAGAATATTAGGGTAATCATAAAAATTAAAATTTGAAGTTTTTAATAAAATTTTCATATTTATTGAAATTTGAGATAAGTCTGTAAATTAAATCATTATTATTGTGTAAGGAACATAATAGGGATCGAAGGCGGCTTTTGAACTGCGGGACTCGAATACCAGAGTTATCAAGTAAGTATAAGCAATTAATTTTTGAACTATAGCACTTAAACACAAACAGGGCATCCAGATGGATGCGACGATTTGAAAGAGATTCTAATTTGGGTAATTGATGGTGTCTAGAACTAATTATTTTGAAAAATTTATTTTGTATGGATTCAATTTTGTCACTGTCGGTGGTGTTAATACTGTTCCAGATAACTGAGCAATATTCGAGTTTACTTCTAACTAAGGACAAATAAAGAGTAAGAATGGATTCAATATTAGATGCATAGTAAGTTATATAATTTATTAAATATAAGGTTCTACGGGAAAAGGATACTAAAGAATTAACATGTTGATGAAAGAATAGTTTGGAATCAAGAATAACACCAAGATCTTTTATACTAAGAGATTTGGAAATTTTTGAGTTGTCAAGAAAATAATCATATTTAACTGGATGAATTTTCCTTGTGAAAGAAATAATTTTTGTTTTATCTTTGTTAAGTGAAACTAAATTCATTTTGCACCAATTATCAATTTCAGTAATATCAGATTGAAGAAGCAGACAGTCATTTAAGGAGGAAATTTCTCTGGATATTTTAAGATCATCAGCAAACAGAAAACCAGTAGTATGATGAAGAACTTTAAAAATATCATTGATATAAATATTGAATAATAAGGGAGATAAAGTACCCCCTTGAGGCACACCAGAAGTAGCATGATATAAAGTAGAAGTTTTTTTATTAAGTGAAACAAAGAAACATCTATCTTTAAGGTAACTAGTAAACCAGGTTATATAATTATTACAGAGACCGAAGTTAGAAAGTTTAGCTAGTAAAATGGAGTGATTGACAGTATCAAAGGCTTTAGCCAGATCAAAATAACATGCATCAACCTGCCCCCTTGTTGTAACTTTATTGTATATAGGATTAATAAATGAGAGAAGATTAGTAGAAGTTGTCATACTATTTCTAAAGCCATGCTGATTAGGAGCTAATCTGTTGTTTATTGGAAAGTTAATATGTTTAAATATTATTTTTTCAAAGATTTTAGTAAAGCCATTTAATAATGATATAGGCCTATAATTAAATACACTGAGTTTACTACCCTTTTTATGTATGGGAATAACCTTAGCTATTTTCCATTTAGTGGGAAATACTTGTGATTTTAGACTTGTATTAAATAGATGCAACAATAGAGGCATTAGAATAAAAGAGCAGCCTTTAATAATGAAATTTGGTATACCGTCAGGACCAGTAGACATAGTTGGTTTTAATGATTTAATTCCCCATAAGACCTGGCTTTCTGATAAGAATGATACAGGAATTGAATCGTGAATAATATCGGGATCAATGATACGAGGGTGGTTGGTGGATGGTACATATACACTAGCAAAGTACTTAGCAAAGACATTAGAAAGAATACCAGGATCATTACAGATATCACCATTGACATTAAGAGAATGGGATTCACTATAACCATTTTTCATAACATTGACATATCTCCAGAATTTTTTAGGGTTATTCTTAACCTTATTATTGATACTACGATTCCAATTAGTTTTATCACGCTTAATAAGATTTTTAACTATTGCTCTATATTTAGAGAAAAGAAGGTAATACTGAGTATTATTGTTTCTTTTATAGAGTTTATGAAAGTGTTTTTTAGATTTTAAGGCATGAATTAATTCACCAGAGAACCAATAAGGATGTTTAGAGGCCTTACGTGTGGATAATGGAATGTGAGTATTGATTTTATCACAGATACAAGATGTAAGTTGATCTACAAGAGCATCTACATCAGTGGTGTTATAATATTCATCCCAATTGTGGGTTTTTAGAGAGTTATAAAGGCTTAAGTAATCACCAGCTTTGTAGTTTCTGAAAATAGAATCTGGAGTAAAATTGTGTGAGGTCGCCTCAATAAGTAGTTTAATAAGTAGGGTAGGATGATAGATATCCTCTTTGACCAGAGATTCAACAGCTTTTTCAACCACACAATGGGATAGATTAGAAATACAAAGATCTAGAAGATTATTGGAAGATTGTATTAGGTTGTGCTGAAATAAATCCAAATTAGATATGAAATCAAGCAGGCACTGAGCCTTGGATCTGACATGTGCACGGGCAATATTGAAATAGTGATTTCCTTTCCAATCTATCCCAGGTACATTGAAGTCACCTAAGATAATCACATTATCATGAGAATTAACGAGTTTTTGTTCAAGAGCTTCAAAATACAATGTGAATAGATTAGGTGATGTAGTTGGAGGAAGATAAATATTACCCAATGTTAGGTACTTATTAAAGGCAATTTTAATATTAATCCATACGGCTTCTACTCCACGATAGTCATATAATTGAATTAGCTGAACAGAAGGGAATTTATGTTTGTTCACTGCGATCAACACTCCGCCACCACGTTCCATTGATGAGAGTAGCGGATCCCTATCAGTTCTAAAAATAGAATAATTATCGGTGAAATAATGAGCATTGATACATCTTTCGTTGAACCAAGTTTCTGTTAGACAGATTATGTCATACTGAGTATTAATAAGATTATCAAAGAATTCAACTGATTTTGTTCTAAGTCCTCTAACATTCTGATATGCAATTTCCCATTCATTAAGATTGGGCATTCACTGGAAAGTGAGTAGGAAGCACTCCTCCAGGCCCTGGCATAGAAGTTGCTGGCATAAAAGGTGACGATGTACTGCAGGAACTTGGAGGTAATTGGGTAGAATTACCGAGAGCTTCAGGAGATGAATTAGTACTAACAATTTGGTCTTGATGCAGTTTTCCAAAGAAAGGACTGATTAAACAGCCACTGGGCCAAAAAACAATATTATTAATTCTACTAAAATCTTCTTCCAGAACAGATACATGGAAGGAGGCGTAAGAATTATGCTTTGTCCGGAGCTTGGCCACTTTGACTTGCTTGAGATTTAGTTCGTTGGAAATATAATCTACGACTTCTTGTTCCGTGACAGACGGCTCAAAACGCGTGACAAAGAGAGCTTTTGTTTTTTTGTAAATAGGTTTACCAATTGTTTTTAATGTGGAAACATTCCTGATGCCAATTTGCAAGGGATTTTTCTTACGATCCGTGTTAGATAATTTTCTATCGGAGTTTTCATTATTCGTGGACTTGCGTGAATGTTGTACTACGGTGAAGCCGTCTTCGTCGACGAGCTGTTTACCGTTTTTCCTGATGACGTCGTTGGAGACACGCTGAGTTGTAAGTGGGTCACTGGTGCGCGCACTGTTGCCAGATACACCGGATGACTCGACACAAGCAGGTTTCTTGTTTGAGGAGACTTTTTTAACTACTTGACTGTATGAATTAACAGAATCAGTCTTAGAAGATAAGATCTGTTTAATCTGTTGCAGTTCATTTTTTATCTCTGCAGTTTCACTACGAGAGTCGATAAGAAGGGTTTTTAACACCATATTCTCGCTTTTTAACTCGTCAAATTTCATACTGAGGGATTTCACGGCCGAGATTAAGTCTTCCATGGTGGGATCCAGAAGTTTTACCGTCCAAGCTTCACTAGAAGATTTTTGCTTCGATGAACTTTCACTTGCTTTTTCAGATATTCCCGGCGAATTAGAAATCACTTTTTTAGTAGGCGATCTGAACATTTTAGTAACCGTGTCTGGAACTAATTCAATGATCGAATCATTATTATCGGGTAATGAAAACCCATGAAAGTCGGAAAGATTAAGCAGCGATGAATCAATTATGAGTCGAACTTAACGATAGTGAAGAAATAATAGCACATTAAAGCCGGGGAGCGCGCGCGCACGTCCGTCGGCTATGAACGCTCAGCCGTCCCACATGTTGAGGGGTGTCTGAAACAAATAAGGATTGACTCGCCCGAGGCGTCTGCTACAGCCTGGGGCTAATGGCGCAGTCGGTGCTGCTCTCTGGCGGCCTACAGAGGAAAGAAAGAGAAAGGTTAGCAATGTCGCCACCAGATGTCGCGAGCGTTAGCTCCACTAGCTGGCGACATGAGAAGAAGTTACTACTTCAGCCGCTAGATGTCGTGTGTGGTCCATATTTGCACATATTTTTTCTGTGGCAAATCATCCTTTAAGTCGGCCACTGCCTGCCGAGTTGACGTCAGGGCAATGATCCTGAGCTAATTTCTGAGAACTAAAGGGAGGGGACTGGGAGGTGAGGGTGGACAAAAAACGCAACGAGGCTGGGAAAGAGCGTCCTAACGTGACTTTCTATGAGTGAACCTAAGACGTATGCGTGACGGTAAGAGCTGTTGTAAGCTCGTCTCTGAGAAATGGTAACAACTCGTCCAGAGCTGTTGTGTGCAGATTTAGTCATGCAGGGAAATAATATTACAGGCCGGGAATGTGACTGCAAGCGGGAGAAAAGTCATCCGGGCTGCTAACGTCTTCATTAGACTTGCAAAAGATCAGATTGGTCCCTGAGAAAAGTTGCCTTGGTCCACTGCAGCAAAGTTTAACTAAGTAGAGTACACCAGCCTAACAAAGTGTAAATCACCCTTGTGTAACCAAATTATATGGAAAATAATATTTCCAAAAATAATTTAAATTTATAATAAAAATTAAAAAAAAAAGTGCAGAAATACATAATTTCCGGCACATCACAAAATCAAGTACAAGCTAGCCTTTGTCTGGAAATCAGTGATGAAATTTTACCTCAGTCAAGTATTATAATAATTGTGTAATATCAAAAAATTCCACACAGTAACAACCACCAAACCCACCACTGCTCACAATTTTATATTCACTAACCAAATGAATATTTTTTCAGCAGCCAGTACATAGCTATTTAAAATGTCTATTAAAATTGCATTTAAATGTGGCCACTGTTTTTCTACGTTGATGAAGAGTGTCTACTCACTGAGGTATCAGTAGTGATATTAGTTTTCTGGACTGATGTAAGTAGGTAGTTCTTCAGATCTTTCAAATATTATTTTATAGTTTTATACTTGTAGTTCTCAAAGATTATCAATATTAGTTTGATTCCTTTGATTTTATAGGTTGGATTGGAAATTTTTGAACATACATTGTCTTCTATTGTATTTCTAAGTATGATTTAATATAATTTGACGGTGATTTATTCTTGGTTTCTTATAATTTCGTAGATTTATTATCTTTGTAAAATATTATTAATAGTTTCTCATATCTTGAGTAGAGTTGATCAATTTTAGATGTTTATAGCCTACAAATAAAATTATGTTAGTCTTTGACACTACATTATACACATTTGTTTCTTATTGTGTTTGAAATTCCACTGCCAGAAGTTCCAAACAAAAACAAATTGTGACTGTCTTATGTTTTTAAATTGGACACAAAACTGTAATTCGTATGAATCAATACTCTGCAATTAAAATGAATTGACCAATCACAGTTTGGCTTACAGTTTCAGAACATTATGTATTTTTGGTTAAAAATGATAAATGCAGCAAATTTCAGATTATTTAAATAATGTTATTACCTGCTTCTGTTCTTTAAATACCGTTCATAACAAATGCTAGTCAGACAAACTTGTAATATACGTTAAAATACACCAATTTATGAGAAACCTTTTTGTATAATAGATAGCCTACTGATTGGTAGATATAATATTATGAATTTATAAGCAAAGATATAATTTAAGAGAAACATGCTATATAAGAATAAATACACTTATACTACAAATATGATGAATATCAAAATGTTTTTGGCCAAATTACATGTTGTTCTTTTTCTTTGCTAGGAAGGTTGAACTCTACCTTCATAGCAGACCAAAGGCAAAGATGAAAAGGGAGGCTAGAGAGTTTTGGAAGCAAATGGAAAATCGAGAGAGTTTACCAAGCTGACCCGACCATAGGATGGGTTCAGTATTATATACTGGGTACAGAACATTTCCATTGTAACAACTTACATAACACAGAGACCAAATTCAGTGGGTAGCTTTCAGCTATTAAAGATCATGGTTAGTAAATAAGCACTATGAATGTAAACATTTCCGAAATGGGGCACTTGAAGAGCATGAAGAATCTTGACATGTGTGTGTTTGATCATGGTGCGCAATGTCAGTTTGTCTGTGAATGCCATCTGAGCATCTTTACTGGATGCCGGTAAGGGATCGTCACAGTTCTAACGGTTGGCGAGAGCCCGGCAGGGTGTTTTGGGCCCGCCAGATGGATGCTTCCTGTTACATTGATCGGGGATAGTCGAGAAGAGCCCAGCATGGAGCCTTGGTCCCGGCTCACCAGACCGTCGCTTCTTGATGTGACAGAAAGGGACTCGTTTGCTAACTGGCTTATTCCCTTGCACCTTTGACACCTCGTCATTGTGGGTGGCACTTAATTGCAAGGGTGCTTGTTTCTTGTGGCTTGGTGGTCCTGCACAGAATGCATACAATTGCTATTTAGTGATACTGATATTTCATTATCAAAGAAATGACATCTGTAGACATGGCAAATTATGGCGGTATAATAAAGTATAACAGCTTGCCCTATTTATTTTAAAACTTCATAATAATACGAAAAAAAATTTTTTAAAGTTGTGAATTATGAGGAATAAAAGGCCGGTATCGCAAAATGGACCAGGCAATGTGGGATTATATTCTACTTCACGATACCAAATAAATATGTCCATAAAACTCTCTAAAAAATTGAATACTGGTATCTCGAAATAGACTCTACCGGGTGGGACTGTAGTCTACTTCACGATACCACGAAAATATAACAAAATGTCTCAGTTTCACAAAATCAAATACCGGTATCCCTAAATAACCCATACATGGTAAAATAAAAGTTTTTTTTATGATAATCTAAACCTAGAATTTTCCTAAATGAAGTACGTACATTTTCTCTTGCCATAACCCATAAATTTCCCCTCTTATACCGTAAGATAGTGCAGGTCATAATTGCTTCAGCACAACCTTAGCTGTATCCTAATACATATGGATGCGTCCATAGCACAGACATCCCTAAATCCCTTAGCAATTGCAGCCACAATGTAGAGGACACATTTCTAATGAATAGATAGTATCTGAATACCTGTTTACAGTGGTTTGTACTAATGTAAACATAGCCATTCGGAGTCATGATATCTGGATATTCAGCAACACGTGAATAACAACAATCAATTTAAAAAACTCAATGTTTTGTGACTGTTATAAATGTCAGAAATCATAATAAAATTTTTGTTATGTATCTCAAAATATTAAAAATACTTACAATGATTATTAAATCCCCATGTAAGCTCAAGTTCTCCTTTTGGTAATATTTATGAATGTTTTAATTTGTCTGACAAGTAAGATGCTGTAGCAGTTTTATTCACTTGCCTACATCTACAATACAGGAGACAACTTATACATGCTGTTTTTACTAGAGGCTTGCTCTTACATGCTGTGTTAGTTATTTAAATTTTTTGACAATCAAAGGGTATAATTATTTAAGGGGGTGGTGCAGGAAGAATGTGCCCAACTCCATTCCCCAGGAAAAAAAAATTATTCACTTTAATTTTACATCAGACCGGTGCAAGCATAACTGTGCTCTAACAACTTAATTTAAAAGGTTTACTATTTTTGTATGAATGAAAAAATACACTATGAAGTTAATAATAAAGATTTTGAAGCAGTTGACATAAAATATAGTATGAATAGGTAATTTGATTAAATATGATTATTAATAACTCAGTAAATGTTGAGAAGGTAGTAGCGCTAATAAACATTGTGTGCCCTTCCTGTGAATGGGGCGTGATTATGCTACTATAGACAGTTACAGCAATCATGTATAGAACTGTGTGTAAATTGCATTTAAATGAACTGGAGCTGCCTGTGTAAGACTACATTAAATAAACTCTCTGTTTCAGGAAATACGCACAATTGTGAAGGATATTGAGCAGTCGTCTCGTGAAATGCTAACAACTCTGCAGAGAATTCATAGTGAAGGTGGTCAAAAAGAAAGTACGTATTAAATAATTACTGGTTAAAACAAATTGTTAATTATATTAAACTTAATTTTCATGAGAAAATGTAAACCAGTTTGGAATTTGGGGTGTTGATAATAGAAGTGAAAGATTGGTTATTTGGGCGATTCCACCGCCACTTGTGGGACAGTTGAACTCATTTTACAGTTATGTTTTATCTTGTGCATGAAATAGCAATGGGAATTTTAATAATTTTAAGAGGGGGAAAACTAAATACCAGCTGTCATGTGTTGGACATGCATTTACTACCATCTATTCACATTTATTCTGCAAAACTAAAAATGATTTTTCTTTTTTGATATTTCAACAATTAAATTTCAGAATGTTTGTTATTAATGAAGTGAGAATTTTGAAGGATTTATAGGTTTTTATTTAGTATTATTTGTGGGACAAAGTTTTCATGTGTATGACTCTGTACATCAAATGAAATATTTAGAACCATTCGTGACCCCAAATATGTAGTACGAAAAAAGTTTCTACAAATGTTATGCATTGCAGAAAAAAATATTAAATTGAACCAAATTACCATTTTATATAGAATCACTCATTTAGTTTTAACAAGCGTGTTGTCAGTTTAGAGCTAAGTATGAGAAATTGCAGAATTTCACATGGTAAAGTTAATGTAGGATGTTGGTGTGATTTGACAGGTTTCATGCACGGGGAGGCTAGAAAAAGCAGAATATGTTTAAAAATTGGCACTGAATTGACTAGAAGCAACTTTTATTCGTATTGACGTCGACCAGGGTCTACGCCTCTCTTAAGGGGAATTAGCTCTTGCCATCTAGCAAATGTCAAATAATTAGCTAGTGCTTGCAATAAAGTTTCTGTGCTGAATTTTGTGGGTTGATGGGTCGACATGGCATACGACTTAGCTTTGGCCACTTTTTGAAGTCAGCACTTACTTGTAAACTGGTGTGATTATCACAATAGTTATAGTCGCCCACGTGAAATAATAAGTAATTCCTTCACAGCACTTAGAGACTAAACCTTGTTAGTAAATATGTGGTTGCAACAAGGTATAGAAGGTCTGAGATGTATAATTTGTGCCTTGATAAGCCAAAATTGGGATAAATAGTTCAAAATTACAGTTAGAGCAAAAAGATGGAAAATCCAATATGGCTGGACCTAATCCCCCGCATAGAGCCCGATGTGACCCGCCAACAGGCATCCTTCCACTGTACTCCCTAAATCTCTTCCCAACATGTATTCTTACATTATATATTAATTTTTTAGTCATTGCCAGTTCCTCTAATTTATCTTATTAAAATTAGTAATATTCATGGCGATCGTTCGAACGTATAGAAAATGATGCACAGCAGCAGCACCATCTAGTGGCCAGTTACAACAAAATGGATAGCATAAAAACTTTTTCCATGAAAAAACACTCAGAAGTGCCCACTTTCAAGGTGATCAGTCAGTGTCGGAGTTTATAAACGTCATACCTATACAATGAAATTCCAGAATTTTTTGGATCAGCTACATTCATTTGATCTCCGCAATAACTGATAAAATCCATAATGTAACTGATCTCAGCATCACACACAACAAAAATTTTTATATCAAAATGATGGTGTTTAGTTTTTATATACTGCTTGAAGGACAATTGGCCTTGAACAACACAAGGTTTTCATAGATGCATAGGTTTTGAAACAGTACAAAATTTTCAGCAGAACATTTCTTTGAAAGATCAATCACTGGCCTTATTTGTTTAATTTGTCATACCTGTCTTGTGACATTATCACTTCTCGATTGCTAAATATTTATATTTAAATCTAACTATCTTGCAAAATTTCAACTAGAAAAATTACTCTTTAAAATATATGTAATGTAGTAAGGTGGCAAAGAGGTACATTACATAGGGCCCGGGTTGAATACGAGTTGTGATTTCAGTTTACCTTAGTTTCCCGAATGGTGGGATGTGTCCTGCTTTCGAAGTGAAACTGTATCGAAATGTGTGCATGTCTTACTGTGTGCAAGTATGCTATTGTGCACAAGTATACAAGTGTGCTATATTGTAAATATGAAATTTATTTCCCCACTCCTGCACCTCTACTTCTCTCTAACATCGAGTGCTTCTCCTGATGTTGCACTTTTCGTTTCCATCTGAGCATTACACTTTCGTCACACTTTTATGTGTTTGTAATTATTATTACCTACAAATGTTGTACTCACATTCCATTTAGTGAATGTGTGTTGAAAATATTGGTGACCAAACAAAAAGTGCCAGGTAAGTGAGTTAAAATTTACAAAAAATAGCCCTAAAATATAAGTAACGATGTGAAGATTAAAAAAAAAATTAACATGGCTTTTGATATAGTCTCTTAAGCCTGTCTTCTGCCTGTAGGTAACATTTTATACATTTTTAATCGTTAATATGTTATTTGCAAAAATTTTGTGGTACAACTACAAAGGCTTTATATCACGTTACTGATTCATTCAACGTGCCAGTCTTAAGGGTTTCGCGAGCTGAATGTTGAATGGGAGTGGTGTAAGGTGTTATAGTCTATTCTGGTTGAGTTGTCTGATGGAAGTTGCGGGAGTTTCCAGCAGAGTTGGTAACCGACACATTGCGTGGGCTGCTGCAGTTGCTGCCATCTGCTCGGATGCCAGGAAGCTGCTGGGGCCTGTGCGTGGGGGCTTTGCCAAGCTGTCGGAGAAGATCCCGTACCAGACGTACTACCGCTACAACGACCACTGGAGGTTCGCCACCCAGCGCCTCACGTTCCTCGTCTCGCTGATCATCTACCTGGAAACGAGCAAGCTGGCCACCCGGGAGGAGGCCGCCCAGGCTCTGGGGGGTAGGTTGCCCCCCTGCCGCCCCCCTTAGTTACTGCAGTTGGCAGGTCTGAGCACTGGTTCAAGGGTCTATGCCTGTGAATACTTAAGCTGTTGGAATTTCGGGGATTTCCTGCCATGTGGTTTCTAATGGGCAGCATGACAACAGGTCAGGAAAATGTAACGAAACTAAAGGACTGGTGACTAGAATCATGATAAAAATCCCAAAATAAACAGTAACTGTGCTGGAAGTCACAAATATTTGGTTTCCAGCAGCCTTTTGTAAACTTGCATTATTTTTATGCCCCACTTCAGTTTATCGTCTCATGTTAATAAATAATTTTATCTTTCCTGCTCAAAGATCTCAAGATCTGCACGTTCCTGCAAATTTGCTGACTCTGCCACAGGCTGGAAGCAGTTGATGGTGGTGATGTTCGTTCAAATAGTAGATTAGTTTTAATATTGCTTATTATTTATCAAATAAATGATTCTTTGATATAAAAAAACTTGAAAAGAAGGTTTAATAAATGGTCCTGAGATTGTTGTTTTCATAAGGTATCACCCTAATGGAGTGCTTCACAATTGACATCGTAAAGAAGTAAAGTTGAAGTCAAATAAATGGTCAGATGGCAGAGAACTAATCTGAGTCTAGCATTTTTAATTATTTTTTCAGCGTTGGGAGGGCAAGGACCTTATGTGGTTTGATTTTGAAGAAAATTGTTCTTGAAATATATATCATAAGTATTAGCCGGGATTCAATATTACAGCTGCTATTTACTTGGCTGGTATACCAAACCCCTGAAGCAAAATATTTGAAAGTAACAAAAATTCTACATACTTAAGAATTACACTAGTTAGTTGCTAAATTTTGTTTTTGTTTGTTCATATTCAGTACTTTATTGTTAACATTTCACTATATTTTGCTTTTTTTTTTACAGATAGTTTTTCAGTGTGTGATAATCACTGAAGCATGACATGACACAAAGTGCAATGCTGCACAAATCACACATGCAGTGAGATTCTCGTTTATTCTCTTTTCTTTCAGTGTTGCTGCAGACACAGTTGTGCCTCATGGGATTTTTCATATTCTCTGTAGCTGAAACAAGGGATAAAAAATGTCTCTGTATGAGTTGCAATGGTGTGTCGGAATTGGAAGTTAGTCTATGGATCTGTGGAGAGGTTTTCTTCTCTTGATATTTTTCCAACAATTGCTGTACTACGTACACATAACTGAAAATCAGCGATACGAATCTTCGCACATAACCTCTTCTCCGACAAAAAAAAAAAAAAAAAAAAAAAACTTCGCAGGTACCAAAGGATGAATATTTCAGGATAGTTCGTAGTTACTTCCCGTGGTTACGCACAAACTCACAGTACGAAGCCAAAAGACTATCTCCTTGGAACAATGGTGAGATCACATGAACATGTCTGGGGGCGAAAACCTGCAAACTGTTGTAACAAATTCTAGTTAAAAGTTCCGAAAGATGAAAACATGTTGGTAATAAAAGGTAGGGCCCGGACCATAGCCGCTAAATTCAATTACCAGCCAATACAGGCGCTTAACAACAGCACTCTTGAGGCCTCTCTCACACTGTCTCTCTCTCTCTCTTTCTCTCTGAATCTTACACAACCCAGCAACTCTTGATCAGCTTCGTTTGGACAAAGACTCCTGGCCATAAAAAAAAAAGGACAAAGGAAAATTATATTACCATTCTCATTTATGAACAAAGCAAAACAAAACCATACTTAAAAAAAAAAATCTTAAATCATATAAAAACATAAATTTACAACAAAAGTAGTAAAAACAGAGTCTAGGGGCGTATTTATTACCAAGCAAACAAATCAGAATAATTTGAAAAGCATGAAATAATGTAAATTATGATAATAAAATGTATAGCAAACATAGGAATAATTCTAAAAAGGAATAAAGAGATATAATTAATTTAAATGATATCAGCAAACCTAGCCAATGTACTGAACACGCTGAAACAACATAAAGAATTAGTAACTAAACCATTTAACCAGTGGGAAGAACCTGGATTGTTACATCTAGCTGCATGCACGTTGTCAACAAAGAAATTCTGCTTTTGTGCTCTATTGGCTAAATATAGATAGCACTAGCATCTGGCTTGACTTCTATGGCATCTAGAATTAGGGCAAAAAAAACGAATGCAAGTATAATCTACAGCTGCAGCAGCGTCACTGTTACAGGGTTAGAGTTAGTATCTCGACCATCGTACTGGTGTGCATGTTATAACGCATTGAGATAACTCAATCATAGTAGTTAAAGGGTAAATAATTGCACTTCAGATTAAGACTAAAAATGTAAAACTCTTATTCATCTGGGATGCCAGGATTCTGTAGCAACCTGTTAGATATGGTAATTGAGTACATAAGTGTTCCAAATTCAGATATTTATCAAGATACTGAAGCTATTCCTTTCTTTTATTGTTGAATGTGTATTTTTGACTAGTATTATCAGGTTCAACTTTAATTCTGAATTGGAGAAGCTGAGTTTTGCTTGTCCAAACAGATCAGGACATAGTTCAAAGAAATAGTTCTGGCGATAAATTTTTTCCACAATAATCACATCTTAAATGTTAACCAGTAATTGTGTGTTTCATTTAACATGCCATTTGCCTGTACCGAGAAGTGTCTAGAGATTGTTTAATCATCATCACTTTGTTGCAGTACAAATTGAACGTGAGAATGGCTTTCACCTGGACTTAGAGGACTACTTGTTTGGACTGCTCCAATTGTCTTCTGAGCTTGTGAGTATACACTGATGAATAGCCTGATGCTCATTTCTGAGGTGGTCATGGCATGGTTATTCCGCTGTGGTTCACCACTGCCTTCTGCATTATGGCGGTGAAGGGACAACACAACACCCAGTGCTGAACCCACAAAGGATCTCTTCTACGGGTGAAAAATCACTGACCTGGCTGGGAATCGAACCTGAGACCCTTAGCTCCCTAGTCAGAACTCCAACCACTGAGCCAGCGAGTTGGACAGAACAAACTATCACAGGGAAAAAAAAAGACCAGTAAACTTCAATAATACAAATCTGGTGTGGCTGAAGTTATTTTGCTCTGAAATAAGGAAGCAGTAAATGTTACACAGAGCATGCAACAAGTGTGCCGTCACATCTTCGTATCTGTATGCTGGTAAACTTGCATGCAGTCTTTTTTGTAGTGTTTGTGCATGTCTTACTGGGTTCAAAAGGATAATTTACAGCTTTCAAATACATAATGATAAAAATATGATGTATGAACCTTTAGTATTTTACAACATTTATTACTGCAATATTCATAAATCAAATGTTATTTATGAGATGCTTAGTTTAATCTTTGAATGTTCTGCAAAAATTAATTTTAGATATGAAATGTGAGATTGGTACAATCATTCTGACCTTAACCTTTCTTAAGTGTTATTTGTAAACGGGTGCCACTCAAAAATCTTGACTGTTGAGCAGTATTTAAATTATGCATATTCGTTTGAATTTCAACTTGGCATTTGGATTGGTTCCTGTTGTACTAGCTGTTTGTTATTCCTCATAAATCATATAAATGCAGAGAGCCAAAGTATTTTCAAATCTTCAGCCAAGGAAAGATAATATTAAGTAACTCTGTTTCTGTTGCTGCTTTTAGTACAGTTAGTTAAATAGGCTACTAATTGTTGGTAGGTAAAATTTTAAGATAAAGACAGGAATTCATGTTTTCTGGTTATGCACAGGAAGTCTTAGGACTTTGGCGACAAGATTAAGAATAGATCACTGAATTATTTTGTTATTGGCCTAATGATCGTAAGTTAATGTTTAGTTCTGTATATCGAAATGAAACATTTTTTCGTTTGTTTGGGTCATGCTATGTTTTTCCTTGAGTATTTTTCTTTGTGTCATGTTGAGTATTTTTCTTTGTGTCATGTTGTTCTTCAATCACTGTACGTTTATTATTACTTTCCTTCTCCTGTTTGCAGTCTCGTCTTGCAGTCAACAGTGTCACCTATGGCGACTACGCTCGACCAATCGAACTGTCTCGTTTTGTGACGGAACTGAATGCGGGATTCCGTCTCCTGAACCTCAAGAATGACAACCTCCGTAAAAGGTTCGATGCTCTCAAGTACGACGTAAAGAAAATCGAAGAGGTTGTGTACGACCTAACCATTCGCGGCCTCAAGCCAGAGTTGGTAGCACAGCAGGCGAGCAGTCACGAAGAACACGCCGGGGTTGTTCTCCAGCAGTAAGACCTTCAGATGTAACGTGTGTTGTGTCAGTGCTGTACGCTACTTGAATATAATTTTATGTGGGTGCTTTTTACAGCGTTCAATCATCGTAGCATAGTCGTCTAGTTCTAGAGGTTGTACTCTAAAAGGAAATGCGTGAAGGTTTTTTTTTTGTGACCTGTGTCAGTGGTGCATCAGTGCGCAAAAATGTGTTTAGTGAAACAGCAATCTGTGTTCAGGGGCGTACGCAGGGGAATGGTGATGAAGGGGATATCCTCCCCCACCCGAAATCCTAAAAAAATTCTTTAAAATTCTATCATTCCCACCAACAAAAGGAAAGAATTTGGAAAAAAAAACAGCTGGCAAAGTGTTTTACTCCTCCCCACTCCTCACCCTCACCCCACCCCACCCCAAAATGAAATTCTGCGTACGCTTGAGTGTGTTTCTGTGAAGCATTTTAAGACATTTCTGACACCTGTGTGTCACAGACTTCCGTTATACTCGTTTTTAAGTTTGTCCAACATTACGAATGGGTTTTTAATCAGTGTTTTGTTTGATATGAATTGTACTAGGTTTTTTAGATATATTTTTTTTCAAGCTTAGCTTGGCGTAATTTTTTTACAACTTGGCATGAGACTCCCCTTGTTAAGAACTGTATTTTTTTTACCCATTTCTATAATTATATAGACCTGCAAATGTTTCCAATAATGAAAACATTATTTATTTATATCCATTGCAAGTAAATTAGATTTTTTAGCTTCATGGAAGGGAAATAATGTATAATGATAGTCAAATTCCATATTTAAATATGGTTTTGAAATCTGTATTCTTCAGCATTCTTTGAATTCACATAGTTTTAAGCTCAAGTTATGTTCGTAACTGTGTGAAACCTTGCTAAAGTAATAGTTACCAAACAGATGTTAACAGTGAAGAAATTGTTGGTTTCATGAAATAATGTAATTTAAATCAGTCTTATTGTATTATATTCTTTTAACAAAGTTTGTATTAAAAAGTATCTTTATAGACCAATAGTTCTCAAACTATTTGTTTTGGAACATTTTATTAAAATTATTGTATTTTAATTTGAAAGAATTTTTCGTCATACAAAATGCTAGAGTTAAAGAAATAGGTGGTAAGAATATTATATTTGGTTTGCCAAATTTCCCCCCTGATATTCAAGAAGCTAAGAATGCATTCAATTGTGGAACTACAGCAAAGATCTACATTCTATTTATTTATTGGTGGAAAGATTGCAGCGAGCTTCAAAGCATGCCTGTATATTAAGTTTAGTTGTGATGTTGAGTAAATGGCATCTGAAATGAGACTATTTTATGGTCACTTTTTTTTTCTTCTTCAATGGGTATGTATTTTTACTAAAATCCATTTATTTATGTTTAAAAATTTGCAATGAAAGAATGGGTCATTTAATGGTTGGCAAAAAAAAAATAATGGTTTTAAAATGTTGAGAATTTTTGTATACCATACATCTTATAACACAGTTCTAGTGTATCATATTAAAAAAAAATATTGTATTTTAATTTTTATTGTATGTTATAATCATTCACGTATTTATAAACTTTTATATACAAACAATTATTGTGTTGTTCTATTTAGTCCTACAAAATTTATGTATGAAAGCAAGTGTTTTAATTGCAGCTGTTATGACATTATTAGATTCACTCATAAATATGTTCTTAGTGTGTATGTCATAATTCTGATTCACTTAAAACAAATCAATTCTTGCATTTATTACCACTGTTTAAGTAAGAATTTATATTGTAATTTAAGTTGGAAATACTAATTGGACCCTACAGTTTTGAATTTATGTACAAATTTGCCCTTTTTTTTTTATTAAGATTACTTGCTGACTTATTTATTAAGTTTACTTGATTACTAGCTTAAAGAAACCATACCCCATTCTTTGAGAATATGATCCTGTTTGAATAGCATAAAATCATGGTTTCAGGGCTCATTTTCCAGAGTTTTGTTCGTGTACCTACTGCAGGATGAATTAATGCGACTCCGAGAATTGCGCGGTGTCAACCGGAAACCCAAACAGATTGGTTGATGAGCAGCCCCTTTTATGGAAAATTATGTTCAGAGCAAATTGCCAGCAATAAAATACCCATTGATACTACTGAAAACGCTAGAACATTAAGTCAGATGCCCTCTATTGATAACACCACCATAACATTACACAACAAGATTAACATGCGTGCCTATCCCTTTGAGTTGGAGATATTTTACCAGAAAACCATATCTACAGAATTTTTGATGTGAAAACGTCTTTAAAATTGCTTTTATAGTGGGAGGCAATTAAAAAACAAATGATAACAAAATCGGGGGTTAAAGATTGGTGTTGCAGTTACATATCTATCATCTCCATCCAACATTTAATTACACCACTGGATAGCTAAAGGATCAAATAATTTGTTACGCTAAGTGAGGACTGTGATGCATCGCGTGCGGTGGAGGGGGAAGCGCCGCCATTTTGAGGTGATTTTGCTGCGTTCCGAGATTTTCATTTAGTATACCTTTTGACTCGGAGAAGCTACGGTGTTAGTTTGAGTTTCAATTGTCAGCTCTCGTCAAAATCTATTGATTGCATGCTTAAAAACAGTGTAAAATAGTTACAGTGAATATATATGATGTTAAAATAAAAATATAATCAAAAATATATGAGGTTGGCCTATATGCGACTTCTTAGTGTTTAAACATGATTATAACATACATAAAATAGCATATTTTATAATTTGTATAGAAAATATTACCTATTACGTACACGTATTCACGTGCAACACACAACCGTGTCCATGACACAGCCACACCCCATAGTTAGAGCCAAGATTATATGGTTTTATGCGAAATCGCGAATTTTCACGCGAAATTCATCCCAAACCGCGAAAAATGCGAAATGTTTTCTAACCACAAATAAACACCTCAATATTGATTTAAATCGTTAACTACCGACTATTGGTTGATTGACAAAAATTCCGTATCTGTTTGTAGAAGAAATGGTCGTCATCCAACTGCAGTGTGGTGGTTATTTAATGCGTTAATTATTCATCTTAAAAAATTACAAGATATCACAAAAATTGACGATTTCACGAACAAAAAAAGATCGTTATCGGAGTTAGGTTAGAGTTTTTAAACGCATCTAGCCACTAGAGATCACGCAATATTAACAACTGACGATCGTAAACTTAAAATTATCAAGTTAACAAACACAACAACGTGAAAAATCTCAGCGCCTTGTTTGCTGTATCCTTTGAAAAATACACGTGAAAAAAAACTGCATTCATTAAATAAATACGTATGAAAATAAAATAAAAGTGAACATTGATATTTAATGATCACTTAATATTTAATGAAATTTCACTGTAACGTAATTTTGTGTGCTTGTTGAATAAGCAGTTTACCGTGAAGCCTTCATTTTCATTTCACACTTCACAGGCGAGAGTGCCAAAATCGTAACATAATCGAAGTTTTCCGATCGCTAATGAAAAAGCACCATATTGCAAGGATTTATTTATTTTACGGTCATTAAATATTTTAAATAACGCTTACCTACCCAACCCTCCCGGAAAATAAATAAAAACATTTATTTCACTGACCTGACATAACCTAACCTTTTACTTCGGGTTGAGTATATGGCTCTCTCGCCTGTAAAAAGTAGGCTTCCCGCGGTTTATTTTTTCGCTAAAACTTCAGTAAATACTAGTTTTTGGTACCTCCGGGCTTTGTTTACAAATGACGTGCATAAATGAAAGCTAAATTTCTTAATCATGCCGAAAAATAAAGCTACTGCGGCATCACGTGCTGACGAGTTTAAGAATGAGGGATTATATGTCAGTGACGGAAAAATACTTTTCTGTAAATATTGTAATTGCCGTTTGGAGCATGAACGTAAGGACACGGTAAACAAGCACATAATTAGCGACAAACATGTAAAAGCTAAACGATCCCCATGCACTTTGAAACGACAGCTTTCTATCCCAGAAGCAGGAGTGGCGCAAATATGCGCAAAAAAACAAAAGGAAGATTTTGTTCTCGAAACTGTTGAAGCCTTTGTAGCTGCAGGTATTCCTCTTGAGAAACTTGACAACAGCAAGCTGACTGCATGGATGCAGAAGCATGTAAGTGGTGCTGGTGATCTTCCAACAGCGGATTGGATGAGGAAAAAGTACATTCCCCTACTTAGAGAGAAAAAAGAAGTGGAAATCAAGCAGCAGCTCTTGGGGCAAGATGTGGTCATACTCGCAGATGAAACCACTGACAAGAGTAATAATTGTGTTTTCAACATCTTGTTTAAAATTCTGAAACCAGGTGCTGAACAAGATGTTATCTTAGGGGCTTCTTGTGTCCTTGATGCAGCAAATGCTGTTTGTTGTTCTCGGGCAGTGATTGATGTATGCTACAAATATGAAGTCAAGGAAGAAAACATAATTGCGTATGTTACAGATAGTGCCAGGTACATGACAAAATCTGCTGGTACCCTTGAAGTTGTATTTGGTGACCGCATGTACCACATACAATGTTGGGCCCATAAAGTAAACAAAATGAAAGCGGATTATCCTGAATTTGCAGCTGCTGCTTTAAAGTTAATATGGATACCTGCAACGAATGTGGACTCAGAAAGATCTTTTTCTAAGTATTCTGTAGTTGTAAGTGACAGAAGAAGATCTCTAAAACCAGAGAATGCTGAACTGCTGACAATGGTGGCTTTTTCCTGAGCTTAATTATATTGCATTTATAGAACAAAAGTTTAACTGTAGTTTCTATTTTAATTAATTTAGACTCTCTCCTGAACTCAGGAACAGTACTTACCTGCATAAGAATACTAAATATTTTAGTTGTTAATTTTTTATGTACTCTCAACATAGTATTGTTTAATGTGCATATTTTAAGTCTCTAACCACGAATTATTGAAGCATTTGATCAAGGCAGCTCTGCTAGGTGTGTACATGTTATTACATGTGTTTTAATTTTTTATGACGATAAAGACGAAATCCACAATTCTTAATGACGAAAAGTCCTTTTTCATAACACCATAAAATCTTGGCTCTACCCATAGTCAACATGAATACATTATCTGTCTTACTGAAACTAGTTTTAATAATTGCAGCATAAATTCTCACTACTTCACAGATCAATACTTCATGTTTAGTACCAACAGAAACTCCTCACTAACTATGTATGTTGGAAAGAGAACTTAATGTTTAATTTGCGTTTAATAAACAAAAATTTAAGTCAGTCCATCACATACAAATCTACGATCATCCTGGAATTGAAGCTCTCTGGATCAAAATTAGCTGAAAACCTTTCCAACTAACCATCTAATAGTTGTTAACATCTTTATTACCCCACAAACAACTCCAAATACATGTGCAACGTATCTTTAAGCATAGAAGATAATCTCACTAACTACCAAAATGATTTGTTAGTACTTTTCGTGCCTGGTGTTGATTGAACTAACAAACAAACCTACTTCTAATATATCACATTATATCTAAAACTAAGGCAAAATCATTGCTAAATAAATCTACTAGTTTGGGACTAGTGTAATATTATTCAATCGTCTAAAAATCTGTTAGATCTTTGCTTCATGAATTTACCACACGGTGAAGTAACAAAGTCAGTTGAAGCACCTGTGAAAGAAGACTTACCATAGCCTGTCGTAAATGTTAAAATTACATTGAATATTCAGTTAACAAACAGCATCATTTCCACCTATCAAAATTAGAAACAAACAAGGCTGTGACTTTTTTTTTTTATGACTGCAGAAGCTATATACTTCACTTTCAAAAAATGCAACAAAATTGTGTGTGTTTGTGGGTGCGTGTGTGGGTGTGTATGTGTGGGTTGTTGAATTACCTATAGAGTTAATTTTTGATGTGACAACGTCTAATAAATCAATGAACGCTGGCTGCACGCACGAAAAAGTGTCCCATTTCGCTGTGTCTCGTTACGCTCATTTTATATTGCTCTTTGCTAACCTGAACCTCCTAGCATTGCGACCGAGTCCGTGGCGTAATTCTGTTTTCATGCATTTCAATGTAACATTTTCATTGCTCTTTGCTTACCCGTTCCTCCTAGCATTGCTGCAGAGTCTGTGGCGCAAATATATTATTTTTGACTGCATTTTGTTGTTGGGTAAGCCATTTTCCTTGACATCATCCTTGAAACACTCCCATTCGTTTCCTACTTTTCCTATCATCGTCCTATCCTTAACAGAATAACACAGATTGGAAGAAGTTAAATAGCAAACATGTATAAAATATAGCTAAAATAATCTGTTCGGTAAAGTAATAAACATATTTGAATTAATGAGTGTAAATAAAAGTAAATTCATCAATTAAATTGTAGATTTCATTTTACTCCTTCTTTGTATCCATACAAAATAGTGACAATTCAATAAAAATGATTCAATTTTATTCATAAAAGTATGCAATCATTTCATCAATGTTTTGTTATGACGTCACGTTAAACTATCATTCGTAAACCGACTTTACAGACAACCAATTTTTTTTTGTTCAAGGTGGTTGTGCTTATTTTATTTATTTTTAT
Source organism: Bacillus rossius redtenbacheri (assembly GCF_032445375.1). Lineage (NCBI taxonomy): Eukaryota > Metazoa > Arthropoda > Insecta > Phasmatodea > Bacillidae > Bacillus > Bacillus rossius. The sequence goes on along the minus strand of NC_086330.1, from coordinate 348,169,739 downwards.
TCTAATAATAAATAAATGCTATGTAGTAGGAAATAATGAAACCAATGGCCTGAGCTATGTAATAAAAGTTATTACAGCAATTATGTAAACAAAACACTAATCATTTTTTCTTAAAGTACAATTTGTATACTGCAATATTCATTTATAAAAATATTTTAACATTTTTTTAGTGATGAGATTTGAACCAAATCAACAAGAATTAAATTATATTTGAAAGCATCAACAAGAATTACATTATATTTGAAAGCACAAACTTTGTCACTGCGCTATAGATGCACAATGTTAATCCGAGATTATGATTTATTAATAGAAAGAGGAAAAATTCATAACATATTTTGGGTAGATTTCGAATAAATGTACCTAATGTAGTGACTTCCGGAAAATTTTTGTATAGTTTTTTGTTTCATGGTCCATAAACCCCAAAACCTTTGTCAACTCAAAAGTGTGTGTGTGTGTGTGTGTGTGTAATTTTTTTATGATCATGATAACTGCTGTAAATTTTATAAATTACCTCCAAACTTATGCATAAATATAATCATGGAATATATTGGTTGAGTTCGTTAATGAGCAAAATCCAATCAAAGGGGTAGAAATGAAAAAGGTTTTTTGAAAAACAGAAAAATTGCTATAACTCCCATATTATAATGAATATCATATCCGTTAAAGTATTATAACGTGTAAGAGTGATACCAAAACCTTTTGTTGAATACATTTTTGATATGACCAACCATAATTGCAAGGGGTGGAAAAACAATGGTTGGAGGAAAAAAAAATTCATAACTCTCCCTTAGTAGGCACACACTCGAATCTGTTCAAATTGTTTGTAAAACTTAAAATTTAAAACTTTTGTCTGAAGCAATTTTTGGTAAGATGAGCCATTGCTGCAGGGGGTTGAAAAAAAAGGGTAGTAATAAAATAAAAAATAATTAAATTTCTGCACCATGAATACTATCAAATTCGTTCTAATTTATTGTAAAGCCATGAATTATTATTTTACAACTTTTGTCTGAAATAATTTTTATATGAATAACCAATATTGCAAGGGGTGGAATAAACAGTGCTTGAATGACAAAAAATGCACATTAGTAAGCACACTATCAAATCCATTCAAATTGTTTGCAAACTCTACAAATATTACCTAAAACTTTTGTGAAACAATTTCTGATACAACCAACTATTGCAAAGTGTGGATAAAGAGGGGGTGAACTACAAAAAGAACTTTGTAACTCCATTAGAAGTCACACCATCAAATTGGTTCAAATTGTATAATTTTTATCTAAAACTTTCGTTTGAAACAATTTTTGAAAAAACCTGAGGTTGGAATAAGAAAATAAATAACACTTTCCTATTATGTATGCTATTGAATGCATTCTTATTTTTGTTTAACTTCCAAATATTGTCTAGAACTAAAAAAAATTGTTAAAATAAATTCTTATCTAACCAACTATTACTGAAAGGGGTGGAAATAAGGTTTGAAAGTATACTATCAAATTTGTTATAATTCATTGAATGAATCCAAAACCTTTTCTAAAACTATGACTAAAACAATTTTTGTACAATCATTACTGTAAAAACAAATTAAAAACTTTCTTAGAATCAAATTTATTTTAAACAATCTTAAACCTATGTGTAAAGCAAATTACACAGGTCTGCAATGAAAAAGATTTTAAAATAAATTTATCACAAACATGTAGATGTTGGTCTGTATATAGCAAATATAAACTTTGTTTTAACGTATCACGTCATTCTTTTTGCATATAGATAAATATATAATAGTTCGTTAGTTTTTTTTACAAAATGGATTCCATGATCTATATTTCTTTTCTATACTCTATGACCGACCATCCTATTGTCTATTGTTACTAACCTGCCTTTCCCTTGTGAGAAAAAGTATAAAAAAAAAAAAAAAAAAGTTTATGTAGTCTATGATTAATCATAGTGGTTTAAACTGCAAAAGAAAAAGTGTAATAAAAGATTGTTTTATTAAATCTGTAACTATGGCTCCTCGGAGTTGCAAAAACAATCCAAATGTATTTTGCTATATTTGCAGTTAATATACAATAGTTAAGCAAAGATTAAAAATAACAGACTTTGTAAAAAATACTTATTATGTTTACTTCGGAATGAGGTTATGTTACTAAGAGAAACAGTGGGTTCCGCATACATTATGCCGGCTATGTGTTGAAGTGTTAAGATAATGGACTTATGGTAAATCAAAATCATTGTCATTCTGTCATTACTATGTAGTGGCGAGAACAAAAAATTCATACAGATGATTGTTATTTTTGTTTGACCAATGTAATAGGATATGATTCTAAAATCCGCGCCAAAATTGTGTATTCTGATGTTTCGTCCATAACAAAGCCAGTTCCACATGAACCCGAATTACCCATACCAGTTCCTATTAAAACTAACAGCTTTGAAACGCCTTTATCACAAAACTCAGAACAAATTGATCATCTGCAAAGCAGTGGTGAAATTTTTCACCCTACAAATGACCCTCAACCTTTAAAACAGCAAGAACTGAATGATTTGGTACGGAATTTTGGATTACCTAAGGACGCTGCAGAACTTCTCGGTTCTCGACTAAAAGAAAAAAAAAATATTAGATGCTGCAACTACATTTTACTGGTATCGAAGCAGAGAACAAGAATTTGTAGAGTATTTTAAGAAAGAGAATAATTTAGTGATTTGCTGTGATATTGGTGGTTTAATACAAAAATTCAATATCGAATACAATACACAAGAATGGCGACTCTTTATAGATTCTTCAAAAAGAAACTTGAAGGCTGTCCTTTTGCATATCGGCAATAAATTTGCATCGATACCTGTAGCTCATTCAGTTTATCTTAAAGAAACTTACGAAAACTTGAAAAATGTTTTGGAGAAAACAAAATACACCGAACACAAATGGTTAGTTTGCGGTGACTTCAAAATCATATGCATGCTTCTTGGTCAACAGCAAGGCTACACAAAATTCCCCTGTTATATTTGAGAATGAGACAGTAGAGCAAGAAATTTACGTTGGAAAAAAACTGATTGGAAAATTAGAATGGAATTGAAAGTTGGAGTAAAAAATGTCATCAATCCGAGCTTGATGGATTCCGAAAAAATATTGCTTCCACCACTTCACATCAAACTTGGTTTGATCAAACAGTTCGTAAAGGCATTACCGCAAGATGGAAATACTTTCAAGTATCTTTGTTCATGTTTCACTAGCTTATCTGATGCGAAGTTGAAAGAGGGAATATTTATGGGACCTGATATCAGGAAACTGATTAGGGATACAGAATTTGACAAAGTGATGACAACCTTGGAACGAAATGCCTTGCATGGCTTTAAAAATGTTGTGTCTAAGTTTCTAGGCAACACAAAAGATCCTGCGTATAAAAATATTGTCCAGGAAATGTTAAATGCCTATAAAAATTTAGGCTGTAATATGAGTCTGAAAATTAATTTTTTGAAGTCTCACATTGATTGGTTCCCAAAACATCTAGGCGACTACAGTGAAGAACAAAGTGAACGGTTTCATCAGGACATAAAAGAGATGGAAAGAAGATATCAAGGCCGTTGGGACATTAATATGATGGCGGACTATTGCTGGATGATACACAGAGATGAAATAAAAAATCGCAAACGAAAATCAACAAAAGGCAGTTTTTTTTTCAAAAAGAAAACATTATTAATTGTTTTCTTCATGTATACCTTAATGTATTTTAATAGCTATAGACTCAATAAAACTTTATAAAATATTCTAAAATGATTCTCATTCATTTTATTAATTTTTTTTTCCTTTTTCATATTAAAATACTATTTCATCTAAATCTGATAAATGTAATGTGGTATATATCATATGAATACCGTTTTATATTACTTTTAAGACAATTAAAACAAATATTAACCATTCTACAAAAAAACTTTAAAAATAAATTGGTTGTCTGTAAAGTCGGTTTACGGACGATAGTTTGTGACGTCATAACAAAACATTGATGAAATGATTGCATACTTTTATGAATAAAATTGAATCATTATTATTGAATTATCCCTATTTTGTATGAATACAAAGAAGGACGAGTGAAATGAAATCTACAATTTAATTGATGAATTTACTTTTATTTGAACTCATTAATTCAACCTATGTTTATTACTTTAACAAAGATTATTTTAACTATAACTTTTATACATGTTTGCTATTTAACTTCAAGATTGTCGAGAATGTTTTACGCTTTTTCGCAATTACACATTCATCGACGAAGTTTGTTCGTCGTGAAATTAAACGTAGAATTTAATAAAAATTGCCCTTGCAGTTAATAAAATAAGTATTAGTAAGTTTAAGAAAGAATTTCGGCTTTAATCTCCAACGCAGACGCTCGTGGTGCGCTGGGGCCAAGATTAAAATTCGTCGAGAATATTTTACGTTTATATGTCTTAGTGCTCAAAATTATATGCAATTGTGGCCCCGGGCACGAAATTTTATTTATAATTCATCAATAATAACGCTCCTCGCGATAAACAAGGGAAATATGTATTAACGAGTGCCTGGTTGTCGCGGAAGCGGATAGATAGCGAGATTCGTTCGGTTCGCGTCCGTCACCGTAGATGACAGCACCGTAGGGGAATAATATTTCGTTTTTATAATACGATTTAATAACAAATACACATCCCAAATACACCAAACTTATTTATAATGTGTTACAATATTTTTTAAAACATTGTGCAAAAGATCCCGGGTGTAATTTGAATTATTATGTGTAACTGTAAAACACCATTGTTCGTACAAAAACGTATTTGAAAATTCAACATTACTTTTAAATAACCGTACCTAGTGTGCTGAAAATCGGTGGACGATCGTTAAGTTACATAATATTAATAATTCAAACGACAAAATCATGATTGAAAAGTCAAATCGATGGTTCCAATCGAGTGGAAGAGAGACGCGGCGCAAGCGTACAAAGAGCGTAACGGGACACATCGTAGTGGGATAATGTGTGTTACAGGACACTTTTTCGTGCGTGCAGCCGGCGTTCATCGATTTATTAGATGTTATCACGTAAAAAAAAAAATCGCAGACCTGTGTTATTATACAACCAAGATTTTAGTGCAAGGGATGATAAATAGTTTTTGAAGGTCAACAATATTGTATATTACCTTAGTTGGCATAATATGTAATTCATTCTATTCATTCATAATATTCATAATATTTTCATAATATTTTCATTATTTCATTACATGGAACGTGAGAAAATGTTTAATCGATAATTTTGTAATATTGGCGAACATATATATGTAGGGACCGGAAAAATTCGCGGTTTCAATAACCTTCAGGATAGACTGCACATTCCCCTGTATACTTGGGCAAATAACACCAGTTCATTGGCTGCTGACTTGTGAGTCGTCTCAGCTGGTTTGTCTGTGATTCGATCCTTCTTCGGTTGAGGGTTTATAATTGGTTGAGATTCGTACAGATGAACAGTAAGCCAATAGCAAAATCATCTAAAAGGTATATGTATTTGACTTCTTGCCTACCGCCGAATGAATCCGCGAATTTTTCCGGTCTCTATATATATGTCATGTACATTAAGTTCTAGAAATGTTCCAGAATTTTATAGAAGATTCCAAAATATTTCCAGAATAAATACTTACTTTTAAATCTACCTACCTACGTCTGTAGGCTGTACCAAAAGGAATTTTGTTATGTTGTGATTACTCCTTGCTATTATTATTTAAGTTTACACGTTTACAGTATGTATCCAAGGATAATTTTGCTTCTATAAATTTTCATTTGGCACACCAATACGATTGGTGCGTCCCCATATGTTTACGAATTGGGATATGTACCTATTGGTTTATGCTGAAACACATGGGTCCGCCATGTTGACGACTTCGGCTCGGTCTGTGGGCCTCATTGTGGTATTCTCACACACTAACGACAAGCCACAGGCGGGAGTTCGACCGCAGCTCGTCGCTCATGAGAACAGTTCGTCAATTCCCAAGCTCCTGTGCACGAGGCTACAATCACTGTACACACGAATGAACCAGTCAAATAGCAGGTACCGTCAGTGGTGGGCATAGCCTCGCAACTGGGGAGCTTGTAAAATGACGCTCTGGTTGTGAAGAGCGTCCCGTGGCTTGTCGCAGCACTAGAGAGTAACACGACCCGGCCCGCAGGCGGGAAAACCAACACTCACGCCTACCGCCTACTCGCAGGGTGCAATTCATATTCGAGCCCACTTTTTCGCGTCACTTGCCTGGCGAGTGTTGATTTCACGAGGCTATGCAGTTTACGCTTGGTATTCCCTATTATGGTTGAAAATACGTTCATAAAATTAATTTTTGGGTTCGTTAGCTTCAGATAAAATGGACACAACAATGCCGGATTGTGGACTATTGGGGGGAGGTGTGAAGGGGATACTGCTTTTTTGTCCATAAGAAAGTATTGTTTGGATTTTATGACCGGCATATTGGAAAGAGAATATGTACGGTCCTTATCCGTTAACAGTCCGGTTTGTATATGGCTTCACTTCTGCTGGCACAGATACACTGGACTCTTCCGATATCTTTGAATCATAACTTCACTTGCTCGTTGCAATAAATAAAAAGAAATACCCTCAACTGGATGAAAAAAAAAAAATTGGTTGTCTGTAAAGTCGGTTTACGGACGATAGTTTAACGTGAAAGCGTCATAACAAAACATTGATGAAATGATTGCATACTTTTATGAATAAAATTGAATCATTTTTATTGAATTATCACTATTTTGTATGGATACAAAGAAGGAGTGAAATGAAATCTACAATTTAATTGATGAATTTACTTTTATTTGCACTTATTAATTCAAATATATTTATTACTTTAACGAAGAGATTATTTTAACTATAACTTTTATACATGTTTGCTTTTTAACTTCTTTCAATCTGTGTTATTCTGTTAAGGATAGGACGCTGATAGGAAAAGTAGGAAACGAATGGGAATGTTGCAAGTTTAATGTGCCTCGAAAAAGTCAAATTGATGGTTGTTCCAATCGAGTGGAAGAGAGATAGATGCGGCGCAAGCGTAAAATGAGCGTAACGGGATAAAGCGTAACGGGACAATGTGCGCAACGGGACAATGAGTCATCATTTTTCATGCGTGCAGCCGGCGTTCATCGATTTATTAGACGTTGTCACGTCAAAATTCAAACGAGAGTAAAAATGAATTCTTAGAAAAAGTTAACAAAACAACATCCTCACGGCACCATCCTTTCCAGCGTCCATAAATATCGCGAGGTCGTCTGAACTTGCTGTTTGTAACATGACATTGTTAGCTGTATCTCTTCCTGCTGAGGAGGAAAAACTATGACGCTGATAAATTTCTGAAACCGAACGATAAAGGAGGGACCCCAAACCAACAACGACGCAGTTTAGCGCGAATATCTACAGGTTTCGTGTCTCAAAACTATCATGCTAATATTTTTCAATGAAATTCCCGCCCACTTGGATCTCGCTACGGATCCACTAGAGGTGTAAAAGTAAAAAAAAAAAGCGTACCCGTATGTATTCGTTACTATAACAATTATTACTCGTTATGTACTATCGTACCGTTACGTTACTCGTTACTTCCGATACCTCAGTATAGGAGCTTCCAGAACTGCTGTATCTGACACGGAGTATGGAATGATGGTTTCATAGGTTGATCTGTGTTTTTTTCATGAGATGCTTTTTCAAATTTGTAGTATAGCCGCCTTTCACTGAATACAGAACAAAGATCACATTTTGTCTTATCGTCTTTAGTCTGCGTAAAATAAAAATCCATAATTTACTTCTTTTCTTATCCACTGTAGCAGGTAAATTGAACTGTAAAATAAAAATAATAATAATAAGTGTAAATAATAATAAATCGAATATAAACAATTAACACTATTTGATAATTAACCGCTTTTGTTAATTAAAAAACAATTAAATCTCATTAGAGCGGCTTTATTATAATAATTTATCTCAAAAACTTGAAAATACGCGATAGTAAAAAACAAAAACATACATTTTTCTAATTTGTAAAAAAATACTTTCTTACCTTGTTTCTTTTCCAAACTCAAACTTTGTCAACACACACAATACCTTTAATAAACAGTAAAAAACTTGGACGACGAATTTCTAAATTATACTTTACTTAATAAACAAACATCGTTCTTTGTCACGTACGTTTTTAAATTCGCCGAATAAGCGCGCGCATGCGTAAAACATACGATCAGCAAACGTTTCAATACACGCATCAACGGTACTTGCGTGAACTGAAACAGTGTAGGTACCCATACTACGAAAAATGCGAGTAACGAAATGCATTCGTGTGTAACGTTTCGTTACTCGGTATTAGATGGCGCACCCGTTAATCAGTACCGAATACATACGGTTTGCTACAGCTCTAGGATCCACACAGTCCTCGTCGTAGCTTTATCATCCTTGCTTCCACACATAATATTTTGTTAATAAATAAAACGTAGTGTATGATAGCAGCCTTGGGTCGTGTTTATAAATTTTTCAAGATACGTAAGAGCGCAAGGACGCAAAACGTTACTAACACAAGAAAACTACGGTAGTACGTATAATAAATCACGCTAGTTGCAAGACTATATAACCAATCCTACAACTTGAAACTGCAGAACTGCAAAAAAAAAAAAATTCTTCATATGGTTTTTTATACAAAATAAAATAGTTAAAAACTATTTATTAAAGGGGTTATATTTAAAAGTACTTAAAAAATGTTACATGTTATGATAAGTTCAATATAAACCATACATTTTATCGATTAAATGTTTTTTAAAGTGATGAATATTTGGCAAGATATCACTGAATTTGTCATTTAAAGACCAGAAGAATGCTTGGTGATTCCTAAATTAATTTTGACAAAATAGTCATTTCTAGAAACATATAATTCCTCCGTAACAAATTCAATCGAAATCGTTTAGATAGGGGCAAAGTATGTATACAAGAGGGTGCATAGTGTATAAATTTAGCTAAATTATTTGACAAACTTAAAAAAAAACACTTTTTAGAGTTTTTCTGTCGTGACTGAAGTTGTGGTTACTCGAAAGTGTCGAGTTTATTTTACCACCGCTCAGTCCCTTGTCGCACGAGACCAATAGAGGCGGAAGTTAAATCTTAGTCTTTATATTCCCTTGGCTTTTTTCCTTTCAATTTCAATCTCTCCCACGCAACCCCCAGCTATTGCAGCTAAAGCTGAGAAATTGAAAACCTCGTATGTGTTTCTCAGTAGGCGATAAACACAAATTACTTGAGGCGCACCCGCGGCTGAAAACACGAGCCTCACGTGCGCAGAAACACGGAGACAGCAAGGCACCTAGTGTGAATGTAGCCGCGTACACAATTTTCACGATAGGTCATGCGCTCTGGAAGAGGGGGTTCCCAAGGGGATTCCTGGCTATTTTTCCTCTTCAAACTCCAGGAAAGTGCTTATATTGGCAATCTTAAATTAAACTTCCGGGCTTCGTCACCACTAACGTCAAGTTGCAGATCAGTCGTTGGTTCAGGGGGCCCCCCGCATTAGTCAGGGGAATAGTTGTTTTATGACGAACAATAATAAATCTGAAAGTACGCCTTTTAGCCATTTTTAACGCTTCTAAAACTACAGTTCAAAAACTTGATCCGGAGACAAAACCTCTTATCGGCCTTCAGCGATTTGTTAAAAATTTTTTTTCGTAAACAGACTCCATTCGGATATCTTGAGCAGTTTTTTGTTGTTTTCCTGTAGCTCTGCACGCCGTATGTGTGCTCGTGTAGCCGAGGCCATTAAAAAAAAAGGATTAAAAAAAAATTAAACTTCTACCAAACATCTGCTCTATGGCCGCAGCGAGGCGTCGCGTCGGGTCACGGCGCTCCCGACTCCGCGCCATGTGGCCGGTCGCCCGGCGTGTCCAGTGACGTCATGGCGCCGACGCGCAGGACGTGACGCGCAAGGCAAGCGGACAACAGAACGAGTCCGCCAGTCGTTCGCTGGAGGCCGCGAGGAGCTGGCGCTATACTGAACGTGGCTCGGATGGTGAGTGCCATTACCCACAGTCGCTTTCATTGTTCGTGCTATTCGGACACAGAGGCCGCCGCTTCGCATTAGATTTATAGCTGGAAAGCCGCGTCATGAACGTCGCTGTCGTGGATAACGACCACTAACATTTGAGTCCTGACGAAAAAAAAAAAAAAAGGCAAATTTAGTGCTAGCGTAATTTGAAGCTTTTTTTTTTATATTTTGTTATAAAAAAATTGTGATAATTTACATTAGGAAATAAGAGAACGCAACTGTAGGCAAGCACTAGTCACCACAGAAGCACTAGAGGGTTGTACGTGCTTGTGTTATGAAATGACGAGAAACAAGACAGAAAGAGACACAATGACAGGACGCCTACGCATTTAAAGAAAACGGTTTGTTCGACGACTTCCAAATAACGCAAATCCCTCGTCAAAACAAGCATTCGAAAGTGCAGGCTTCACACCCAGTGGCGTAGCCAGGATTTGTGTATGGGGGGTGTTAGAAGCATGCCCCCCCCCCCCCCCCCCCGTATTAAAGCGGGGGGGGGGGGGGGGGGGTCCCTCCCCCGAAAAAAATTGGATTTTAAGGTATAAAATAGTACTATTTTAGCAGTTTTCGGTTTTTAAATCCAAACCAACATTGTGATGGTAAAATTTTTATTAATTTTAATATGAAATTTGTTTGAGTGATGAACAAGAAATTAATTAAAGATTTGGTGCTAAGGGGGGGGGGGGGTGTGGAACCCCTAACCCCCCCCCCCCTGGCTTAACCCCTGTTCACACCGTCGACGCAGTGACCGCGGAGGACATCAGGCATGTATGTCTCTTATGGCGCCAGCAGCCATGGAGGTATTAGTGTATGGAGTGGGTGTCTGTTCTGAAGTTGAAGTCAACTGGTTAGCAGCTGTATACAGGCTAATCTGCTATAACTTTGTTTTAATAGCTTGTAAAGAACTAGCTAGTAATAATCGTCGGTTTACGGAATATAGTTTAACGTGACAACGTCATAACAAAATATTGATGAAATGATTGCATACTTTTATGAATAAAATTGAATCATTTTTATTGAATTATCACTGTATTTTGTATGGATACAAAGAAGGAGTGAAATGAAATATACAATTTAATTGATAAATTTACTTTTATTTGCACTCATTAATTCAAATATGTTTATTACTTTAACGAAGAGATTATTTTAACTATAACTTTTATACATGTTTGCTATTTAACTTCTTCCAATATGTGTTATTCTGTTAAGGATAGGACGATGATAGGAAAAGTAGGAAACGAATGGGAGAGTTTCAAGGATGATGTGAAGGAAAATGGCTTACCCAACACCAAAATGCAGTCAAAAAAAATATATTTGCGCCACGGACTCTGCAGCAATGCTAGGAGGAACGGGTTAGCAAAGAGCAATGAAAATGTTACATAGAAATGCATGAAAACAGAATTACGCCACGGACTCGGTCGCAATGCTAGGAGGTTCAGGTTAGCAAAGAGAAATATAAAATGAGCGTAACGGGACACAGCGAAACGGGACAATGTGCGTAACGGGACACTTTTTCGTGCGTGCAGCCGGCGTTCATCGATTTATTAGACGTTGTCACGTCAAAAACAAACATAATCTGCATAAATCATCGCCAAACTTCATTATAAACAAAAATTGTTTTGCTGCGAAGATCGGAAAGGGGTGATGAGGGGTCGTTCTGATTTAGACTTCAAGTATTAACATGGAAAATATAGAACACTTCAACTCCCTTACTTCTTACCTCCTTGCCAGCAGCATAAAAAAATCCTGACAACGAAGTCCATCTGAATCGACGGGACTTGCATCGCCAGCACAAATGACGACTGCTGTGAATTTGCTCGTATGTATCGTTTGCTGGGAAGCGCCACTACAGCTCTTCGTCGATTGAGTTCCGGGCGTACACGGTATGGTGACTCGTGCTTGCCTAGTTGCGTTTCGTCACCCCCTAACGTATTTGGAAACACTTCCTGTAGGGGAAACCGTATGACGGCGCCTAAGGCCGGGTTTGTAAACTACTATAACGCAAGACTCTGAAAGGTCAATAACGACCTTTTCAAACGACCCGTATATAAAATACGCACGACGCAAGCTGCAAGCATCCGTCATCTTTCAACTTCTTGCGTTTCGGCTTGCGTTTTCGCAAGCCGAAAACTTTTAAAGGCGCAGACTTTGTGTGCATAGAAGGCAACGATGTTATTATTATATGCATCACGTTTTTATTTGTTAAAATTACACACAGTGAAATAAAATAACATTTTAAGATAAAATTATTTACAATATCAAATGTTTTTTATGATAAATTTGTTTTATAAAAATAAGCCAAAGGGAATAAATTTGTTTTTTTCTATTTTACAATTTTACAATTTCAAATTGTAGGGTTGGAGACGTTTTGCGTCTTTCGTGATTACAAATAAAATGATTTTTGCTAGAAAAAAAATAGAAACAAATGTGAGCTAGTGTTTCGGTACTCACCAGTGATGTGTAACATTTTTAAATCTCGGTAACAAGCAAATTCGAGTGTTCTCATTTTGCAATTACACTTATGATACGAAACTCGGACACGAAATTAACCGTACAATTCTTAAAAATAATGCCGAGCATGATAAATATAAAAAAAAAAAAAATATTGTGTTTCAACTACATTTTCTTGATGCGAATCACACGTAGTTTATGCACCCACTGCTAGCGCTGCCGGAGCAGCTACGTCGACTAACGAAGTATTCGATGTGCCGAGCGAGATTTTAAACTATTTAATGAAACGGCTCCGATAAAACTGAAAAAAGACTTAAAAAAATTCTAAACCCCGGCTTTGGACCTTATTTTAGACAAGGATTCTCATTTAAATACTTCCCAACTTGTTAAACTCCACTGAATGGTTAATACTATAAAGTTATCCTTAGTCTTTGTGAAATTTGATTCTCCCCATCCGCCACAGATGGCAGCACCGTGGTTACACATTTCCGTTCCATGCGACTTCCATTCACTAAATTACTCCCTCCAAGGGCCGTATGCAGAGAGCTAAGATGTTACGCATAAAAAAAAATTGCGTGTTGCGTATCTTGCGTGATTTATGAACACAGCTTAATTCCTTCTGAACATATGTATGGGCTGTCCATTGTTCCACAAGTGCCCGGGTCGGGAAGATGAAACGTTTTAGGTTTGGAGAAGGAAGTTGAGGGTGGGGGTTGGGGGGCGGAGAGAGAGAGAGAGAGAGAGAGATATTCGAGGCAGATATCGCCACATCTCGGCACGCGACACGCGGCACGTCATTGGACGAGCGGGCGAAGCAGGAAAAAGGGGGGAATACCCACTCTCCGCCGCGCTCAAGCGACGCGTCATCAACGGCCGGCTTTCTGTAGCGTCCTCGCTCGAACTCGTGCGCGCGAAATAGACCTGATGGATCAGTGTAACAATTTGAACAAATCTAAAGACGTTACTAGGGGCAGGCACTTTTCGCGAAAAAATCTGAATACCTATTAGACTGCAACAAGGTACAATCGCACCAGAGATTTCTTCCTTGTAATTGCCAGCCGTCTGCGAGAGAAGCAGTTGCCTTATTTGGCCGAGCCACTAGGGACGCGTTTGCTTCCGCGCTGAATTACTGTGATTGGTGTTGTAACAATGACATGCGCCTGAGAGAAACTCACCCAATCACGAAACACAGACGGCACTATAGTGTTTGAACTTTCAGCTAGTCTCAGAATCTTTTCGCGAAATATGCATGGCCCTAGTAGTGGCCTTACTAACCGCACATCTCGCTGCCTGTAGCCAGCTACACGCCGTGTTACAATGAAAATCACGACTTACAAAAAAAAATTTTTTATCAGGCATGAGGATAAGATGGTTTTTGAAGTTATAGTTCTTTAAGCGCTTTATGGAAAAATGATGAGTGAATTGATAAGAATGCGCGCACACCATGCAACGAAATTTTCACAGGAATATGGTGAGCCCAAGTGTAAGCCCATATATAGTCACTTTCATAAAAATTAGGGGACATAACAAACGCAGGGGTGTGCCTAATGAAACATTATGATAGAAAAACTACACTGGGATATATTTGGTAAACTAAAATAGTCATAATGAAGAGTAATCCCAAACATTTAAAAAAAAACCTTAAGTGAGGTTATGTTCCCGTATGTATAATATTTTTGTAACACAAATTATAACGTTATTGTTTAATAAATAATTCTATCCAATAAATTAGATTAAACATTTAGCATATTTATTTGATTTTCATTATTAATTAGAATTCATCACGATTTTACTAAATTAAATAATTAATTTTATACACATGTTTATATTAATATTGAATACCGAGCATTTATTTAATGGAATTTTGTTTCAATATAATTAAAAAAATTAAAACAAAAAAGAAGTATAACTTCTAACACGCGTACATAAGTATACACACTATTTTTTTTGTAGAAAAGTAAAGTTCACATGTGTGTGTATGCGGGCATAGAATATGACCATGCATGCGTTACTACACACTGATTAGTGCGTGAAGCCTCTATTTGTTCAGCTGATAGTCTGAGCCTCGTTTGCTGGACACCCAAATTATTGATTGAATTCTTTGAATTTGTGCTGTGGAAACCGTTAGCTAAATGACTGCATTTTACATAAGAAACTGCGTGTAACAACAGAAATCCTAATTCATACTTATTTACCGTCCTCAGGCTTGGTCACACACAATTTCCGCAATGTTTTGGGTGTTGCAAAGTGGAGATGGCGGGATAGAAGGTGACTTAAATTACGTCACAGCATGCCTTCTTCTGACACTTCTGACTGCATGCATATAAAATCCAGAGGGGGAAGTGGGAATGCACAGGGGCGTACGCAGGGAATAGAGGACTGGAATGCTACTAAAAACATCTATAAGAATCTATCATATCCAACAACGAAAAGGAAATACTTTGAAAGCAAACAGCGGGAAAAGTGGTACTATCACCCCAAAATGGAATTCTGCTCTTGGGCACGGGGATACATTTACCCCCTACCTCAGAAAGTCAAAAGATGCGCTAGATAAAATTACTTGTGAAGTAGATTTTTTTGGGCAATTTTTTTTATAATGTAACATCATACATTTGGTAGTAGTAATTTATTGAATGTAACGGAAGACGCATGAACTCAAATGTATTAAATACGATGCTACAGATGGCGCGGATCAAAGTTCTCAAAGCCAAAGGAAAACGTTATAGAATTAACTTTTTGATGAATTTTAACCAGATAGGCAATATTTTAATAACATTCCTTATCAAAAATCAGGTCCAAGCTGGGGGGGTTTAGTATATATTTTTTTCAAGTCTTTCTCGCTTTTATCGGATCTGTTTCATTATATAGTTTAACCTTTCGCTCCCCAAAATCGAATGATTCGGAAGTCGACGTAGCTGCCCCGGCAGCGAATTCTAGCGGCGGGTAAGGAATCTACGTGAGATTCGCGCCTATAAATTTAGTTATAAAAACACAATTTTGCGTGTCCGTGTTTCGCTCGCGTGTCTTATGTTGTTTAAAATAATAAATTGCTAGCACCTTCCACCTGCAGACTTGCTGTACCCGGCGCTGACTCCACGGGTGTGTGTGCGGGGCAGATCTCGGCGAGGGGGGTGCGGAGCCATGCGGGGGTCGACGCGCGCGGTCAGAGCCGCGGCGTGCCTGGGGCTGATGGCGGCGCTCGCGGCCTGGCCGCCGGCCTCGGCCGACCAGTTCAAGCAATGCCACCTCGGCACTGAACATTTGCACAAGCTCGAAAAGGTATGTCCTCCCTTCTCCCTCCTGCACTATTTAAAAAAAGATTCACGTAATTTGCGAATTTTTATTTCGTCCTTTGCAGTTTTTTACCGCTGTTTGTCATGGAATTTTTTTTCAAGAATGCAAAATAAGAAAGAAAAATAAGAAGGTTAATGTTTGTTTGTTGTAATTATTTACAGAAATAAATATACAAACATATACTTAGTGTTATAATATGTGTTTTAAAATTGTTCAGGTTAAGATTTTTAGTAATGCCATAATTTTAACATGTTATGCATGCGAAAGCTTTAGAGTATTAACGGTTTGGTGAAGTTTAGCAAGATGGACAGTATTTAAATAAAATTACTTGTCGAAAATCAGGTCCAAAATTGGGATTTAGGAATTTTTCAAGTTTTTTTTTTTTAATTTTTGGCTTTTAATCGGTGCCGTTCTAATAGTTAAACATTTCCGTTTGTTTCGTGCTGCTATCTGCGGGTGATGGTGGGAAGCAACGTTTATGATTCAAGCAGAGAATTCCAGCGAAGGACGCAGGAAGTGTGCGATGTGCGTCTATAAATGTTTGTATGCACCTGAAAAGTGAATATTTTGTTGATGAGTATACTTATTATACACTCTGCATTAATTTAAATAATTCTAGTTTAAATCTCTTGTCCGAGCTTCGCAATAAAAGTTTATTTGCAACATGAACAACATCAGAAATCACGAATTTGCTCGTTACCGGGGATAGATGTTTACAAATCACTGGACGAGTATGTACTGGAAGACTTGCCCACATTCATTTTCTCCGATCAAATTCCTTCCGCCAGATTCTCTGTGCTGTTCAGGAATTTAACATCGATCTCCGCGTGTTAATCACGTTTGTTGTCTATTCTTGAGGAGTTTGTGACATCCAGTGAAAATAAATCAGCGATGACTAATGTCTATGAAGCTGATTTAAATAACGTGCCATTTTAATATCTTTTACCAACAATTTTCAATAACATCAAAGCTTTATTTCATTAAAACGTCTCCTAATTAAGGCTCGGTCTTCCACGACGTACTGACGATTTTATTTTTAAACGAGGCCATAGTTCACGATTTTTGCGAATTGGCATGTCATTTGATCAAAAACTGAGCCAGCATGATTTAAGTTATAGAGATATCGTATGATATATCTTAAAGAGGAATGTTCAGCCTATTTTTAGGAATATTGTTAAATGCAGTAATGTATTTACATAATTTAATAAAAATGTTTGAAATCAGACTTTTTTAAAGCTTCGGCACCATCAGAAATAGTACGTCACTACGTGCAATAAAAATAAACGAGTATTGAGTTTTATGTCCAATAAATCGTCAGTCATTTGGGCATCAACCTGTCTAAACATACTTACTGATAATTTGATATTTTCTTTTAAATTTAATTTTTTGATGTTTAACATGAAAATTTTCTAGTAAAAATATTTGTTTTTAAGACGTTGTAGTGTATTATTTTTGATAAGTAAGTGTCTTGCTTAAAGGAGTAACGTCATATCTTGACTTTGGTAGTACAACAATTAAAATCAGAGCAATTGACGAGCTGAATAACCAAAAACAAACGTTTTCTCCTATACTGCAAGGTTAACGGATAGTTGTCAGTTCCGCTAACAGAGCGCAGTGCGATGCTCGCTCGGTGCGTTGCTCGCCGGCTGTGTAGGGCACGCGCTGGCACAGTGATGCCAAGTCGTCGATATTTAGTAGTTTGAAATCTCTGTAGTGGTGACACAGTGCGCGCAATTTTTACTATTATTTACAATGGGCAAGAGGAAAAGGTCTTACCGCAATCATAAGCGAAATAAAAGAGCTTTGTCGGTTTCTGCCTACTGGAGAAGACAGAATACTTCTAACAATTCTGAAACAGTATCAACATCAGAAAGCAACCCAAGTGCACAAGAAACTGAACCGCATGAAATTTTATCACAGTAAGTACTTCTGTTATTTTTAACTAGACTTAATTTATAACAGCAAAGTCATGTATTTATTTTCGCTAATGAAACTTGATAGTAGATACTATTGAAAAGCTATATTCTGATTGGCAACAACATGAAAATAATTTAACAACGAGTAAATAATTATAAGAAACAGGGGTACATTTCCTCCCTGGAAAAAAAAAATGTGAACGGTGGTAATGCCTTTTACTCATGTTGTGAAAAAATCTTACCGACATGTCCCCCGGTCTGCAGCTTCATGGCAACGGCTTGCGTGGCCGAGGTTCCAAGCCCGTATATAGTCCGTGGCAGAAAACGTGTTCCTAAGTTATTTTGCCTAAGAATATATAATAAAAAAAATTCAATAGCAAAACATTTAAATCGTAGGTTAAGTGTTTTTTGCATACAATTGTATACAATTTAATGCAAAACTTGAGACTTGATTTTTAACTGTAATCACTTTGTTTAAAAAAAAATTAAAGTATATCATACACCTTCTACCTCTGTACACCTTTTAGCTTGAAAATATTTGTGTTATTTTTAAGTTAATTGAAATATGTGGTTTAATATTTTTTGTTTCATATAGGAATGAAAATGAACAGACAGAATTGGATGATAGTATGCCACCACTTTTAATTGAAGTTGATCAAGGAGGTTCTTCTTGGGATAATCTGAAAGGAAACCGGCTCTTCAATCCTGCATACGTAATTCCCAAAATTCTTAGCCTTCAGAGCAGCCACAAGAAGCAGTGCACTTTGGGTACAATCCAATTCAAAAAAGAAATCAGAAATGGCTTACATTGTAAGTGATTCATGGAATGTGATGGCTGCAATCGACAATATGAGATACAGAATGAAGAATGTGATAGCAGTGTACTGAATAGTACGGGGGCATGGGCTGCTGTGTCATCTGGCATCGGATTCACACAATTAGAAAACATTCTGAGCATTTTAAATGTTCCTTCAATGTCAAAGAACACTTACATAAAGAAAGAAGTAGAACTAGATAAGGTAATTAAACAATTTTAATTTCTTTTTCAAATAAAATAAAATATTATGTTAATCTTAGTACATTACTTTTCACTACTCATCCATCACAGGTTAATAGTCGCCTTATTTTACGGGGCATGGTTAAATGATCTTAAAATACAAATGTTCGATTAGATAAACAATATAAGTCAAGTGACAAAAAGCAAAGAAAATTATTCATTTAGGAACGAAATATCATCAAACTACGTTTTATAATTAGTGTTTTAGTACAAAATCTGGAAAGTTAATGATTGCACATATAAAGAAAATTAATTCCTACTTATAAGTACATAATAAATGCGTGAATCCTTTTATTGTTGCTTACAAACTAGTGCAACTCAAAAATATTTAAAATGTTCTGTATTATTATCCATGCCCGTCAAAACAAATTTCAAAATAAAATAAAAATAAAGTTTCAGTTTAATGGAAAATTTTTAAATCTGATTATGCTAACCTTATTTTGATTACTTGCAAAAGCCCCCATTAAGCTTTAATTTGAAACACTTGCACAAATTATGTGAAAAACTAAACAGTTTTTTTTTTTTACTCGCTTACAAACTAGTGCAACACATTAAAATAGTACAAAAGTAACGCATTTCACAACCCCAATAAAACAATAAATCAAAACAAAGACTACCTATGCCATTCTAAAGTAGTCTTTTTTTGAAATCATCTTATGTCTACAGTATAACACATCATTAAACATCTTAGATTTGTTTCAGGGAGAAACACATTTATTCATAATAAATATCTTTAGGACAACAATTGCTGCTACGAAATTCTCTAAGAAAGTGTAAAATGTAGTATTATAGTATTTTGGCGATGGCATATGATTTAATTGAGTGTATTTAAGGTTTGGAGCGAGAACTTGGACCGAACCATATCAGATGCAGGGAAAGAAGAAAGAGCTCTGGCTATTCAAGAAGGAGATGTAGACGAAGATGGCATTCCATTTACTACAGTCATTGTGGACGGTGGATGGGCCAAGCGTTCTTACGGGCATAAATACAACTCTCTTTCAGGAGTGGTAAGTTACTTACGGGTCTAACCATATCAATTTCAATAATGTCGCAGTTGTTAAGAAGTAAAGGGCTGAGGTAGTGTTACGAAATACATATTTCTTTGGCTAAGTTAGGCCCCGCTAGTTTGGATTATTCTATATTTTAATTATATTTAATGAAATATAGGGGAGGACGGGGCAAGTTGACGAGCGGGGCAAGATGACGAATGACTTAGTTCCACGTCATGTTACTAGATAGCACCACCTAACAGACACTACTAGCGCTCCACACTGGTGGGCACTAAAGAATCGCACAATGAAGCCGCTGCCACCATTTAGTTGTTTGTTAGATGATGTTCGTACATTTGGTCTGACGTATTGTAATTTTCAAGAACTTCTAAGTAATATCTCATGGACAAACAGGTAAGATATTTGGTTATTCAATGCCACACATTATTACCTTAGACAATATACTTTTCTTAACCACTATATATTGTTAACCTTTTATTTTTTTTCCTAGCGAAAAAATCCAATACTAATAACATTGCTGATCGGGGCAAGTTGACTGGGGCAAGATGACGACTCGTCATCTTGCCCCAAGTGCTTTTTACAGTTGTGTTTTAATTGTTCATGCCCTACAGGCTTTCATTAAACAAAAATTCTAATTAAAAAGTATTTAGCCTACCTAATTGTATTTTTTTCTAGGAAATGCCTATTCATGGTGGAAGATTTTGAGAAGTTTTCACTGAAGAGCAGCTAGAAGATTTAAGGAACTACTCGACAGCAACGGATAACATTTTTTTTGGGATGACAAAGCAGCAATGTAGAAGGCTTGTGTTTTACTTTGCAAAATATAGTGGAATTTCGCATCCGTTCAATGTGGAGACCAGGATGGCAGGTGATGATTGGTTGGCTAGTTTTCTGAAAAAATGTAAGTTCAGTTTTCGGAGACCAGAGGAAACATCCATTGCCAGAGCAATGGGCTTTAACAAGCCCAATGTTGACAAGTTTTTCTTAATTTTGAAAGAAGTGCGGGAAAAACATAGATTTCCAGCTTCTGCCATTTACAATGCAGATTAATCTGCACTTTCCACTGTACCTAATAGGCTACCAAAGGTTATTTCACCCACAGGAAGTAAGAGAGTTTCCAAAATCGTTTCGGCAGAGAGAGGAAGAAATGTTACTATTATTTGTTGTGTGGCCGGCAGGGCCACATTTTTACTTGTAATTTATTTTTGTTTCTGGTCTCTAGTTTTATATGGTTTTTTATTTCACGTATTTTTACGCTTTTTTAATTAATGTTAATTTATCTGTAAATTTTTTTTAATTATATTTGTTTCTGTTAATTAGTTATACGCCGTTTGGTAGCTATCGATTATGAGTTTAAGAATATCGATTGTGTTTCACGTAAATACCACTTGGCGAGCGCCCGGCGGTTGGCTGATGACGTCAGACATTCGGCTTGCCGGGAAGAAAAAATCAGCTGGGAGTTTGTGCCGAGCGACCGTCGAGGACAGAGCCATGTGACGGCGCGGACTGGTATGCCGGACGGCAACGGGCGACGAAGAGTATTGGGTTGGAGGCTCCACGATGGGTGACAGGGCAAATGGATTGCCCTGTGGTACAGAAGAAATCAAGGTAAAGAGAGGCCGCGATTTTGATTTTTACCCTCGTGGTGCTGCGCTGGTTTTTGGCAAACCTAGTGAACTGTGTATTTTCCCATACTAAATTTTATTTGGACGGAACTTTTATTAGCCTGTTTGGTGAAGAGGCCCATTTGTTTCACACGTTGTTCCAGTGTGGGATTTTTTAATAAGGTCGCCCGTTTGCCTGTAGTTGTAATAAAAGTATAAGTTTGGAAGAAACGAACATTTTGCAATTTGTTTTTGAGACTTTGTCTTCGGAATTGGCATACTTAAAGTTGCATTTAGCTAATATATCAGCTTGTGCAGTATTATTAAAAGTATGCGATCGGTATTGGACTACATGCGCAGCCTGATGTTGGTTGGTGCGGCCATTCTACGTGTTTATGAAATCATTGGCAAGTTAATAAAGAAGTAAGACTTTGTTTGAAGTATATGATAAAAACTTCGGTGGTAACATAGTTATGTTACGTGAAGAGTTTTTGCTACATTTCCCTAAAAAAAAAAAAAAAAAAAAAAAAAAATAAGATAATTTTTTTTTGGTCATCGTTCACGCCTTTGTGAATTCGTACCTATGGCCCGGCGTGGCATTAGACTCTGGAGTTGGTGAGGAAGGTCAGGAAGCCAGCGCACGCCTAGGATATTAACTTTGTTTTTTTGGCAAGTCTTTAGCAACGAACATCTGAAGAAAGACTAAACCGTTGATTGAGAGTTTAAGAACTTTATTTAAATAAATTTTTTGTACTTCAGTTTTATTATTGTAATATTTTTTTATATATTTATATATTATATTGATTGTCTTGTTTGATTTTTGGTATTAGGGCAGTCAGTATATTTTGATATTTTATAGTGGCCACGCCTCACGCCCTTATATATTTTTATACTTGTTGTTATCAGTATTTATATTTTTACGATTTTTTAAAGGTTATTGTTAGTATCGCAAATGGGGATAAGATGCTGCCATTATTAACGTCAGCTTTTGTAACTAAGCTTGTATGGTTATGTATAGTAAAAATTATTTTTGCAAATTTCTATTTTTTTTAATAACATACGTCCAAAGTCTTGCCTCTTGTTTGTTTAATGGTTACTCTACTATTATATCCTTTGAATTTTTTTGGCCTGACCCCTGGGAAGTGGTGTGGGGAATTTATATTGTTTAGCTTTTTATGCCTGGTTTTAATATTTATTTTTTCCCTTCGCGCCCAGAGTGAGTCGGGGACGCAACCCCTCTTCCAATTAAGGAGGAAGAAGGGTTCCAACCTGCGCCACTCTGCTAGGCAGAGACTTTGGACTTTTGCGATTTTGCTGACTTTTTTGATTTTTTTAATAATGGCAGTTTCTTGGATTTATAAACTTCCCAAAGAACAGGTTTACGCTAATTTGCAAGCAGCGGGAGTAGAGAGTGGTCTGGAGGATGACATTGATACCTTACGCAGGAAATTAAGTACCCACATTAAAGAAGGGAGGAAAAAACCTGTTGAGGAAAATGTGGAGAATTCGGAGATCAGCCAAGTAAATTCATTGAATACTGCTATGCAAAGTAAATTGCTTTTTAAGGAACTGGATAGGTTGCCATCTTTATGCTCCGGTGGGCCAAGAGATTTAATAAAGTTTTGCTTGGGGGTAGATAGTTTGAAAACTAATTGTTGTTTACAAAATGAGCAAGAATTGTTAAGGTGTATTTCGACTAAATGTAGCGGGATCGCTAGAGACGTGATTACGTCAGGTATAAATAAGTCTGTTGGATGGTCGGTAGTGAAAGAGAATTTGTGGGAATATTTGTGCCCTAAGAGGGTGAAGGACGATCTAATTAAGGAATTGATTTTCCGTTTTCAACGGGAAAATGAAAGCACCTTAGAATTTATACAGGATATTAGAAATCACGTTAATGTATTTGGTCTGCAGTTAGATGATCACCGTTTTGTAGCTATTATTTTGGAAAATCTAAATCCTGCCATCAGACACGAATGCGCATTTATTGGCAGACCTAATAGTGTGGAGGAACTCAACACTTGGGCTATCCAGGTAGATAATATTTTTTACGCTAAATGTGAATTCGATAAGTGTAAAGGCAAAATCAATTTTAAACCGGTTTGTTTTAAAACGCCCGGTAGTGAAAAATTTGATAAGACTTGTTTTAAGTGTAATAAGGTAGGGCATTTTGCTAAGGATTGCTCGGTTTCGAAGGTTAATAAATTTGTTTGTGGTTTTTGTGGCAAAAATGGTCATTCAGAAAAAGTTTGCTTTAAAAAGAAGCGGGAGCAAGAACAGCACCAGGAATTATAGTGGTCTTTAGTTTTTGTTTTTTTTTGTTTTAAGAGAGAAGGTTTTGTTTAATACGTTTCGGACTTGACTTTGGAGCTTGTTTGTTTGTTTTGGCATACTTAGATCCCGTTTGTTCGGTTTGTGAGTTTAGTTTGTCTTTTCCGTTACTTGTTGGAAAATCCTTCTCTTGTTTTTTTTTTTTTTTTTGAGCGTTGAAATTTTGACTGAGGCTTTGGAGGCAAGTTTTCCTTGTTGCAGGTTTGTTTGTTTGAGTTTGGGCTGGTTTGTTGGATTAGAAGTTTTTGAGAATACTTTGTCTCCAAGTCCAAGGTTTTTTTTTGACGTTTTAGTTTTTTAAGGTTGCTGTTTAAATTTTTTTTTGTTCAAGGCGGAGGTTGTGGCCGGCAGGGCCACATTTTTACTTGTAATTTATTTTTGTTTCTGGTCTCTAGTTTTATATGGTTTTTTATTTCACGTATTTTTACGCTTTTTTAATTAATGTTAATTTATCTGTAAATTTTTTTTAATTATATTTGTTTCTGTTAATTAGTTATACGCCGTTTGGTAGCTATCGATTATGAGTTTAAGAATATCGATTGTGTTTCACGTAAATACCACTTGGCGAGCGCCCGGCGGTTGGCTGATGACGTCAGACATTCGGCTTGCCGGGAAGAAAAAATCAGCTGGGAGTTTGTGCCGAGCGACCGTCGAGGACAGAGCCATGTGACGGCGCGGACTGGTATGCCGGACGGCAACGGGCGACGAAGAGTATTGGGTTGGAGGCTCCACGATGGGTGACAGGGCAAATGGATTGCCCTGTGGTACAGAAGAAATCAAGGTAAAGAGAGGCCGCGATTTTGATTTTTACCCTCGTGGTGCTGCACTGGTTTTTGGCAAACCTAGTGAACTGTGTATTTTCCCATACTAAATTTTATTTGGACGGAACTTTTATTAGCCTGTTTGGTGAAGAGGCCCATTTGTTTCACACGTTGTTCCAGTGTGGGATTTTTTAATAAGGTCGCCCGTTTGCCTGTAGTTGTAATAAAAGTATAAGTTTGGAAGAAACGAACATTTTGCAATTTGTTTTTGAGACTTTGTCTTCGGAATTGGCATACTTAAAGTTGCATTTAGCTAATATATCAGCTTGTGCAGTATTATTAAAAGTATGCGATCGGTATTGGACTACATGCGCAGCCTGATGTTGGTTGGTGCGGCCATTCTACGTGTTTATGAAATCATTGGCAAGTTAATAAAGAAGTAAGACTTTGTTTGAAGTATATGATAAAAACTTCGGTGGTAACATAGTTATGTTACGTGAAGAGTTTTTGCTACATTTCCCTAAAAAAAAAAAAAAAAAAAAAAAAAAATAAGATAATTTTTTTTTGGTCATCGTTCACGCCTTTGTGAATTCGTACCTATGGCCCGGCGTGGCATTAGACTCTGGAGTTGGTGAGGAAGGTCAGGAAGCCAGCGCACGCCTAGGATATTAACTTTGTTTTTTTGGCAAGTCTTTAGCAACGAACATCTGAAGAAAGACTAAACCGTTGATTGAGAGTTTAAGAACTTTATTTAAATAAATTTTTTGTACTTCAGTTTTATTATTGTAATATTTTTTTATATATTTATATATTATATTGATTGTCTTGTTTGATTTTTGGTATTAGGGCAGTCAGTATATTTTGATATTTTATAGTGGCCACGCCTCACGCCCTTATATATTTTTATACTTGTTGTTATCAGTATTTATATTTTTACGATTTTTTAAAGGTTATTGTTAGTATCGCAAATGGGGATAAGATGCTGCCATTATTAACGTCAGCTTTTGTAACTAAGCTTGTATGGTTATGTATAGTAAAAATTATTTTTGCAAATTTCTATTTTTTTTAATAACATACGTCCAAAGTCTTGCCTCTTGTTTGTTTAATGGTTACTCTACTATTATATCCTTTGAATTTTTTTGGCCTGACCCCTGGGCAGTGGTGTGGGGAATTTATATTGTTTAGCTTTTTATGCCTGGTTTTAATATTTATTTTTTCCCTTCGCGCCCAGAGTGAGTCGGGGACGCAACCCCTCTTCCAATTAAGGAGGAAGAAGGGTTCCAGTTGCATTAATGCTTGCGGATATTACCTGCCCTTTTTTTTTTTTGGTTTTCGCAAGAAATCGGATGCGACCTGAACTTGTGGAAAGAGCCCCTTACGGGAACCGTTGGGCATTGCAGTGATAATAGTTGGAGCAATGAAGAAATATTTGTGTTGTTTTTGAAACATTTCAAACTACATGTCAAAGCAACCAGTGAATTTCATGTGCTGTTGCTTGTTGACAACCATAAAACACACGTAACACTGGAGGCTATAAACTTTTGCCGGAAAAATCACATCGTTATGGTCGGATTCCCACCCCACACTACCCATCGTCTTCAACTGCTGGATGTTTCCTTTTTTGGGCCATTAAAAACCTATTACAGTCAAGCTTGTGACAACTTTATGGTCACTAATCCAGGGCAAGCCATAACTGACAAAAAAATTGGTGAGCTACTGAGCACTGCTTATTTAAAAGCAGCTACAGTCGGTAATGCAGTCAATGGGTTCCGAGAATGTGGAATCGAGCCTTATGATCCCCTTGTGTTTGCTGAGCATGATTTAGCTGCAGCGAACCCCACCGATCATGATCTTGAGATGGAAAAAGCAGTAAATGAACATCAGGCAGAGAAAACTGAAGAACCAGGACCTTCAAGAAATGCTACTTCCATTGAGCCAGGACCTTCAAGAAATTCTACTCCCGTTGAGCCAGGACATTCAAGAAATGCTACTCTCATTAAGATAGGGCCTATAAGAAATGCTACTCCTGTTGAGCCAAAACTGTGCCGAAGTGTTTTCGATTTCAAACCATTGCCTAAAGAAAGACCATATGTGAGAAAAAGGAGAAGTCATAAGCAATGTGCAAGTGTCATCACAAGCTCACCCATGAAAGCGATGCTGGTTCAGAGAAAATCTCAGAGGATAGAACAAGAACGTTTGAAGCAACAAAGACATGAGTCTCGAGATGCCAAAAAAGGAACTGTTATTAAGAAACTGAAGCTCGATTCTCGAGAAAAATCCAAGAAGCTCCAACTTTCGCCAGGCATGACTTCAGCTCAAATATACGAAGTGCAGTGTCCTGTGTGTGATGAGATTTATGTCAACCCTCCATCAGAAGACTGGATCGAGTGTTGCAAATGCCACACATGGTGGAACGAGGACTGCTCGAACTTTGAAGGAGGAACATTTGTTTGCGATTATTGTTTATAAAAACACCAACTCTGAATTAGTTATGTATGTTAACTATTAATTGTAATTTTCAACAAACCAAGCCTTTAATAACATGCCATATATGTAAAAAAGCATGTAACAATGTTAAATTAGTTAGTTTACAGTAGTTTTCATTCTAAGAATAAATATGTTTAAACTTGTGTCAAAAATGTCATCTTACCCCGTAGTCAAAGTCATCTTGCCCCGGTAACGGGGCAAGATGACACATTTGCATTATATTTTTAAAAGGGCAGAATTTTTGAGATAATATAGAAATATAGATTTTTCCACGTAGTTACACCACGACAAAAGACTATTCTAATCGTGTATGGAAAGAAGGAAATCGTATTTACAAAATTAAAATTATAAAAAATGGCGAACTCTTAACATCGCCAACTTGCCCCGTCCTCCCCTATATGAATTTCAAGGCATAAGTAATATCTCCCAGACCTATAACTTGTAATAACATATATTTAATAAAAGGTCTTATTATGTAAGCACTGAAAGGAAATAATTATTATTTCACTCAGGTGATTACAACGAACATGATAATCACATCAGTTCAAAAGTGATGACTTCAACAAGTGGGCAAAGCTAAGTCTTATGTTATGTTGACTCGAAACATTTATCACGGAAGATTTGTTACAAGCAGTATCAAAATATAAGAAATTGCAAGATGCGAGGTTGTCAGACCATATACGTCCCATATGAATTCGATCTCCTAATTTTCCTGTATGGTTAATCCACATTTTCTGCAAGTGAGATATTTGGATGACGTTTCCATACGTATATGGATTTACTCCTATGTATGCCACCTATGTATTTTGATTTAGTCGATTCATTAACAATGTGTCTGCCATTTGGTTGGTGATTCTCGGATCTTAGGTTCAGTCCAATGCTATTTTATTAATGTCTGTACTAAGAAATGTTCATGATATTAAACCATCTAAAAATGTTTACTACATACGGAAATTATTGTGCAAAACTGGAATATAAATAATCTCGTTCTTCTAATGCAAGAATGTAAATGTTAGGATGTTTGAATGTTTTTTTTTTACTCACAAATGTCTTCACTATTGTAATTAAATTCGAAATAGATGTAACTCTTACATTAGATAAAAACATTAAGTTCTTTTCAACCTGAATAAACTGAGTTCTTTAATACATAGGCATTAAAATATATACTACTAGTATTACATAACAAAATTACTTAAAATAGACTTGACTTCAACATAAATAAACTAATTCTTAACTTCTCTTTCCAGGCAGTGATCATAGGCCAAAGAACAGGAAAACTTTTGTTCTTGGGCGTAAAAAATAAGTATTGTACCATCTGTCGTCTTCATTCGGGAGCAGATAAGGAACCGAAAAAACATTTCTGCTACAAAAATTGGAGCCAACAAAAGCCATCCATAGCGATGGAGCAAAGTGTTATTGTAGAAGGTTTTTGTAACAGTATACAAATGCATGGTTTAAAGTACAAATACTTCGTGGGTGATGGAGATTCTAGTGTTTATGCAAGAATCATTCAAAATGTCCCTTATGGACGTTTTGTGCACAAACTTGAATGTGCTAACCATTGCATACGCAACTATACCAGTCACCTGCATACCTTGGCAAGTGATAAGAGTTTTGACCCAGAGGCTCGACGGATGCTCAAATCAGTCATTCCAAGGCTAACTTCTGCAGCACGAGGTGCCATAAGGCACTGTGGGAAAGTGGGTGAGAAAGCTGAAGACCTAATTAAGGACTTGCGAAATGGTCCAAATCATGTATTTGGAGACCATTCTGAGTGCCGACCTTACTTTTGCGAAGGCAATGAATCTGATGGTAAAAGGGTAAATATTTTACTCGGATCTGTATTGTTTGACCATATTCAAGGTCTTTTAGGAAGCCTGGTAGCAAAAGCGCCAAGACTTGTGGAAAATAAAACAAGCAATGCAGCTGAATTTTACATGAGTCTAGTTGCAAAGTTCAATGCTGGAAAACGTCTCAACTTTACTCAAAGAGGATCTTTTCAAAGACGATGCCACGCCGCGGCTTTA
Organism: Bacillus rossius redtenbacheri; assembly: GCF_032445375.1. Classification (NCBI taxonomy): domain Eukaryota; kingdom Metazoa; phylum Arthropoda; class Insecta; order Phasmatodea; family Bacillidae; genus Bacillus; species Bacillus rossius. The sequence continues at coordinate 348,140,736 of NC_086330.1, read as the reverse complement.
AGATTTCAGAAAGGCCACGCGTGGGAAATAAGCCCTTTCAGGAAACTGGCAGGAAGAAGCCCTGGACTGAGTCATTATAAGGTTATCCGAAAGAGACAGCAGACATTAACACGCCGTAAATTGCAGTTCCCTGACGACTTCCCTAAAAAGAAAAGAAGCAAAACTGATACAACTCATCCAGCAGACATCGACTATGGACCAAGCTCTGAACAAGTAGAAGATGATCCGTGTGACGAGATTTCAGATGCACAGCTAGCAGAAAAGTGTGAGAACTTTGTTGAATCTCTGAATGTGACCTCTGAGCAGCAAGAAGAAATTGCCATTCAAACTAAAGATCAGGCGGATTGTATAAGCTGGCATGAACTTAGGCGAGTACGCTTAACAGCTAGCAATTTTGGAACAGTGTGCCGAAGAAAAGAATCAACTCCATGTGCGAACTTGGTGAAAAATCTTTTGTACAAACCCTCTGTGAATACCAAAGCTACAGAATACGGTCGCTGCAATGAACATGTTGCTATTAAAAGGTTCGAAGCACTAACAGGCTTGGATGTAGAGAAGAGGGGACTGTACATAGATGTAGAAAATGGGTTTTTAGGAGCTAGTCCAGATGGAATTGTGGTCACAGAAAATGCTACAATTGAAGTAAAATGTGTTCCATCAGGCATATCTACTGGGCTTCAAGAGCTGGCCAGAGGTAAGAAAGGATTCTTCCTCCAAGAAATTGCCAGCAAGAAGTTACAGCTTAAAACCACACATCATCACTTCTATCAGATCCAGGGAACTTTAAATATAACAAAAAAAGAATTTTGTTATTTAATTGTCATGACTGACACAAAACAAGATTTGTTTGTTGAAAAAGTTCAGCGAAATGAAGATTTCTGGAGAAATGAAATGCTGCCCAAACTCACGCGATTCTACAAAAAGTGTTTACTACCTGAAATTGTTGATTCACGAGTAATTAGAGGAAAACAAGTGAGAGAGCCAGAGTATATATCAAAGGCAAAAGAAGAAATGAATGCAAAAAAGTCCAAAAAATCTTAGTGTCTTTTGTAAAGTTGTGATGTTTTTTCGCCTTCAAATAAGCATAAATTTTACCTGCATTTACATTTAAAGATATCCACGTATGTTAAACAGCATCAGTGCCATTGTTACTGGTATTATTTACACAAAACTTCGCTACGAATCCTTCAAAACATATGAACATTATACACTTTTATTCTGTTCATTGTGTACTTCAATAAAAAGGGTCAACTTTATATTTTTTAACATTTTGATGTTTAGAAAATATACTTAGTAAATTTGCCGAGTTTCCGTTTGTAATTTACAACACAAATATTATCTAGTACGTAATAAATAAGATAGGAAATAATAGAAACACATATATGATATTCGTTAAACAGAATAACATATAATGATGAAACTGTAGTATGTTTTCTTTTTAAATTTTAATAAAATTTATTTTCTATTTCTAGTAACTGTAATTATTGCTAAGTATTTTTAAGTGTTTGCTAATATCATTTCTGAAAAAAAAGTACATATATGTCATTTTGTTAAATGTTATTTTTATAACTCACTATGTTTCACTGTTTTACATTGAATTTGCTGATGTATGTATACGTATTTATTTATTTTGTAGAAACTGTAAAGTAGTACTGATAAAAGTTGAAAGAGAGGGTCCAGACAGCATGTTTTTCTTCGTTACGATGAAATTGTAAACTGGGCTTTCATGATATATATGGAGGTATGGTTATTTACTTTCAGCTAATGGTGATAAAAGCAAAAAATATACCAAGCTAAAGTTAAGATTTAATGAAACTGTCAATGCACATAGATTACGAATATGGACATATTATATTACTAAGCCTGTGTAGAATGCTGCTTGAAAACCTGACAATTACATTAGCGTCACGCATTTACGCACTAGTTCACCTAGTATTTCTTAGAACTAGAATAAATACTGTCTTGTAATCGAAACCAGCATTTTTATTTTAAAACAAAATGTCAAGTTTAGACAAGAAAAGTATAATTATGCTCCGTAGCTATCCACGCTAAAATAAGCTGCCACTTAATTTTAAGTTTATAACTTGGATATTAATGTTACAAATAAATATTATTGAGCATCTTTATGAGCAAAGTCGTCTTGTTACTAATGCAATGTAAATTTAATACAGAATTTAAAAAAAAGAAGGTAATATTAAAATTGATATTTAACATAGCAAAAATTGTTTGACCAATAGGTATATTCGACAGTATAGTGTTTAAACTGCATAGTCAAGTATTTACACTGCTAACTGATAGTATTGTAACCCAAATAAAACATTTGGGGTTTTGGTTTTATTTAAGGTGGATAACAATGCTATCCAATGTTAATCATAGTATGACACAAATTTTATGTACTTACGTGTGTTATTGTTAGGTATATTTAGAAGAGAGACTAACTATTGTGGCCGTTACCGCAGTACTAATTTCGGAAAATGTTTGTACCCTTTTCGTCTCATGTTATAAAAGGTTTTTTAAACTTTCATTTTATGTTAGTGTAATGCGTATTATGATGTTTAATTCTAATAATGTAACCGATTGTGTAATTGGCAAAAGAGCAAAGATTCTGGAGTGTCAATGTAACCACTCTTAAGTTGTAAAGTGTTATCGTGTACAATAAAAAGACTTCGAATTTGAATTCGTCCATAGATCCCAAAACAAGTGTCAACGCCAAATTTGTGTGTGTGTGTATGTGGTGGGGGGGGGGGGGGGGGGGGGGGGAAGATTTTTGGGGTGTGAACCATCCCCTTAAATAGTGTACAATGCCTGCGGTGATATTTAATAGTAACGCCTCTAATTAGACAATTTACTGTAGCAGTAATTGGATTTAAGTTACTAAGAGAAGATTTTATTTCTTTAAGTATGAGATATAAATTACTTCTCATAACTTCAAGTCTTCAAAAACTGAGTTAACCGTGGGCAAATTTTAAATTATTATGTGATGATATAACATGTTTTTAACGTCTCATTTAAAGATATATGTTTGAAATGTTAGTGAAAATAACAATAAAAATTTATTTTAAATGTGTATTATGGTTTTATAGTGAATATTAGTTAACATCAAATATTACGTACAGCACGTAAATGTGTTGATGTCTAAAGTGCGCGCGAAGGTACAATTTCCCGACGGGCCGTCAAACTTCGCTCACTGGCCGGCGCGGCGAATTGTAAACCTCGATCGGCTGCGGAGGCTCGTGGCCCTGGTCGGGTGGAGTAGAACCGGCAACACTGCGGCCCTCAGCCGTGTCCTGCGCATACGCGGGTAGAACCCGCACATTCAGGGGGAGGGGGCGGCCAGCCGTCTTCGCGTGTCTAAAGCCGGCCAGGAGAGAGGAGAAGCACACCCTCCCCGTATGAAGAGCCTGACTCGAATGACCGTTGCTCCCAGCTACGCAGGTACTTATACCGACCGGGCGGAGTGGTCGGGTAGTTGATTTCGAAGGTTTTATTCACATTTTACCAAAATTAACACGATTTGGAAGTGTAGCGATTTTTAGTCTATGAACCTTCCCCAGAAAAATAATAGGAGAGTCGTAATGGTTGGTGTTTGTGTGGAAATTGAGTACCCGGAAGAAAATCCACCCACCTCTGCTATGTATTTTTTAAGATACTTTTACACATGTAAAGTGAGCTAGCTGACTTCATCTTCAATTGTCTGTTTTTAATTTTAAATGTTTATTTGTTTCAGAAAAAAGCTGACATCAATGGCCCCAATGGTGGTACGTATAAACTTTATACTCCGTATAAAAATTTTAATAGAAAAATTCTTTCACCACAACATGATGGCAAAAAAGCTTTGTGGAATAAGTTAAGATAAGATTTTGTACGATGGAGCTACATATAATTAATACTTACCATGATTTTAAAAACAATTTTAGACACTATCTTCATTCTATACTGTTAAAAGTGACCTGAATAACATTTTCTAATAAATATATATGTACTTTTTTTTAAATTTTTGTACAGATTACAAACAAGACTCTAAGTGCTGTGACGCATCTTCGTGGGTAGTAGATGAGAAAAAAGGGACATTAGGTGTGTATTTCCAAGCCAAAAGAAGAGGAAAATGGAAGGAGTTGATTTTAGAAAGACTAGAAGATGGGCAATCTAAGACATGGAGTACATACACAAGAATAAAACTGTTTCCTGAAGATTACCAGTTCAGTGGCGATGAACCCTCGCTAAATACCTCCCGGTGCGTGGATTATGTACAGCAGAAGGTAAGCACCATTCCTCCACCGTGGTTTACCAACAGGTAACACAGTTTTTATACTTACAACATTACTACTAGGTACTTGAATTTTAGCAAGGTATCAACTTAGTTATCACTCTCGTACTTTGAAACAATCCTTCTGAGCTCTATTTGCTACGTTATTTCGCCCAGCAGCGCAAATTAAGATTAAGTAAAGTATTCATTTGGATTCTGTTATTGAAATCGTCAAACGTACTTAGGTGTTTTGTTGTCTGCTCTGAATGTGAGTTAAAATATCGCCTTTAACAATTCATTCACTGAAGTTATATAGTAGCTAATAAATAGGGACATGTATTTTCCCCAAAATAATCTGTTCGCTCATTAGACTACAATGAGGCACGCCTGCGCTAGAGATTGTTTGGTCAGTCCATTCAGGACGCGTTTGCCTCCCCACTGGATGTCTATGATTGGTGTGCTGACAGTAGACCTGTACCTGAAATAAACCCAGCCAATCACGAAACACAGACGATGCTACAAAGTTTTAACACACAGCTGGTCTGGAAATCCTTTCACGATAATTGCATGGCCCTGGTAATGAACTAAATCTCTGCTGGCGTTACTCTCGAGCAAGCAAATTTACTTGCTAGTCCATGTTATTGATTTCTTACAGTCTATATTTATTTTTTAAAAAAAAAAAGGTTTATTTGCTACGTGAGTAGTACGTACTGATGTGAATTGTTGCATCGTTCAGGAAATGGAACTACTAATGGTAATTTTGTTTTCAGTTCGGCTACCACGAGTTCCAGTACATTTCTAGTGGCCGTTACAGACTCAAGTCCTGCGAACTGGCATCACGCAAACGAAACTTAACTTGGGAGCGTAACATAAGAACTGCGTTTGATATAAAGAACTTGAACTGCTGGGCAACACAGAGCGTCTATGATGGAGAATGGTCAACTGAGTGAGTATTCTGTTCCATGGTGACTATTCATCTTGATCATGATTGTTAAGGGCTGTATCTACGCCCCATAATAACTCGAAGAACATATCTTTTTTTTCTAAAGCTTTTTTCGTAAACCATGCAAGACACAGAGTTCAATAATTTTATGCCACAAGAAGATACTTATAAAATTCCACCTACAGTTTCAAAATTGTGTATATGTTCTTTTTAAAATATATAAAAAATAATAAAAGTAAGAAACAATAACTTCAACTTACGAGTAACTTATTAGTATTTTTACAAAAGTAAAACTATAGGACTAAAGTTCGCATTATTGCGAATAAAATGGTATATTAAAAGTATATGGTTACCGCGACAATAGTTTAGAAATTCTTAATCGCAGATGGACATTTTTCGTGCTGCTAGGGCCTGCTTCGTGCTGCCTGTGCGGGAGAAGGCATGAAGCTTCCCTGATACCGAGGTTGGTGGGGGAAGCCTGAAGCCGCTGTAGGGGAAGTGAGTTTGTGAGCCTTGCAAGGGGTAAGGGTGGAAGGGGGGTAGCGCGTGGCTTTCCGGGAAACCCCCGGTATCTTCAGTGCTCAAGGCTTCTGTCTGCCTATGCTAGAGCGAATGAATTCCATTGACGTGATGTGTCCGACTAATGGTTATGGTTTAGCTCGAAAAAATAGTAATTTTGAAATGCTTGCTGTTATACAAGTAGTTCGCATTGGTGTTCCTTGAATGTAAGTAGAAGAACGACTATGAAACAGAAATCTGATAAAAGGAAGGGGAAATGGGGCCAATTGAATTTGAGTGCACACCGAAGAAAACGAAAAGCAACTGCTTTGATTGCATATCAAAAGCAAAGGTTAGTGTGTACGTCTACGTCTGAATAAAAATGTAATTTGTAATATATGGTAATTATAGGTTTGTTACGTGAAAAATAATATTTCTCTGCACAGGAAGTGCAAAAAAATATCAGAAAATCTTACAGTAACAGAGGATACTTGGCAGAATGCAGAAAAATGTTTGACTGAGGAGCACGAAGAAATTCAGTTAGGTTCACGACCAGGAACAAGTTATACGGAGAACGAAATACAGGCACAAAAAACGGATAACAAGTTTCCTGTTAAAAAAATGTATTCTCCAATACTCGTTCAACTATAAAAATTTTAATGAAAGTTTAAACTTCGGGTTTATTTAGACATTCGAGAAACAAAAAATCGATTCAAAATCAGCAAGTACCTACCTAGGTAATTAGATTTTCCCGTATTATGAACAACCAAATTGAACTGTACATAATAATTGTAGAGTACATTTAATTTCACTTATGAATACTATTATAAATGTGGAGCAATAGCATGCAGACATTAAATGATATATACTATGCCTTGAATGGTGAGTTGAGCAAACAATAAAAACCGAGGTTCATTTTTAATTTAACTTTCTTTAAATCTAATATGCAATGAAATTCAAAATAGTTGATAAACTATAAGTTAACACTGTATAGAGGTGCTGTTTTTCGCCTTTGTTATTTTTGGTTTTCATCTTATCATCAGTAATTTTCCCAATAAAAAAACCGTGCAACTTTGACACCTATGAACTGAATGAAGTTACAGCATTTTTATTTTCGCAACAAATAGCAACTTTGGCTGTAATCGAAATTTTACAAAATCTGTCGCATGGAAAGTAAGGTTTGATATTGTTTAAATTTTTTAAAAAAATTTTGTCTGTTTTAAACAAACAATTCAGTATGTAAATTCTTCAAATACTTTTTACATCATATGTTAGACATTCTAACTGGTTAAATCAACTTAAAACTGGTTTTTATTCAAACCTTTTAATCTGAAATAAATTCCCATGTTCAGATCACTATTTAATGTGTGTACATGACGTCTCCTAAATCCTTCGCGTTACTTCAGTCACCCCTGCAGCTACTGGAGACAGAGGAAGGCGCTTTGTACTGGTCCGCACGTGTTACTGACAACGAAGTAATAGACGAAAATTGCACTGATATCAGCTCAAATACAGTAGATGAAACAGCAGCTATATCTTTTCCAAAGGAAAGCAAGGTATGGCATTTACTTCTAAAATGTTACATGTATGTGAGTACCTGTATTATTAAAAAAATTATTTGATGCTACACTCCAAATCGGAACCATTGAACATTCAGAAATTGACTGATTTTTCACCCATTTAATTTGTCAAAACTTCTTCATCGGGAATCTGTGGAAAACTAGTTTTAAAAAAAAAGGTAAAATAAAAGCACAGTTGAAACACTGAAAGGTATGAATTCACGTATTGAATTTGTGAAGAAAATAAATGTACCCACTCATAAAAAGAAGAGTAACTTTAGGGATACACTTGATGTTACAGACGGGCATTGTCAAGACATAGGTTCCTTTTTTTATAACGCAAACCAATTTTTATAAATAAAATATGCTTTTATCTCCGAATAACTAACTAAACTGTGCTAAACTGGGTTTAAATATTGATATAACTTATCTTTTGAACCTAAAAATAAAAAATAAAAATTGGCTTACATGTTTTTGACGTGATAACGTCTTATAAATCGATGAACGCCGGCTGCACGCACGAAAAGGCATGACTCATTGTCACGTTCCGCCTGAGCCGAGCGTGCAAGCGAGGGCGCGGAGCGTTCGGCTTGAGACGAATCTTTTTAGGATCCACACCTGACGCCCTAGAAGGACAAGATGGGCTTGTAGAAATTAAATTTCCTTCTTCAGCAGCTGGCAGAAACGTTGCGGAATCAGTTGCCGAAGGGAAAATAAAATATCTGTCACTTGTTGGAAACGAATTACAACTGAAAAAATGTAACGAATATTATTACCAAATACAAGGACAGCTCCACATAACAGATCAAAATGTATGCCTTTTCGGTATATGGACATCAAAGAACAAGAAATGGTTATTATAAGAATAGAAAGAGACGATATATTCTGGAAGAATGAAATGGAACCTAAATTGGTCAAGTTCTATGAAGAATGTTTGCTCCCAGAACTTGTCGACCCCAGACATACATGAAATATGGAGATTAGGGACCCATTTTTCAACAATAAATAAATTATGCAAACAAGTCCGTAACAATCTGCGGGACTGCAAGAACATGCTGCGCATAGGAAAAGTAGTAGACTGACATATAAGTCATTTTACCTGATTAAGTTTATAAAATTATGTACATTATTTGTGGATCACAAACAACTGCCTTAGCAGAACTGTGTTTCTAAGGAGTAAATGTTTATTAATCAATATTGTTGGATTTTGAATGTTGTTCACCGATGTCATGTAACAAGAGTAATTTATCCTTCCTTCAAATATATCACTTAGTGTTTTAATTTTGCATTTTGATGCAAATCCTGTGATGCATTAATTAGTATTCTAAACTGGATTATAGTATTAGGTGGCTATAACTATCAATTGTATGATGACATGTTCATAAATGAGTAGGCTAGGCTATATTTTGTGTGAATTAATAATATATATAGACTATATAGAAACTATAGACTATGTACAGGATGTCCTGAAACGGCCGTAAATTTAGCACACCGCACGTGAATGGTGGGCAAAATGACAACATTTTTGACGTGACAACGTCTAATAAATCGATGAACGCTGGCTGCACGCACGAAAAATTGTCCCACTACGGATGTGTCCTGTTTATTATTTTTTTTCCTAACCTAACTAAAAACTAAGTGTGTTTAGGAGGGGTCCGGGTTAGGGAGGGACCTAAGTGCGTCTCAGAAATAAAAGTAAATTTATTATTTAAATTGTAGATTTCATTTCACTCCTTCTTTGTATCCATACAAAATAGTGATAATTCAATAAAAATGATTCAATTTTATTCATAAAAGTATGCAGAGGTAGAATTTATCATACAAAAGATAGACATATTTTGAAAAAATTTCTTCCTCAAAGGATATAATATTTTTAATGCCTAAATGGTTTGGTTGCAAAAACCTATTACGGCTCAGTCTCAGGCCGAATATGATATTTCATTTTCTTCTGGATCAATCATTTCATCAATTTTTTGTTATGACGTCACGTTAAACTATCATCCGTAAGCCCACTTTACAGACAACCAATTTTTTCTGTTTTTTTTTTTTTTTTTCACACAATGTGGCAACACAGCATGCGGTTAGTCGCCTCTTGCGCTCAATAGGTTTCATACTAACTGAGTACGCGGGTTAAAATTATGGTCAGTCCAAAAATTATCTTTCGCTAGAACGGTAGTTGTATTATATTTGTTGAGCGTAAGAGAGGAATAACCGGCATGATGTGTTGTCACTTTGCATGCGAAAAATGTTGCCGTACAACATTTTGCCACTTACATTTTCGTCTCCAATTTTGTCCAGGAATATCGTGGTGTGCTTTATTATACTGCCGTTTCAGGACATTCTGTATGCATAATATGTTGGCACAATAAGTCAGCATAATATCTCTGCAAAAGCTTATGCATATAATTAAAACTACTTTGAATTTAACTTCAAACAAATCATTAAAGTTAAATTAACGCTCAGAGAAAAAGAATCATGTTCCTTGAATATGCAGGCCAGAAAGAAATGATTCTTCAATTTGGCTACATTTGCTATATGAATAGGCCTACGAATATGAATAAATAACCATGTATTTAAGTAAGAGAGAAACCGAACGCAAAATAATCTGTTACAAAGCGTTAGCATTAGGAGGCTAAGTTAATATTGTAATTTATCAATAGTATGCCAATGTATGTGTGATAGTGCTGTAACTATGCAGACATTTAGTGTTGTTATTGTGAACATATTGTAATATTGTGTGATAAGTAGTACAATGTGTATTCTAAAACTTTGTCTGCATCTCATATTAAAGATGAGGTATTGTTTATTGGAATTATTGTGTCACACAGTTTCAGAAATAGTGACGATGTAATTACTGCATAAACATAAAGTGGAAGTTTTATGCAGTTGCAGGCCTAATAATTGCTGACTTATTATCACCAAATTACCCTTTTGTTGTTTTACTTTGCGTACCTACATCTTTGTACTGACTTGTTGCGTTTTAAATGACGATAATTTATAAGGGGAAAAAAATATGGAAACTGGTGTGTAACTCCTCGATCATCAACCGTGTATAGTATGTAAGACCTACTATTTACATGTGGATGAGTATTTAAAGAGGCCATGGGACATAATTATCTGTTAAACATCTTCTCGGCCTACCATAGCTATTCAAAAGCAAAAATGGGGAATCTAAAAAATTAACTACCATATAAAATAATCCTTTTACCGTAGTTGCAATAACAATTTCAATGTTTTGGCTAATTATTTGGTCAGCACAGGAACAGTTAATGGAACAGTGCTCGTGGCGATGTGGTAGTTATTATCAGCAACAATAAGAGAACTATGTAGATACGTAGGCCTATGAATTTTTTAAAACAAGGCCTTATGAAAATGTTCCTCGTGATATTTTAGGATGAAAATATTACGTCTCATGTTTGTTCTGTTTAGGATTGCCATTAATTATTGTAAACATTTCTCTCAATGATTATTCCCCGTGTGATGGCATGGTAGAATTCCACCACAGCCTGCTGGACTTGGCACATTACATATCATTACCAACCTTTTTTTCTTATTTGTTTTCAAACACATTATAAAGTATTTCTCAAACCAAATAAAAACTGAAGTTGCAAAAATATAAGCTTCTGTGCATACCGTCTTCCTACATAATTTGTGTTAGAATGTGGTTTTGCAATAACCTACTGCAATTAATTTCAGTCACTAAAAAAATGCAATGTTTTTGTTCGTCTATTTTATTTTGTATACAACAGGAATTATCACTGGTAAATACTGGTAATATACCTTCTCTGTTACTCAGGACCGTTAGTACACCTAAAACGTTTACCGAAATCTGATGTAACCAAAACCTTAAAGGTTGCAGCATGCCAGAAATCCATTAAAACGTGTTTTTGTAACTCGTCAAAAACTTCAGGACATAATTCAAAATTAAGTATTTCATAATATTGATGTTATCTATAACATCCTCATAACCTATGATATAATTCTAGTTCTGATAACAAATCTGCTCTGTTCTGAAATTAATAAATATAGTTTAAAAAACTAAAGAAACATGCTTTTAAAGATTATCAAACTAAAAAGTTAAAAATAATTTTAAAATTTAATTTATGACAAAAGTATATAAGCAATACTAGTATAAATGAGAAAAAAGCTTGAGGCGCTTTGTGCCATATTTTTTGTATATTAAGCGCCCCATGCTTTTTTCTCATTTATACTAGTATTGCTTATATACTATTGTCATAAATTAAATTTTAAAATTATTTTTAACTTTTTAGTTTGATAATCTTTAAAAGCATGTTTCTTTAGTTTTTTAAACTATATTTATTTTTAACTTTTAGTTTGATATTCTTTAAAAGCATGTTTTTTTAGTTTTTTAAACTATATTTATGTATAATTATCATAGGGAAATGAGTTATCGACACTACCTATTACCATCTGAGATAACTATTTGGAGTTGCAACGTCACAAAGAAATGGTAAAGTCTCTCCGAATCATTTACAGTTAGATGTATGGATATAATCTTAGAATTTACCGGGGAAAAAAAAAAAAAAAAAAAAAAATTTTTTCCGGCGTGGCCGGGAGTAGAACCCACGATCGCTGAATCTGAAAGCTGATGTCACAGAAGTCGCGCGCCTTAGACCGCTCGGCTAAAGAACGTAATGAAATTGGTGGGACATTTTACAGTAATGAGCCACTCACTCTTAGTTGAAAGAGTTATAGACGGACAGACAAACATACAGGTGAAGCTAATATAAAGCATGTAAAAAAAAATCAACGTGTGTCCACGTTTTAAAACTATGTAGTCTCAGATTAATCGCAGGTAATACAACTTCCATAACAAAAAAATATTAGTATATACAGTAGAGTCTCGCTAATACGGACTTGTCGGAACCGGACCCTGTCTGGATCACCGAATGTCCGGATGAAACGAAAACCACTTTAAAATGTTTCAAAAACAAGCTTTATAGCCAAAAGGAATATATATATATATATATATTATTGATGAAACTAACGTTTATTCTTCATAAAGTACATATGTATATAAGACTTCAGGCGACTGAGGGCAAGCGGACCCTCTCTTAGAATTGTAATTTCTCATTTTTCTGTGTCACAACACTTTTTTTAAAGATTCGTCTGGATTAACCGGATGTCCGGACTAGCGGCGTCCGGATTAGCGTAATTCTACCGTATAAATAAATATATATTAATATATACACATAAAAATGAATTAAGGCATACAATAGCAAGTTTCTGCAAAATACGTAATTGCAGAAAACTCAGAAATCTACAAAAATCCCAACATATTAATTCATCATAAACTAAATCCTTTTTTACCTTGGTTATTTGTAACAGATTTAGGATATCTGAAACTATTTAATAAAATTAAAAAATAACTTCCTAATTTACCAAATTACATATATAAATTAAATATTATATATCTTACTTGACTGAGTATGCACAGGCAAAAGTAACCTCTCGTAATAAGTAAATTTCGCAGGGGCACAGATAATCATATCATTAACTTGCTTTCTTTTTTATTTGTCTTTCCTCCTGAGCACGTTTCATACTTGCACTGTGACATTTTTACCCTCCCTCACTTTCAGTAGGTAGCTAAGTAAATATAGGCCTACATTTCACTACTATCATTCTGTAACAGTAGTGTAACATTTGTTCTATATCCGTTTTTATTCTTCGTATTGTAATCTATTCGTATAAGTTAACATACCTAAATATCCAATTGCGTCTATCTCAGTTTCAATTTATCAGCATGGATATAGATGTGACGGCCAGAACACAGACATCCAAAAATATATGTATTACCTCTGTATCAGTTTAAAAAAAAAAGCTAATTTTTGACAGTTCTAATTTTGCGCCAGTATGATTTTGACAGCATACACTCTAAATCTGAATTATTGAAAGTTCACTAATTCACAAATATGGATGAAGCAGTTTCAACTATTTGAATCTGTGAAAATAATATATGTCAAAACAGTGAATATTAACAGATTTCGTTTAAAAGTGTCAATATTTCACAAATGAATTAGTGAATATTCACCGATTGTTTCTGTTTCCACATAATAGTTTTAGTTAATTGAAGCAGAATAAAATCACCCCTTCATCGGTGCTGCACCTGATGGCCTCATTGGAAGTCATACAATAGTGGAAATAAAGTGCCCAGCATCAGCATACGAAAAGGATCTAAGAGAAACCACGAACGAAGGAAAACTGAAGTACCTGACGTTTTCCGATGATAAAATGAATTCTGTCGTTATAAATAAGAAACATGAATATTTTTAATATAATACAAGGTCAGCTACATGTCATACAAAGGTAAAGCAGAGGGAAATCTCAAAAACAGTTTTAGAAGTGTCTATAGCATGTATTTTGCAAGGACGTACGAATATTTTCAAATAATATTTAATTTCCTGTAACCATAACAAAAAACTTTAATTTCAGGAATTTATCGCTTTACAGAGTAGCGTTAGATAAAAATTACGGTCAATTCATGTATACGTCCTTAGCATGAAGTTTTCAGTTTGTATTATTATTGTTGTTCAATTTCTGTGACAGAAATTGTGTGAGCAGGAAATAATTTTTCAGTACACTGCGTACAAATTTCAACAATGTCTTCATTGCACGTTTTTGACATTACATACTCAGTTTTAAACGGTAAAGTTTTGATATGTTAGACAAATTAAATTGTACAGCTGTGCAAAAGTTAAGCTTTCGACAAATTTGCCATAGATTATAGTCATTTGCCTATATTCCTGGGCTAGGTATAATGTGCATAGCCTACGTAGCAGCATACGACTTTGCTGGGACGAAAGCCAAACACAGGTAAATTCTCAGAACTGGCGGTGGAGACCAGCCGTCCTTTCTCCACGTCGCGTGCAGACGACTGTCCGCGCGAGAGGGGGGGTAACGCGCCGTCATCCCCTCCCTACCTACTGTAGATACGCGGCGAGCCAAGAACAGTGACGCCCCCAGCTACAAACTCCGCCTCCAGGGCGCTCCGTTCAAGGTCATCCGGACACATACCGAATTCTCACGCGTATAGATACGAACCTTAAACCGGAAGAAAGGGAGGTAGTGCAGTAGTGAGACAGTGGACTTGCATTCTGTAGTACCTGGGTTCAAATCATGTTCTAACCATCCTGAGCTCGGGTTTTCTTGGTTTCGCAAAATCCAGTCAAGATTAAATTATAGGATGGTTCATTTTAAGAAATAAGATATGGCTGATTCTTTCCTCAGTTTACTTGCGTTCTTCTCACGAGAACCTCTAACGACCTTGTTTTCGACGAGACTTGACCCACCGCCCCTCCCCCCAAACCAAATTGGGAGAAAAACTTATATTATTTAGCTACCAATCCAATTTATTACCTATATCAAATGTATCTAGTGGATGAATACAGTCGTAAAAAATCTTTTTTGGCACAGCTTACAGGCTTAGGAATATTTCGAAGTAGGCCTACCTATTTCTTATAGAAATATTTTGGAAACTTCTATAACCTCCTGGAACAATTAAAAAATTTAATGCACATAACAGCTTTATGTTCTCCAATATTACAAAATGTTCGATTAAACATTTTCTCATTTTTCAAGCAGCGAAAATAAGTATTATTAATGTTTTTAACTCAATGCATCCAGCATTTAATAGCTTAGCACGAATTTCATATTATGCCAACTAAGTTAGTTATGCCAACTAAGGTAGTTATTATTTTCTGATCTTCAAAAACAATTTTTCATCCCTTTCAGTATTACCTAGTACCTATTATAAAAATTTCCTTTGCTTGAGGTTTAAAATTAATAATTTAATGTAAAATTGACACTCTTTTTTTAAACATAGGCAAAGTACACAGACATTGACAGTTTTAAAAATACACTGGTGATTTATCATGTTCATTGGTCAAGAGCGTACGCAGAATTTCATTTATTGGTGGAGGGGGGGGGGGGGGGGAGGGATGGGATAGAACCATTTTGCCCGCTGTTTGCTTTCAAATTCTTCCCCTTTGTTGGTGAGAATGATACATTTATAAATATATTTCTTTTGAGAAACTTAGGGGGGGGGGGGGGTTATATATCGTGTATCACCTCCAGTTGCATACGCCCCTGCCCTTGGTAGGGAGAATATATTTTTTGCTAAAAGATTTGGAGACTATCTCTTTGTTAAAACACTGCAACATCATCTGCGTTTCGTGATTGGTTGAGTGTCTTTACGGCACATGCATACCGTCAGCAGAAATTGCTGGCGCGGTCAAAGCCACGTTGTAGTCAAATGTGCAGTCAAGTTTTTTTTTTCTCGCGAAAAATAACTGTCATTACCCATTGGCCTCAAAATATTACTCAAGATCCTTTAGCCATGCTTGTTTTTATGTACCTATGATACCTGCTATGCAAATAAGAGAAAAATATCAATGCGCTTAGTGTACTAAAAGTACCTTGTACTAATGCTTAAGTGTGTGTCCGTATACGTGCAATTATGCTTGCATTTCAGGAATAGAACAGTCAATGTGATCATTCCCTTCCGAAATCCTGTGACATTTCAGAATGATAGAATATACAAGCTGCTGGACTCAAACATGACAGAGGTCAGCGTGTGGACGATTAGAGCTCGCGAAAAGGTTGGTGCCAAACAAAGTTTTTACTGTAAATAATAAAAAATGTGTTTCACTGTAATTTAAAACTATCCAAGTGAATTTTTTGCACAGTATGAGATGTTAAAAAAGCATTATTGCAAAGAAAAAATTGATGAACTTGTTACATATTATAAAGCAAATGATATCCAGTAAAAATAAAAATGCTCCATTTAAACCGTCTATAATATTTTTTTGTTTCAGGATAGTGACAGTTTAATTTGCGAAACGAATGACAGCAGAGTTTATTACAAACCTGAATCCGTAAGTAAGAAAACACCCAAAACAAGAGTTCATAATATCATAAAATTGCCTACTGTTCATATATTGTGTTTGAGGTGTAGCTGTCTACAAGTATTTTCAACAATAATTTAAATAAAGCTTTGAAGATTAAATGATATTTTAAAAAATAGCACAAGTTTATAAGCCCTTTGTAAGAATCCATAAAAAAAACAACACATTTCCAGAGAGAGGGGTCTCAGGGCATTAGACCAATTTTTGACCCACAACCTTATGACTGTAGGAATACATTTTAAGTGATCTCAAAAACTGAAGGAAACAAATCACTGATTTATTTTTCCATCTCATCTTATGTTGGGTAGTACTGAAGAAATCATTGGCATTTAACTGTTACTGGTCCAAGCACACTAAAGGCGGGTCTATTAAAGCACAAGAAAGGGGACGTAACAAGAGGTGAACACAAATTAAGTTGAACGGAAAAGACAATTATTTTTTTGTTCATTATTTTATAAACATTAATCACAGGCGTAGCAAATGATGGTGTCAAATACATTAACACATTGCAAATACAACGTGAAAACTTTATTTTTCAGAGTGTAACAACATATTTATACATCCACTTGAATATATATTTGTAAGATTTTGTAGTTCTGCAACAACAGTTACTGGTATCCTGCCACAAGAAACACGAATATCTTGTAATGGGTAATGGTGTTGCAATAACAATATGCATTTGTTTTTTGTTGCAGGACAGCAGGATTCACGAACAGAGATTCATGATAAAGAACCTGTTGTCTGGAAATTACACACTCATAGTGAGTTATATCTTAAACAAAAGTAACTACGGTGAAATCTCATTAAAACGTACCTGAAAAAACCTAACGTTTTAGTACATATTAATGAAAGTACTTTATACAGAACTGTTACTAAATGTAACACATCTTTTTGGGACCTGAAAATATATACTATAAAGTGAAGAATGATTTATAGTGAGGTACTTTATGGTGAGGTTTTACTGTACGCTATATTTTGTTTGGAACTTCCATGTTTGTGCTACACATTGGGATTTCAAGGAAAGCTGTGAAACTCGTTTCTTTTGCAGTTCTCAGGAGACAAATAATGTAATAATGTAAAAGGCTGGAAATTAAATAAAAATAAATAAATAAAATGATGGAAATTTATATTAGATTAAATATTACTTGGGAACACGGAAAAGTGGGTCCAAATTGAGTGTGTAAAATCTGTGAATGAAAGAAAAGGAATCCTACTGTGTACTAACTTGTAGAGTGGAAGGTCTTTAATCCTGCCAGTTTGGTGCCACGACCATGCAAGTTAAAACTTGTGCAGAAGGGGATTACCGCAGAAGTAGATTTAGTTCATCGTAATGAAATTAGTTATTAATTCACAAGGTAATTCACTGTTCACAATTAACCAAACAATATATAATTTAGTTGTATGAAAAGAACACTAAAAATATGTATTGTGTTCGATAACCTCCATTTTTTTTTGTAAATGGAACATAAATAATCATGCAAACTTACAGATATTTGTACAGTTGAACCTTTACATGAAAATAACTATATCACTTAAACATAGTGTTCGCAGAAAAAACTGGGTTCGGATTCTTACACGGGCATTTATGCTTTGTGTTGTCCGAGAACCTCCAATAGTTAAAAGTTATTTGTAAAACGCTCCCTGTAAAGCTTTCTAGTATTAACTGCGCATATAAATAATCACGATTAAATAAAATTAAGTAATACCAAACACTATTGTTTAATATTCCATTATATTTTGCATGGTTTAAATATTATGCTTAAATAAAACACCATCTAAAATATAAAATTATGCGCCAATTTTCGTAAGAATTATATAAAAAAAACGTACTTCATGTATGCAAAAATAACCATAGAAATGTGTTGAACAAATTTACAATATCTTTCTTGCAGTATTACAAAATATTTCTTGGTAACTTGTTTCCAAAGGAAATTTTTGTAAAAGTACAGAAAAATATTTTCTGTGCATTGCCGCATTCAGGTGAAGCCTGTTTACTTTGAAGAAGACCCAAAATCAAACACTGTTCGTAAATGTGACACCTGTCTAACTAATGAAATTGCA
Organism: Bacillus rossius redtenbacheri; assembly: GCF_032445375.1. NCBI lineage: Eukaryota > Metazoa > Arthropoda > Insecta > Phasmatodea > Bacillidae > Bacillus > Bacillus rossius. The sequence goes on along the minus strand of NC_086330.1, from coordinate 348,122,505 downwards.
ATCATTTAATGCTAAGTTAGTATTAATTTACTAATATAGTGGACGTTGACATATGTCCCAATGTAGTTCGGAAGGTTTATAAACTAAGCGTGCCTAAACATATACATAGTTCCAATTTCAGATGCCTTACACATCCATGCCTTCAGGAGGATTTTTACTTTGAATTTCACACATACAAAGTTATCTGTAATTCATTCAAACAAGTAGGCTATGCCATGGTAGTCAGAGAAAGCAGGTTCCATTACTGTTACATATTACAAATTACACCCCAATGAAATTACACGACAAATAACTTTGACATACTGACTCATTTATTCATGTATGCTTTTTTTATTTTTTAAAGCTATGGTATTAATAAGCTTAAAAAGTAGTATATTGCAAAATTCTCGTGTTAAAATTGTTCTATGTTGTGAAGCAATACTAGCAAAATTTAATTTTGCACATTTCTTGCTGATTTCAGGTGGAATCGTTGTTCAACCCTCTGTCCGTATTGGGCACAAAGATAAACGTGTGTGAAGAGCTGAAAATAATTTATATAGGTAAATACATAGATGAAAGAAGAGTTTTGTTCTCAGTAGAATTAAATTATTTAAAGTGTTTTATCTAATGTGTGCACTTCATGAATGGAAGAGCATCTACGTAAACCCCTGAAAGCATCAGGGTGATCCTGTACTGCGGGTATTTATCACCCGACCTTGGATGAGGAAATTTTAGTTCCCTGCCACGGGGGATTGCCCTGACCTTTTTTTCCCCGCTTCTTCCAGCCACAGATGTGCCGTGTTTTAATTTTCTGTATGGAGTTCACTCACGTCCTGAATCAGTAATAGTTTGTCCAAAATTTACGCAGTTGAACGGAGTTACACAGTCGCTGTACTTTTGGTAGGAACTGTCTTGTCACACTTTACGATAAACACAAGCTCAATTTTTATTTATTTCTTTCAGATGTCAGCCCCAAGCAGCCGAGCTCCAGTCTTATTTTGTCCCGGGAAGAAAGGCCAGTGACGATCTTCGCGATACTGTTGGTAGCAGTTGTAGCTTTGAGCAGCTTCTGCTACCTCATGCATTTAGTTTGGAACTACCTACACTATCACGTTGTCGATGAAGTAAAGTGTGGTAAGCAAGTACTGAAATACATTCGTTATTTGGTTGGTCATACAATAATTCTTCTTTCAAGTGTAGCCAAAAAAGTATTTTGCTTGGACGTCCATTTTTATTCCATTTCAGAATTTTATAATACTGTGAACAGGACCTCAGAACCTGCATGGTTAATTAGCTTATACAATACTTTGCTTTACTGCTTTAAAACACGTACTGTAACGTAAACATATTACTGTGCATAACTGTACAGTACTGTCAATGCCAAATTTATTGGCAGTGAAAATTCTGGTTGGGGGCATGCTTCATTGCATAAGACTACAGAGGCGACCATCAATGCTGTGGTCACAGTCCACATGCAACCTTGGTGTAAAAAAATGCCAGCTATGGTGACCTGTGCCGTTCCGACGATCAGCGATCGCACAAACAGTAGGACGAGCAGCCAAGACATTTGGCTCGAGCGCTGTCGGTGTTTAATATCTATTTAAGATTTTTAGTTTTTGTAGCTGAACGCAGAATATTTATGTAGTTTGTAGGTAATTGACATGTCGTATGATATTGTTACGATTTACGCGGGTTCGTAAAGGATAGCCCAATTAATATATTTTATCACACATTTTTATTGATGGCCACTACTTATGTCACTTACAATTAACCTTATAAAAATGCCAAATAATCAATTGCACTCAACAAAATGTTCCTTCCCCAGTCACTCGTTTTTACAAACCACACACCTCGCTGGGCCGCACCTCTGGAGCAACTCTCGCCGCAGCACCCCTCGCGAATCTCCGCCGCGGGACTCCGTCGCCACACACCGCCGCCACCGACGCACTTGCCTTCGCCGAGGATCCACTCGATGCCTTGCTCGGAACTTCGCTCGGAACTCCGCCGCGGGAAATTCCCGACTCCACTGAACTCACTCACTCCCTGCCCTGGAACCTTCGTCCAAGGACTTCGCCACTCTGCCGTACCCGCGGCACTATCGCCTCGGAAGCTCCGCTGCGGGAAGGCTCCCGCCTGAACTCTCTCTCTCCCTGCCCTGTCGTCCTCGGGCATATATATAGGCCCCGGCGCAATTACAGAACTCACGAGAGCGGCTGGGGCCAGTCGCGTCATTCCGAGCCGTCCCGACGGCAGAAATCTCTCGAAAACACGTGTCGGTGGCTCGCGTAACTCCGCAGCTGTCAGGTTTCAGTTTCGTGTCAAAGGCAGGGCGCCCCGCGGGGAGTGATGGGAAGGAGGGGGGAAAGCGACAATCCTTGTTATCTTCCAGGCGCGCGCGGTGCATCTCACGTTGCGGCAGTCGCCAGCCAGCTCTGCACCTGAACGTGTCCCGGCCTTGCTCACGTTCGTAACATTATATACAACGTGTACTGTTGGTCCGAAGAATGCATATAAATAATATTAAAAAAAAAAAAAATTAATGGCACCAAAGAAAACTTTTTTTTTTTTTTTTAATAATCTGAATCTGGCTTTGAATTTGAAACAAGCCATGAAATTGGATACTTCTTTCAGCTGGATATTGATGTTTTAATTTAGTACCTAACCAGGTCCTGCTTCACCAGCAGAAACCTTTGAGCTAAAATTTTGTAAGTTATAGTACATAAGAAATATATATGGTTAAGTGTTGAACTTGAGGACAAGTAAGAATTATTATGTGTACTAGATATTTGCAGGGTTCTTTATGAATGAGCAAAAAAGAAGCAAAATTCTTTCTAGTCAAGCAACAAGGTATAAATGATAATTTTGTGTGTTTGTTTACAATTTTACAAAATAATAAATGGGTAATTAGTTTAGCCAAAACCTAGTATTTTGAAAGGAAGGGTGAAGTTAGTCTGTTTGTACTGTGTGTTTACTATTTATCCAAGAACATGGACAGCTATTTAGACATTACATTTTAAAATATACATCTTGAAGTAGAGGAACAGGATCTTAAAATCTTTGCTGCAGTAGGTAATATATATATTTTTAATTTTAGTAATTAGAGTTAGTATAAAATACTACAGCCACAAACCACAAAGTAAATATATATGGTCCTAAGTAAACCATGTAAAACAAACTAACTTTAACAGCTGACATTGAAAACAATGTTGTCAGTTAAGTTTGACTAATTTTTTTACAGACATAGTTGAAAAAGATTCAACAAGAAAGAAAGTTCTGCTCCTGTATGCCAGGGACTGCGTCCAATTCAATGACTTGATGGCAACGTTCCGGGGACTTTTGAAGAACAACAACTTTGAGGTCAGCCTTCGCTAAACTCATTTTTTTTTATAAACCATGTTGTGAAATTTTATGTTTCTGAAAAATTTATCTCATTGAATGGAAAATATAACGCTTAAAACACTTTTGCTAAAACAATTTTTGGTATATCTTGGTCGCTAACAAACTTATGAAATAAAAAAAAAAAATTCAAAAACTTTAAGTTAAAAATCACTTAGTGGTTAATATGATTATTTAAAAATCTGGTAGTTTTCAACAGAAATTTCTAGTAAGGGGTCTTCTCAAAATATTCATCTTAGTTATCTACCATCCATATTACTTTTATACTATTGAGCTGGGAATTTGTGTATGCGTTATATTTGTCATATTGAGTTTGGTTCTTTCGTGACTTCTTAATAACCATGCCCAGGTGCAGAGCCAAGAGGGAGGATATTGGGATATAAGTGAATCTTGCAGATGCACTTATAATTCTTAATGTTTGTAATTCGTGTTTTAGATTAATTGTAAAATATCAATTTATGTGCTGTGAAATTAAAAGAAGATTGATTTGAAGTGATATCAAGCGCTATTATAAATCTTTAGTAGACAATGCCGTAAAAATATATTCCCACGAAGCTGTGGAAATACCAAATTACGATAGGCGGGAGAGTTATCACGGCGGACTAAGTTGTACGACTCTACCAGCGTGAGTAAATATAGCGCTCCTGTTTTGGCGTAATATTTGAAAAGATACAGAGAACTCTCTCATCAACCATGTGGCGAATGTCACGCCCTGTGACATGCCCCTTGAAATAACACAGAGTGGCGCCCAACACCCTTAACACTAACGCTAGCTCGTCCGAGAATAACCTTATCACTGCGAGTAAACAAAGCTTCGCGGCGGAGAGTTTCTGATAAGTGCTTGACCATAACTTCCTTCCGTTCCCGCGGAACATCTGTAAAGTGATTGCGCGTTCGCCAGCAAGCCAAGCCAGGCCGAGGCGAGATACTTCATCGTTGGCATTTGAAGTTTAATGCGGTGGGTGTCCCAATACGATGATGCTTCCGAACCCATTTTTGTAAACATCGAAATGTAACTTGCTTTTTGAAGTGAAGATGGCATTCTTTAGAATGATACGACAAATGTCATCGCACAAGTCTGTTATGCATGAAGTCTTATTTAAGGTGTTTTTTTTTAACCAAAAAACTTAGTAGCTATAACAAAATAACATTTCTGCATAAAAAATGTAAAAACCAAAATTGAATACTAAAAGAAAGGATAGTGAAAATAATTTTATATTTCATGTACTTACTCTTATTTTTTATTTGCTGTGGCACACACAGACTGAAAAATTTGGTAAGTAGTTGTTGCAAATAACAAAAATATATACAAATAGAATAGTTAAACTGGCTAGGGGACAATTTTTATCAGTCACTGCCTGCTTGGCTTGTAAATAACCTTGATCATGACCTTTAGCTTGATGCTGAGTATTCACAGGCTCAGGAGAACTGTATCGATACACTGCGTTTCAAGTTTCATCGATAGTATACATAGATCTGCATGTCTGCCATGTTGACTACTGCTGCTGCGTTTAATCGGCTTGATGAAAACAAATGAATGATGAATAAATATATAACAAGTACAAAGTAAATAATATTAATCATAATTAAAGTTCCACGTAGTTACAAAAAATCACAAAACTCTTAAACAAAAATATAAAAAAAATTGTTAAAAAATTAATTATGAGGCCCCAGCGCACAGAATAACATTTATTAAACTGCCCAACCCCTGGCTGTCAGTGTGAGTCTGAAGCCGGAATTACAATCGCCCTTCCGTCCGTCCGTCATCCATCCGTTGATCACGCGCGTTGCAGCCAATCATATGGCCTGAAAAATTCCATCCGTCCGTCCGTCAAAAGCTTGGTAACTCCATACTTTTGATGGACGGACGATTGAGATTATAACCTCCAAATGGTTGCAAGGATTTTACGTGTAAATTGTTTATATATTAGAAGTTTCTGAAGTTTGTTTAATTATTTAAATGCTTGTATGATAATTTTTAAAATTGTCTTCGAACACATTTTAAAGGATTGTGTTTTGAAACAAAAATCGTCCGATTCACAGAAGTGTAGTTAATTACACATGGTAACTTTAAAAATGTTGAAAAAAATACCAGAGTGATAAATATTGAGTTTAATGGGTCACAAGTGCATAGTTTACATAATTTTGAAACTAATTTAATAAGCTATACAAGATAAATTTTCTTCAAAATTTATGTTTTCTGAACAGTTGGCAGCATGCATAAGGGAAAATATAGGATGCTAAAAAAAAAGTACCAGTTTATAGTCCCTATGTAACATTTTAATTTAGACTAATTACAACGTATCATACATAAAATTGAAGGTAGGGGAGACCAGGGCAATATGATCCCCTTAAGCATTGAAAAATTATTCCTAATATATCAGTGCATGAAAAAATGTGAGGATATTTTCGTGTATTAAGGCATAATCAACGAACACTTACAATTTTTTAAAAATATTTATGACATGAAAACTAAAATCTTTGAGAGTGATTAATTCTTAGTATGCAAAAAGCTCATTTTGCCACGGAATATGGGGCAAAATGATCCCTAAATTAACTTACTTTTACAAAGGTGAATTTCAACCAAAATAAATTAACAAATTATGCAGCATAACAAACACATGAAGTAATATTACAACAATTGTAATTATGTGGATAAACATCAAGAAAAATAATTTTTTTATCATACAACTGGCATGACATGTTTGTTTTGAATGTTAAGTCCATATTCAAAATAATGTTTTTTTAAACTATTAAATGTCTTCACACATTCCCTTTTTAATGGCGACAATAATCACAACAGAAGACTGTATCATCTTATTCAATGATTGCACAATTCACGTGAGCCCACTGTTTGCACGACTGACACCATCCAAGGCTCACCTGCTACAGATTGAAGAACTGCTTCGGTGCAGTAAATGCATAGTGGATCATTATCATCCTCGCTATTATCTTGCTGTGGCATATCCACATGAACCTGACTAGAGACATTGTTTTGTAAACAGCCTCCCTTATTCTCCTTCTTGAGAACTGATTTGGTCTGAACCTTAGTAGGCCTGCCCTTTTTTAGCATTCGGTTTTGTTCATCGTCTTCTTTTTTCTACTTTTCTTCCACTAACATATTTTTGTAGGGACTGCTTGTCAGTACTGCTGTAGCTCCGCGTTTTAGTCTTATTGTGGTGTTACACCTTGGCCTGCTGATTTTGGGAACTGGACAGATTTCCCCTGGAGGTGAATTTGTAAATGCTGAAGGATTCTGACACCTACTTAAAACTGGCTGACCTTTGTCAACAACAGAAGACACTTTCGACACGTAAGCACGATCTTCACTTAAGCCTACAGTATGCTTACATGAAGGAACATCAACCACATTATGAGACAGCCCATCTGCTGCTGTATTTGCACTTACAATGTCGTGATCTTGTAAACAACCTGCAGAAGAGGTCTCAGGGCGAGCAACAGGTAAAGCAGACATAGAATAATTACAGTGTTGAAGTTCAGTTTGATCTGTTGTTTCTGCAGGTGTAAAGTCATAGTCTTGGAACACATCAGGGTCGTATGGGTAAATTCCACACTCCTGAAAACCGTTTATAATATTGACAGGAGTACATGCTCTCAAAAATGCCTCGCCGAACAATTTACTTATCTGATATAGGGTGACAACTCGGCTTGGATGATTGTTCAACCATTTCTGAAGGGCTACATTTAGTACTCACTCAGTGGAAACATTACTGCAACGTCCAGGGGTTGGAGCCTGTGATTACAGTGGTAAGCAAATGATTGTGACATTACATTTTCTCGCTAGTTCTATGACATCCAGGTTCTTTGTATAACTCAAATGGCCATCCAATATCAAAAGAATGGGATCATCACGGGTTGGTTTTGTATGTTGAACAAAATGATCAAACCAAGAAGAAAACACGTACAAATTCATCCACCCAGAGCTGTTACATGCAAATACTGAACCTGGAGGAGCTCCATCAGTCAGCTCCGCCTTTATTCGTTGATGGGAAATATGAGAACCACTAGCAGACACACACACAACGGCTGTAGACGACTCGCCTCTCTCAGCAGATACAATCCTACAAACTCGACGCCGCCCTTTCTGAGCCAATACTGCAGAATTTCTACTTCGAACAGTACCAATAGAAGTTTCATCAACATTGAGATAATTCTATGTGGCGGAAAAGGTCTCTCTGAGTTCACATCCCCAAGAAGTTTAAAGAATTTCAAAACAACTGGCCGATTGAAAGTACGTGCTCTTGCAGCAGATGTGGATTCAGGAACCCTTAATGATAATTCTGGATGTCGACGTCGGATACCCAGTAACCAGTCTTCTCTTGCAAGGCCCTCTTCATGGTTGAAAGGGTGTGCAATGTAATTCCTTTCTGCCAACTGAAATGCTAACTTCCGCACATCACGAGTAGTCAGACCATACATTCTGTTTTGCATCTGAAGTCTGTGACTTACCAACTCTTGTTCTTGTTCTTCGCTTTTATTTGATGTTGCATCAATGTTTTTACCGGTGATTCGGCGCTTAAGCGACATTCTTGGGACACCAAATTTCCTGCTCGCTGTCTTTACAGCCATGGCACTTGAGATGTTTTCACTTTCCCAGCTTTGGCGAGTAGTTTTGCGTTTGTAGGCACGCACCATTTTGTAATCCTGAAAACCAAAATCAAGCATTATAATAATAATGCTACGACAAATGAGTTAGTAGTTAGAAGTTAAAAAATCAGGAAATTTTGGAATTGTATAATAATAACCGTGTTATAGGCTGACGTTTTAAAAGGCTAAATTTAAATTTTCTAAGAATAATGCAAATTATTAGTGCCTTCTTTGTTCTACAGTTTCGTAAACTCACTACAACAAAACTATGATTTAAGCAGACAAGCTAAAATATACGAAACCAATTTAAAATCATGAAACTTAGCATTAATTATAATCGTAATAATGCAGTGTATTATTTTTAGCAATGTATTTAGCCTACATTTCAGAAAACAGATAAATTCAATTCTAAAATGGGTAACTAGTATCAATATGCAAGTATCTCACGAGTAATTTATTTTGTAGACACACAAAGACAGATAACCAATACAGAACTAGCACTTATTAAATGTCAGGGGCTAAATAATCCTCGTAGGGTAAAAAGATCCTTCTTGTGGGATTGTTTTGCCCGAAGCGCGACATTTTGTTTCATTCGGACATCTGCATCCAACCGTCAAAGCATTTTTGTTAATACTATTATCTATTTAATGTATACTCCCCGCGTGTTTTGACAATACAAGCCAATACAAAACTAAGCAAATATGTTAAGAATATAATATTATTTAAATGGGTGCTTACCTTAGATCAGCTCACCAATAAAATGGGTTTATGTCGTCTACAGCTGCATGGTTCATCCGGTATGCACGAAACTTCTCACAACAGTGCTTCTCTATCAAAGACAAGTAGTGTGTACGCTAGCCCCGAGATAGCAGCACCTACAGGTTTTAAAACCATGGGTGATCGTTTTACCCTGCCATCGCCCGGGTTCTCGCGTTCGAGATCCGGCAGGTTCCCAGTGGGAAGGCTATTGCGTGAAGCGTGTCCGGGAGGGCGCCAGGCTAACGCAGTGGTTAACCATGAGGTGGGTCGGTGGGTACGAAAAGCCCCTTAGTGGCCCACTAGGAACGGCGGCGGTGGTGATCGTGCTGTTCGGGGCCCCTAATTACTGCTGCACTACTGGCCCTACACAGCATAGTGCGCTGATCCCTAACTGGGTTGGGGAGGTTCCACAATTAACACACACGAGTCAGGTTGGTATACACCTCGCGCACAGTGGGTGCGGAGTGGATCTTTAATTCACGTTGGTCATTACACTTGCTTTTACAGTTCCATACACAAAGTACACTATGAGTACACTGGACGCTCTGACGTGTCGTCACTTAACTAAGTCCTCCCGCCAGTCGAGGTTGAGAGGGAGTGTTATGTTTATGCGGCTGGGATAGGCCCTACACCGGAAAAGGACCGGGCGCACACGGGGAGTAATTAAAAAAGGTTTTGAAGTTTGACTATAGTTACCAGAAGGAAGTTCAGTGAAGACAAAGGATGATGGCTTCCCGTGGGACGTGCGTCCGTCCCGGTCCGCGAGTCGCGCTGTACTGGCGTCTGGCCCTGGCGCGAGGGGAGGGGTGAGCATCCTGTCGCGCCAGAATTTCTAAAGTTCCGTTATACGTACAAAATTATATTAATAACAAAATGTAAGTGGCTTTAAATTCACACAATAAAACTTAATAATTAACTCAATATATATATATATATGTTTTAGTAATTAGATGTAACAAGTTTGTATGAAATAAGTTTGAATAATCAGTGTCACACTGGAGACTGTTCGTCGCTTGATGACTGCTCCAGTGGCGAATGATAAATGATAATTTGGGGTGGTTTTAATTAAGTCACATATTACGCTATTGAAATCATGCTGAAGGCCACAAGGGGGGCACTCACAGCTGTTTTACTAAAAAACCACACGTGAGTGACCTGGGCACTCCTACGTCGCACTTGTGTTGCACGGTGTTGTTAATTTAAAGTGGCGTATTCTTTAATGTGTATTGAATTTACCATGTACATGACTCGGTTTGTCTTGCCGATTAAGTCAAGGGTGTTGATTATACCTATGTTCCGCGGCGCTCGCCTGACTCGGGTGGGCCATGGCTAGGGGCGCGTTCCGTTATCGGGGTCGGATACTGGCAGTTGCAGGTCGTACTTTAGGGTGGCCTTCGGTCGGACGACGTCAAACGCCCCCCCCCCCTTTAGGAGCCCGACCTTGCAGCGCTAGTGACCCCGCCACGTGGGGGCACCCCTAGCTTTGACAGCAGTTCCATCCAGGTGGTGCTCGCAGCTGGTAGGCTCTGTGCTCCAGTTTCAGGTCGTCCCACGTCGAACACCCGGGTGCTGGCCTGTTGGCGTGGTCCCTCATCACCTAGTACGGCATGGATGGGTACAGCCTCCTCTCCCGTCCCGGTATGCCAGGCGGGTTTGGAGTAGAGGCCTCCTCGTCCTCGTCGTCCAGTCCCGTCACCATGGGGGTGGTGTCGGCGTGGTCGTTCTGCGGTTGTTCCCTAAGCACCTCCCCGGACTCGTTCTTGGGGGGTGACAGTTGCTCCGAGTGTGGCTGCGGTGTCTCGCAGCGTGCGGTGGTGCGGTGGTGGACAGGGTGCCGGGTGGCAGGGGCGGCGGCGACCAAGGTCAGGTGGCTCTCGGCAGGCGGGCAGCAAGCGCGGGCGGCGCTCGGCATGGCCTGGCTCAGCCTTGCCGACATGCGGGCGTTTCGCGGCCCGTCGTGCCAGACAGATGACAGGGTGACGGTCACGTGCGGTGGTTGGGCGGTCGGGCGTCCAGGTGCCATGGCGTCGACCTGAATTGCATCAAGCGGATGCAGGGAGCTCAGGCGACCCGGTAGCCGCGGTGACATCACGGTGTGGTAGCGCGGTGGCTTTGGAGGCCAAAGTGCGCGTCGCCTCGGCGGCTGCTGTGGCAGGCTGGCCGAGGGGCGGCATCATGGCGCCTGTGGCGGCCGGAGTGCGCGTCGCCTCGGCGGCTGCTTTGGCAGGCTGACCGAGGGGTGGCGTCGTGGCGCCTGTGGAGCACAGAGTGCGTGTCGCCTCGGCGGCTGCTGTGGCAGGCTGGCCGAGGGGTAGCATCATGGCGCCTGTGGAGGGCAGAGTGCCCGTCGCCTCGTTCTGGCGGGTTGAATCGACTGTGCCTCGAAGCCAGGCGGGCACCGCGGAACAAATCCAGGCGGCGGGGCCTCGCTCAGGCATCTCGGCGTCGTGGCCCTGGGCATTGCGTTGTCCAGCATCCCTTTTGAGACTGCTCACTCATGTGGCAGTGACGACGGCAGCATGACGTTGAAGCTAGGCGGTGGCGACGACGTGGCGCGACGTGTCGGTGTCGAGTCTGGTGGCATCCTGAATGAGGCGTGTGTCGGAGGCGACACGGGTTTCTTCGGAATGGTCCTTCGCGGCACTGTGACGGCGGTCAGGTGCGGTGGAGAGGCCATCCCGGCGTCGTGAGGTGTCTCCGACACAAGGCGGGTTCGGGACGGTGTGGCAGACTGTGGTGGGACGGTCGACGTCGTGCGTCGTTCGGTCGGCTTCGGCGGGTCAAGCATCGTCACAATCGTGTTGAGTGGCGTCAGGGCTGCGAGGGGTGTTGAGGCTGGTGGTTTTGGGCCCGGAGGCGGAGGGAGCGGGATTGGCAGCGAGAGGGTGACGAGCGTCGGTGTCGAGACGGAAGGCATCCTTGGTACGTAGTGCGTCGGCGTGAGTGGCGTCAGTTCGATGATGCGTGGTCTCGCTGGTGACGGTGTTTCCGGACTTGTGTCGGGAGGCGTCAGGTCTACGAGGGATGCCGGGGCAGGTGGCTCCGTGACGGGAGGCGGTGGGAGCGGGATTGCTGGCGTCAGGATGACAGTCGTCAGCATCGGGACGGTTGTACGTAATGGTGCGGATGTCGTCGGGACGTGCGTTCGTGATGCTGGCGCACGTGGTAAATCATGCGTCGGCGTGAGTGGTGTCTGGATGTCGTGAATCGTCGCGGTGTATCGTAGGGGAGGAATGTTTAGCAACGCTGCTGGATACCGCACCTGGGTGGCTCGCTTGGCGGTACATCGCGTGCACGTGAAGGTGAAGGACTCGCGCAGCAAAGTCCCTTCACGCTCGTTGATACAGTCACGATGCCATAGGCCGGCACACTCGTCGCAGTGGTAGCCCACACTACTTACTCCAGGACACAACAGGTTTCCACACATCGTCACCCCGTATAGGCGGTACTCTTCACAATAGCCGCACTCGTACCCCGCGGTGGTCCTGCCATATAAGTACCAACTCAGGCAGGGGTGGTAACACCCGATGCATTCGTCCGCATACATCTCTTGTTATGGTGCGTGTTCAGCTGTGTCGATTCGTGTTTCTCATTCGTGGCGTTGTACGCGCGGGTTCGCGCTCGCCGGCTGGCAGGTGCCCAGATAGCCGCACAAAACGGAAGCCGAGAATGGCCGCGGCGCGAGCGGGCTTGCGAATGTGCGTGCGAGGCGATGGCCGACAGCGCCCGGACAGTCGCACAAAGCGGAGGACGGAAACAGGCGCTGTGGAGGAGGGGTGTGGAGGGGTGCGGGTGGTGTCGTCGGTGCTCCGTGTCACGCGCTGGGCCGGAATGCTCGTTGAAGAGGGGGGGGGGGTTGTTGGAGCCCCTTTGTTTCCTCGCCTCGTCGCGCCGGCCTGTCTGACCCTAATCTATTTTCCTGCGCAAAATGGCTGTCCTGTTCCGCGTTGTGGCCGGAGAAAAAAATGGACAGAAAGATGGCTAAAAAAAATGTTTTTTCGGGAAAGCTTTCTGTAACCAACGTGAAGGAATTCTTGAATTTTCTGTCTTCGTCCCACGCAGCGGGCGCCAAATGCTGTCGCCCGGGTTCTCGCGTTCGAGATCCGGCGGGTTCCTAGTGGGAAGGCTATTGCATGAAGCGTGTCTGGGAGGGCGCCAAGCTAACGCGGTGGTTAACCACGAGGTGGGTCGGTGGGTATGAAAAGTCCCTGCGTGGCCCACTAGGAACGACGGCGGTGGTTTTCGTGCTGTTCGGGGCCCCTAATTACTGCTGCACTACTGGCCCTACACAGCATAGTGCGCTGATCCCTAACTGGGTTGGGGAGGTTCCACAATTAACACACACGAGTCAGGTTGTTATACACCTCGCGCACAGAGGGTGCGGAGTGGATCTTTAATTCACGTTGGTCATTACACTTGCTTTTACAGTTCCCTACACAAAGTACACTACGAGTACACTGGATGCTCTGATGTGTCGTCACTAAACTAAGTCCTCCCGCCAGTCGAAGTTGAGAGGGAGTGTTATGTTTACGCGGCTGGGATAGGCCCAACACCGGAAAAGGACCGGGCGCACACGGGGAGAAATTAATAAAGGTTTTGAAGTTTGACTATAGTTACCAGAAGGAAGTTCAGTGAAGACAAAGGATGATGGCTCCCCGTGGGACGTGCGTCCGTCCCGGTCCGCGAGTCGCGCTGTACTGGTGTCTGACCCTGGCGCGAGGGGATGGGTGAGCATCCTGTCGCGCCAGAGTTTCTAAAGTTCCGTTATACGTACAAAATTATATTAATAACAAAATGTTAGTGGCTCTAAATTCACACAATAAAACTTAATAATTATATGTAAAAAGTTTGTATGAAATAAGTTTGAATATTCAGAGTCAAACTGGATACTGTTCATCGCTTGAAGTCTGCTCCAGTGGCGAATGATAAATGATAATTTGGGGCGGTTTTAATTAAGTCACATATTACGCTATTGAAATCATGCTGAAGGCCACAAGGGGGCACTCACAGCTGTTTTACTAAAAAACCACACGTGAGTGACCCGGGCACTCCTACGTCGCACTTGTGTTGCACGGTGTTGTTAATTTAAAGTGGTTTATTCTTTAATGTGTATTGAATTTACCATGTACGTGACTCGGTTTGTCTTTCCGATTAAGTCAAGGGCGTTGATTATACCTATGTTCCGCGGCGCTCGCCTGACTCGGGTGGGCCATGGCTAGGGGCGCGTTTCGTTAGCGGGGTTGGATACGGGCGGTTGCAGGTCGGGCATTAGGGTGGCCTTTGGTCGGACGAAGTCAACCCCTGGGGATCATATTGCCCTCGTCTCCCCTAAACTAACATAGTTTTTCTTACAATTTTTCAATATGTTTACCGTTAGTTATACGGCACACATTCAACTTAAAGTCCAGTTCTACCCACACTTTGCTTAACACCTCCGGAGTAACGAAAGCAATAGTCTCTTCAATTATGTGTCTCAACACCGGCAAATCTTTCGGTAGCGACGGAAAGTAGACACGAGTTTTTTTTAAATCTCTGAAGGTAAAAAAATAAATACATGGCTTTATGTCAGGTGAACGTGGAGGCCAGCGGAAACAGCTCTGTCGTCTCGACCATTACGACCTTTCCACTCTCGTACAAAGAGAGATTCCAATGGGAAGGGCTGAAATTACAGATTAACTCATATGGCAAATTACAGCACACAAAACGCTTTACGCTCAGGAGTCGCCATTTTGCGTAGCTGGCGCTGCAAGCGAGAAAACAACAAATGAGTACTCGTGCATGCGCTTATCTTAAATTGTTTGATTTAGGGTACTCGTTAATTGAGACTTTTGAACCAAAACTTTATAATGCTTGCAGTTGACAATATTAAAATTCAACACTTACTGTTTTGCGACGGAAGAACGGAGTGTTGTGATGGCTATTGTATTTTATTTATTTAATTTTTATTTTCGTCCATATCACCATGCAGACATTTGCACAAATGCACGTCAAAATATATAAGAATAACAACAAACAACTAGTTTTACAGGTTCTAAGGATATAAAGTTAAAATTTGACAGTTGATACAAGAATAACACAATAAGGTTGCAGAAACAGTAATACAAGTAAACATATAGGCTTTATACAAAAATGCAGTTGTATACAGATAAAATTTAAATAGTAGTAGTACAGTTACAATTATATATTTTTTACACTACAATAAAAATATATATATGAACATACACACATAAAGGTAAATAAGTAATACAATCCCGGCTGCACGCTTTGTTTCACCGGCAGGTGTACCACTGCCACGACCCGCAGCTCGGCTGCAGGCTTCACCCCGGCCCCACCACGTGTCACTGAGCTGTGTCTCCCCGGCAGGTGTACGACTGCCAGGACCAGCAGCTCGGCCGCCAGCTGCACCACGTGTCACTGAGCTGTGTCTCACCGGCAGGTGTACGACTGCCAGGACCCGCAGCTCGGCCGCCAGCTGCACCACGTGTCACTGAGCTGTGTCTCCCCGGCAGGTGTACGACTGCCAGGACCCGCAGCTCGGCCGCCAGCTGCACCACGTGTCACTGAGCTGTGTCTCACCGGCAGGTATACGACTGCCAGGACCCGCAGCTCGGCCGCCCCCACCACGTGTCACTGAGCTGTGTCTCCCCGGCAGGTGTACGACTGCCAGGACTCACAGCTCGGCCGCCACCACCACGTGTCACTGAGCTGTGTCTCCCCGGCAGGTGTACGACTGCCAGGACCCGCAGCTCGGCCGCCGGCTGCACCGCGGCCCCACCACGTGGCTGCGAGACCGCCTGGACGACTGCTCGGTGCGCCTGCTGGTGGTGTCCACCAAGTGCGCCCGCCTCAGGCAGTCGGCGCTGCTGGGCGACGGGCAGGTCTCGTACCGGCGGCCGCACCACCTCGACCCGCTCTTTCTCTACGGCCTGCGCGGCGTCCAGGACGTGCACACCGACGTCTACACCAGGATCTTCAGCGTCGCGTAGGCGTCCCTCCGTGCTAACCGCCATACTTTCAACGAGGCGCGTTCCAAAAGTAGCGAGAGTGATTTCAGCGCCGTCCACTGTAAAACTCTCTCTTCTGACACATTGCGTCAAATAAAGTTTGAAAGGTTATGACGTCAGATAAAACGTCACATGGGCAGCCATATTTATTTCACAAGCTGGAAGACTTCAGTTTCTATAAACTATTTTGCATACAGAGCGTCTTCTAAAATATTTTGGATGTTGGATCAATCAGCAAGCCAAAATAGTGCGTACATTCATTTCCGTCTCAACGAATCTTTACAATGATGACGAAGAACAACACATGGGCAGTTTTAAGAGAATATAAAAGTGAAATAACTGAAATAAAGTAGGCAAAACCGTTAATCATGCAAAACGGAAATTATATTTATATAATTTTTAAAATTAACAGAAAATTTGTTTCAATATGTAAGAAGTATTATTTTGAGATAAATATATATATTTTATTTAAAGTTAAAAAATTCACACTAAAACATAACAAGTTCGAAAATTCTAATCAAAACTGAGACACATTATTTAATTTTAAAATGAGATTAAAATTGAAAAGTTTGAGAAAGTACAGACCAAAAATAATAAACTTTGGTGATGAGACATGATTAAAAACATATTTGAGGTTATCTGGCCAAATTTGTTTTTGATGGGGAGAATTGGAAACCATTTTCCGTTCATATATAGTTGGAGACACATATTTGACAGTGTGACAGGACCATAAGTGTTGTGGCGGGTTACATCGGGAGGCGGGGAGGGGTAAAGGTCCTCAGGTAGAGGTTCCGGCCACCCCTCAGTAGCCACGTGACCTCCAGTCGAGCGAGTTTCAATTACGAGTGTGTGTTCTATTCTCTGGTTAACACAAAGCAAGATGCAGCTTTATGCAGTTACATTTTGCGTGGAGCTTAAAAGAATCTGGACTGAGAAATCCTTGAGCGAATGCGGAAGAGATTGAGGGTTAGGGCGGGGACCGCCTCTTCACGGATCCTTCATCATGACAACTCGCCCTGCCACACTGCCCTGACCTTATGCGAATATTCGGCTCAGAAAAACAAAGTACCAACAATTACCCAGCCAACCTACAGTCCATATCTGGCTCCCTGCGATTTTTTTCTTTTTCTCAAGCTGAAATTGCATCTCAAAGGGACGTATTTTGGGACAGTATAAAACAATCAAGAAGCTGTGACCAGCGCTCTCCGTAGACTTACAGATCATGACTTGGCCCATTGCTTTTAAGAGCGGAAAAATGGCTAAAAACACTGTATGCTTCTCAAGGACAATACTTTGAAGGAAATAACATTGAATTGTAATTTTTTTTTCAATAAATACGATTTTTTTAATCACTCACATTGCTTTTGGAACGCATCTCGTATCACACATTATGTAAAAAAACATGCTGTGGGAAATTGAATTGCAGTGAAAGTCTTTTAATCTGGCATGTTCACGACCACAAAATTGCGGGAGTGACGGCAATGCAGGATTATCGAACATCAATATATTTAAAGTGAATTCCAAACGTGGAACTGCAAAATATAACCGCTAGAAAACAGTAAAAACTGTACTGAACTGAAAACGAACGGCAACAATAAACTCTGAGCGAACTAATTAAATGTCGAAATTCACACGAAAACATCTGAATGCAAGCTGCTTAATTGGTGTAGAATTACAGAATGTACCGAATCATATAACGTCGGATTAAAGGGCTTTTACTGTTAAAATTGAATCTGTCAAAACTAAAAAAAAAAAGTTTCTTGAATACAGTAGACTTCCGATAGTCCGGCATTCAACTGTACGGAATGTCAGATGGGCCGGCAATAGAGAGCAATATACAGTTTTAAGCCAACTAAGCAAACTCAAGCTGAAAACTTAAAATTTCTAGCTAAGGTTGAAAACGCTCTTACAGTTCGCGCTTAAGTGGTAGTTTTGTTCGGAATCGTTCATTACTGTGCTGTAAGTTGCACGTTTGTACATACGAGCCTTCAAAATGAACATTAACAAAATTTAGTTTGTCATATATTTGTGTTGATATGTCTATCCTTATGTTCCATCCAAACAATATTTTCTGCTAAACACCATCTTACAGAGTAGTATTCGCACTACAACTTAGCGTTTAGCAATAGCGGAGGAGATATCGCCCGATAGTCCATACTTTTTCAGTAAGATTTCCCGAAAGTGCTAGACTACTGATTATTTTAGCTATTTAGCCCAAATTTTTGGCATGTCATGACATAAATATTGTCTCCCGGACCTTCCATACCTTGTTGGAATTACACATTTACAAACAGGCTCTGGTCTGTAAGCACAGGGAAGTAATAACTTTACCCGGGCGACCACAGCTGCCATGATAATCGCACCAGTTCACACGTGTCGACTCCAGCAAGCAGCCGAAGCTGAGTCATATGCCATGTCAACCCAAGATATTTTAGCATGGAAGCTTTATTGTGAGCGCCAGTTGATAATTGGAAATTGCAGAGTGGCGAGGCATAATTTCACTAAAGGCAGGGCTGTAACGCAGATGACGCGCAAGGATACCTTCGGTCCCGTGCGAACCTGGAAGGTGAAATAGTTTGGGGCGGAGCAACGGTGGAACGGCAGCGACAAAAGGGAAGTGGAATAGCCTCGAGAAAACCCACCTGCGTCGCACGTAACATGGCATCACACTTGTCGCTGGTGTAGGAAGTTGAGATTGAACTTTGTTTTATTTTTTCCAACTTGTTACAGGTTGGAAGGATTCACGGAAAAGGAGGACATGCTGTCCCTATTTTGTGGCAGCAGGGTTTACTCGCTGCCGACCCACTTGCTGGAGCTCTACAGGGACCTGCGAAGAGAGTAAGTGACCGTTACAGCATATCTAAAGTATAATTTAAACATTTTACAATAATTTGATCTTAATTTTGAACAGAAACAAAAATTAAATTGAAATATATTTTTACTTAATTTCTATGAAGCTTTTTCATGTGTTACATCTTAGCTTTTGGTACACTGAATTTGTTTGGTAGGAGTATTTTTGTGAATGGAACGGAAATGTGTAACCACAGTGCTGCCATCTGTGGCGGATGGCGCGAACCAAAGTTCACAAACCCAAAGGGAAACTTTATAGCATTAACTGTTTTGTGAATTTGTAGAAAATCAGGTCAAAGCAGGGGTTTAGTATTTTTTTTCAAGAATTTTCGCTTTTATCATATTCGATATCATATTCGATTTTTATTCGATAGTTGCCGTTGCTGTTCCGGCAGCGAATTCTAGTGACGGGTACGACAACTATGTGTGGTTCGCGTTAAGAAATTTAGTAGATGTAAAATTTAGTAAATGTAAAATTTTATATTTGCCAGTATAAGCCTAGCGTTTTATATCATAAAATGTACGGCTTTAATCAACCAGGTTCTTTCTATTAATTTTATGGTATATATGTGCTGCGGCACTGTGTAATTTTTTAGCTTTAGTGGCCCAAGTTCAGTACATTCTAGTGATGTTAATTTGAAAATCAATTTGCCTCACAGTAATTAAATGTTGGTCTACAGTATTTTAAGGTTTTTATTTGATATGCCATACATAGATCACTTTTATTTCATTCTGCGCACATTTTGGTTTTGACAACTTCGACTGCCACTTCTGTCTCGGGTCGAAATTAGAGGCGCCCCCCCTTTTTTAACGCCTTACATTAAGACAATTCTGTTAACTCTTTGAAGCACAAGTATGAAATTTACAAATATAATAAAACATTTCTTTATTATTGAGACATTATTAACTGAAATAACACAAAAAAATTATTTACACACATTTAGTTATTAATATGTTCGTTATCAGGTGGTATGAATACTATACCACTATGCAAGTATGTGTCAATAATAGAAATAATTTAAAACCAGTTGCCATTACTATAATTAGAACAGATATCCATTTCTTATATTTTACTTGATGCGTGAAACTCCTGGAAACACTTTTTGTTTTTACTGAGACACAAAGGAACCTTACACACAGAACACATCCACATTGTACGAACTTGTTTGTTTTTGTTGCTGCACTTAGCACAGCGTCTGGCTGTGGCTCGTTCAGGCTGATGTGCTGAACCCTGCAAACGTACATCTGCACTAACATGTGGTTTGCGTTTTCTGACTTGAATTTGGGCTCTTGGTGAACGCACTATTGACTGTTTAGTTAGTGTCCCTGCTACCAAACTGGTCAACACGTTTCTTCGAAATGTTTTAGCACTCATTTTCTCCTGATCCTGCAGTTCTTTCCAGATTATGAAACTGTTCACAACACATACATCAAGAAGATGGAAAAAAATCCTGTGCCACCACTTTTTGCTTCGTCTGTCGATTGCAAACGACTTCTTCAACTCATCAAATGTATCGACGTTGTTCATATGCAAATTGTAGTCTTGAAGGGCTTTGGGGCAAGGTACTTCTGTAACACTGCCATCTTTTTCTCGTCTTGGCACAGACACAACATCGCTAGGGTTGTGATGGTTTGAAAGCAGGTGCACTGTTCTCTTATCCTTCCATTTCATGAACGAAATTCCGTGGTCACTTACTCGCCAATCAAATTCCCCTCTTTTCAATTCCTTGTCTGATTTCAGTGTTGGTAAATGCTTCCTGTTTGCTTGCACAGTTCCACAAGCATGTATTTGTTTGTTACGTAGTTCTAGCATCAACTTGTAGCTGTTGAAGTAGTTGTCAAAGTACAAACAATGATTTTTTCCCTCTAGCCCTTCACACAGTCGTAGCACTACACTTGCCCCAAGGTCCTTCTGTACAGTTTGTCCTACTTTTCCGGTGTAAATATCAAATTTTATGTTGTAAGAGCTATTGTCGCACAGCATCCAAGATTTGTATCCTCGTTTTACAGGCTTGTCTCTCATGTATTGCTTCAAAGTGCTACGACCTTTAAATTTTATCATCGACTCATCAATGGCTTGAAACTTGCTAGGACAATAACATTTCTGGAATGTTTCAGAGAGTATTTTGATCAGTGGGCGTAGCTTGTACAACTTGTCATAGTCACAGCTGCCCTTTTTGGTTGTAGTGAATTGTCATTCAAGTGCACATAAGTAAGAATCCAACCAAACCGATTTACTGTCATCAGAGATTAAATATAATGATCATGGAGTTCAGGCGTACTAGACCAATAATCTCTGTAGCTAGACTGCTTCTTCAAACCCATCAACAAATTTATTCCAAGAAATGTGCGTATTTCGACTGGTGTTGTGGGTGTAAACTTGTTGCCCGATTGTGTAGCATAGAGATTAGTGTGAAATACAATGTGTTCAATATGTTCATCTGGAAATAGTTGACTGAATATGTCTATAGGTGTAGGATCTTCAATTTCTAAGATGCAATTCGATGATCCAGAAAATTCACTGAATTCCGAAATGTTTCGTACAACACATTCCTGCCTCCATTTTGTTTCTTGTACTAGTTCTGCCATAACTGTAGTGGGTGATTCTTCTGCTGTATTACCTGTGATGGAAGAATTTGTTGCATCGTCGTCTTCATCCGATGAACTTGTTTCCATAGGTTCAGGGTTTGGCTGAATATTAGGAGTAAAGTCAGGATCATCATTGCTGTCATCTACAACACTTTCTTCATCGGAAGGTACCGAAACAAATACGTCAGATCTCTCTTCTCCACCTCTTCCAAGTATCCTCTGAGACCGCCGTAGCATCTAGAAAAAAAGTTACTTTTTTAGTTATTTATTCCCTTTGGACTAGCGGGGTGATTTTGTGAGAAATACAACTCAAGGACATGGGATGTGTCACAATAAATTATAAACCATATTAAGTTGCATTTAAAGAAGAAAAAAAAATTCCATTATAAATATACAATTATAAATAATAAACTTTGTTGGTAGACATTTTTAATTTATAATGCGAGTGCGGGAGGGCCCTGTATTTCTCCTATAAAGACCGATAAATAACTCAGGGAGTGAGTATAAAACAAACCTCCATGCTAATGCAGTATATTTATAAGAAGTCCGTAATGAATTTTTGGTTATGGTTTTGTTGCCCAGCTCAAAGATGCACAATGGTATAATTTAAATACCACATAGTTTATGTCTAAAATACTATTTGAAAATATTACATGAAATGTTGTTCCAAATTTCTTACCTTATGTGTATACCTTCTGATGATATATAATTGTAGACACACAGAAAACGCGGTAAACACCTAACTTTATAGTCGTAAACAATGTTGTAGCAAAGAGCAATAAACACGTCCTGGCGCGAAACGTTTCTTGGAAGTCTTTAGGAGCGATGGGGTAGCTGGCGCTATCTCTGGGTGGCGTAGAGAACTACATGAACGGTATAGACAAGTGGTAGTAGCAGTATACCGGCGTGCTTCATCTCAAGAAATGTTTTAAAATGTGGTATGGTTTATTTACCATCGTGCTTCAAAGAGTTAACTCTTGCTAGAACAATTTTCACTGTGCAGTTATTCGTTATTTTCTTTTTACCTTGCAGGCCTCACATCCCTGAAGAAACAAAGGAGCTGAGAGAAGAAATTGCAACGCTACAGAATAAGCTTGACATCCTTGTCAGGCAAAAACAAGCTGATAAGCACTACCTCTCCAAAAATATCTTGACGTGTCAAGATGCGTGACGTGTTCTGCGAGGTGGCTGGGTCGGTCACGGAGATAGTAACGGCTTGGCAGGAGGAGACTTCCGCACATCCAAGAACACATCTTCACCACCCGATCCAGGATTCCACACGAAGAGTTTCAGTGTAGCGTCACTGTCCATGGCAGTAGAGCTCTCTACTTATGATATTGCATTCACCTAGTCAATTTTTATTTTAAGTATGGCATAACTACTTCCGGGTTGAGGCAATTATGGTGTGCTCGATGTGTTTTGGCATGCATTGTTGCAGCCATCTTCAGGGTATCTATGGTCTCAACCCATAAAACCAAAGACAAGGTGACTTTCACAACATAACAAATACACACTATTATATTCTCAGTCTAAGAGACAATAATTTTTTCCCACATAAATAAGCTGAAATATAAGTAAATAATTCTGTAAAATTAGGACTTCACTATATACATTATTATTTTATTTGTACATACTGTATTAATATATAGTTTTTTTTGTAAATTTTTTAAATGTTATATATTCGTTACAAAGAATCTGTAGAAGGAATAAAATAAACTGCAGAAAGCACAGTCATCAACTTTATTACATTCCAGGTTGGCTCAGAAAAACAACCCAGAATAGTAACAATTTCCTATCCATTAAAAAAAAAATTTGATAATTTTATTGTAATAACTTTGAAGATTATTTTGCACATTAATATTTTCACCAAAATTAATTAACAAAAAAGAATGTTTCTTTTATTTCCTCTACAAAATAAAAGCGTTTTTTAAACAGAATTTTGTTTTATTATTAATTTTCAAAACCAAAACGCAGATAACCACTTAAATATCATGTCCTGATAATTTTCAGTACACGTTCAATGTCGCTATTGTTCGATTACAAAACAAATTAATCCGTTAATTAAACTTTTAACAAAGGTACAGAATTCCAAGCTACTGTCTCAGGAGAATGGCCACATACATCATGGGACAACGACCACACGTGGGCTCAAATTTCTAGTTACTACTTCCAAAAAAAAGTTGGTATATACCTACTTATGTACGCGCGTTAGAAGTGATAATTACTTGGCGTAGTAAAAAAATTACTTTATTTTGCAAATAATTACCACAGGTAACGAATAATTCCTGGAAACCTGAACAGTGAATTGGTGATAATACTGGCAGATAAAGTAGGTAGTGATTTTAATGCACTCTGCGTATGTTGCATTGTTTGTTACGAAACTATAAGAACATGTACTTAGCGTACACATCAGGGATAATCAAAAACAATTATCTTAAAAATAAATATGTACTAGCTAAAACCCGGCATGCATTGCAATGCCTTTTTAATTATTTTATGTATTTTTTTGAAGTTTGTTCATACATACACAGCATCTCTCTAACTATAGACAAAGGCGCACCCAGGATTTTTTTTTTTTGGGGGGGGGGGGGGGGGGGGGTTATGTGTGCTTGAAGTTTGTTTTTTTATGAAGGAACACCGGTTTCAAAAATAAAGAGGGGGGTCCTCTCCCGGGAAAATTTGGATTTCTAGGTGAAATTTGGTGCTATTTAAGAAGTTTTTGTATCTAATTATTGAATATACTGCTGGTAGAAAAAAGAATACTTTTTAGTACGGTACTAAATTTTGTTTTAGACAAGAATCAAACAAAGATACCTTTATCAAACCCAGGGTCTCGTCCGCTCAAAATCAGTATTATTTTAATACCATGAGACTCATAGCATGCATTAAAGTCCACATTCTGTGCAACTTAAATCACTGACAATGATGATTTGCTTTTTACTTTTCACACACACAAATTAAGTTCACTCTACGAGTAAAAAAAAAGGGTATAAAATTCACACCTATAATGTCTAGCTAAAACTGCAGAAATACAGTCCAAAATTATGCAAAATTGAGATAAACGTAGCGCACAAACAATTCTTAGTTTTTATATAACACAAACTTAATTTGTAAAAAAATTAAAGTACCTAATTCACGGTAGCAGACTACAATTATAATACTTACACCGTAATGTATACCCTGACGTGAAAACATCTCACAAAGTTTGGTAGATTGAGCGCTGCCCATAGAACATTGTACCTATTTTGCTGGGACTGGGAATGTTTTTACTTTTTCCATTCTAGATTATTTCTTCAAATTTTCGGAGGGGGTTTAAACCCCCCATCCCCCACCCCTGGGTGCGCCACTGGACTATATATATATAATATATATACACACACACACACACACACACACACACACACACACACACACACACATACTAGCTGCCCAACCCGACTTCGCACGGTTGTATTAATGGGGAAAAAAGGAGACCAAATCTCTTATTTACAGTTATAATAAATAAAATAAAATGAAAATTAATTAATTTTGACAAAAACTTAATACAATGCTTTGTAATGTACCGAAGAAAAAACTAATAGCACCGATGGTTTCCCGACTCTCGAGCACGCAACGTTGTCATGGAGACGAAGTACCCACTGTTTCCCGGGCTTAAACACCAATCAACATTGATAATCAGTTTATTATTAATTATAAATTATTAAGACCATTAATCGAAATAAAAACTATCCTATCTCTCAAGTTGGAAAAAAATTACACATAAATGCCAATTTTCATCAAAATCGGTTGACTTGGTGAAGAGTTCACTGGAAACAAACATCAGGACACTGGATTTATATATATTAAGATATAAATATAAAGAATATAAGATATATTTTTAATATGATTTCAGTTGGAATTTTAGTGGTAATGGAATGGTCGACATTTGGGTCATTAGAGATGATGTGAAGTGAAGTGACGTGAATGGAACGTGGTGGGGGAGATTGGAGCCGCCTGAGAAAACCCACTGGCACACAGCAACATCCACCACGTTTCGTACTTGAGGAAACCTCGGGTTTGCCCTTCACCTGTATTGGAACTTGCACTGCCTTTGTGACAAGCGAGGTGATCTGATCACTCAACCACCATGGTCCTAATTTTAGTGGTGTAGCATTAAAATGTAATCTCTCTTTGACACAAGTGCAAACACATCTTGAGCTACTGAAGCATCCAACAAACTCTTTCCTAAGAATCTTTACCACGTGAGTTTTCTTTGTTGAAAAATAAGTCTGTGCGTGGAGTCCTCACGGGACAGAAGTAAAACATATTGTTTATTAGAGATGGATAGAGATAAAACATTAGTATTTTTTATTGAAAAGAGATAATAATTGAGAATTGTAAGGATGCGAGTATGATCTCAAATGAAATAAAAATACTTCACTACCACAGAGCCCACTATAAACTTTGAAGTCTCATTGCTTTAAGCTTCTGTGTAAAACCATACGACACTTTTAGAATGTGCAACAACATTTGTTTTTTTTGATAATATTTAACACTTTTCGCGTAATTTGTAATTAAAAATTCCCCACAAAACGTTTCCTTAAAGTTTTGCTACAAAACAGGCATGGTAGCATGGCAAGTGTGTAGCTACCCCTTTCAAAACTTTTGTACTATCATGCTATTTCAAATTATTATCAAATAACATGTTTTATTCATTTTGATAGTTTTTACAACTCAAAATATTTTAATTGTTTAGAGCTTGATACTTACCGTGAAATATTTTTGTGCCAAGACTGATCAAAGTAACTTTTTTCATACCCTTGTTGTTTGAAGCCACATTTTTTTATAAGCACAGAGTTTTTTTTAATACACCAGCCTCGTTCTCATTGATTGAGTCAAGTGCGGAATGAAATATTTTCTCAAGTCAATGCCCGTAACAAAATCGCTGATCCAGTCATGAGAAAAAAAAAATATGTTGGAACCCAGAGGACCCCCGAAATTTTCTCACGATATTTCACCACCTTTAGAGATGGACTTCGGGATGATACTTCAAATTTACTTTTTTTGTGGAAAAAAAAGTTTTGCCTGAGTAGGTTCACGTCTAAAAAAAAGTTCTTCCCCCACTCCTTCAAAAAACTAACTTGTGAAATATTTTTGCGAGTTACCCGATAAAGCACCATGCTGGTTGGAAAGAAAATATGCATGAATATATAAAAGGCATTGCTTCTCTTTGTCTACAGAGAGAGTACAAGAATATACACAGGCTCCCTGTTATGTAGTCTGTCATATAGGAATAATTTACAAGTAACTACATGTATGGTGTGTTGTGTAGCACACTGAACACAATGACAATTCGTCAAGATACACAAGTAACCACAGGTATGGTGTTATGTGAGGCATACTGTACACGATTCATCAAGATACACAACTAACCGCACGTATGGCGTTTTGTGTAGCATACTGTACACGCGATCAATTATATGTCATTCCACATAAAATTAGGATCAAATTCTCTCCCATCGGGCACACAGCAGTTGATGAATAAAACATTGAATCAAGTCCAATGGGTACTCTCTTCCTACTATCTAAAGGACATATTTGATTTGATAGAACATATAGAGAACTAGAAGTGGAAGGAAGGCGGAGGAGCAGAGGGGGCAAAATATTTGGGGCCCGGTCACCAGAGGGGAAAGGGGTTGAGTTCAGACTTCTTTAATGCTTCGACTTTCCCTGATATGACGAATATTACAAGTCTATTGCAAATCGGGGGGCACGGCAGTGCCCCCGCCAAGTCGAGCGCGAAGCAAACACTGCCGTACCATCCTTTACTGGAACCATTTCGCCGCATTTTCAGGCCCCTATTTGAGAACCTCTGGATAAGACCAGAACGCAGATATTTTCGTCATCCAGTAAGCTATAAAATCTCATACTTAAAATAAAATTTCAAGTCTGTAGGTCATTTAGTTCCGAAGTTAAGCGAAAGCAAAGTTTCGCATTTATGACACTCACTCACTCATGATCATCAGAATAGAACTAGTACTTACCATAAACTCAGAGAGCTGAAATTTGGTACAGAGTTAGGGTTTAATGGCCAAATAAAGGGAAAACTATAAAAACGAGGATAATCGAAGATCTGGAGTACCTGGTGATCCTTATTTGAAAACACAAGAGCCCAACCAAACTATTAAAGATCGACAGACCGCCTTTACAAAAAATATTCAACTTTGTTTGCCTCTTCATTTGAAGTCAAAAATCGAAGGTCTGAAGTATATGATGAAGAACCCTCAGCTTGTCTCAGCTGTATTAGAGATATGGTAATGCCCCCTTCTACTATTGGTAAATAAAAAAATCGACTGTCATTGCAAAAATCCAGCGTAGTGGGACACATCTTCTAATTTAATCTAGCCTAATGCTTCCCACTGCTGAGCGAATGCCTCCCCTTCTGCTTTTAATACACATATAAATAAAATTAAAGGAAAACTGTGGATAAGACTAGACTGGCTTTTATACTTATACTTACAAGTTTACAAGAAGAAATTGTCGAACGATTAACTTTATTCTACTCGAACATTACACAAATCACACTAAATTATTAAATAATTTCGCTCAAAATTTGGTCAAAATATAAGTAATTGGACTAAGAGTGGCGGTGATACCCGCACACATCGCTAGATCACGCTGACTGTATTTTAAAACGCGCTTACGTTTGTTTTTCCGATAACCTTATATTGCGAAGTGGCAACCGGCCGCGTTACAGTCGTTTACGACATTCTTCTACTGCGCTTGAAAACGTTTGCTAGGGATTAGGAGGGATTATTTGCATTTCGTTGATTTCGCTTATTATTTCGTGAGGTTTAGGCGTAAATACCGCGCCGATCTTTCAGAAATTAAACCGTCTAAACCGTCTAAAAGAATAAATAATGAACGCGAATGGGCAATACGAAAAACTGTTGCTACTGTACAAGGATCAGAACCGGAAAGAAGAAAAGAAAGATTTGTAATAATAAAAAAATTCTCTTAAAAAGAAAAAAATGTGTCAAATAAGCAAATCTAATAAAATAAATCAATATGCCCACGTTTCTACAAAAAGAAGTGAAATCCCACCAAAAACATTCTGTAAAAAAAATAGCCAAGTCTCGATGGAGCTGCTTGTTTATCTCTAAAAAGTAATGAAATCTAGACAAAGTCGTGCCAAGTCTAAGGTTCCTTACTGCGATATTTTTATTATTATAGTTAATGTTGTGTGACTTGGCCGTTGAAGGGTACACAAGGGTACAAAACCAGGTGCTCCATGACACAATTGCACCAATCTGTCGCCAGAACCGCTACCCATTGACGATGGAAAATTGCCACTTGGAAAACGTTGATTTAATAACCAGTCAATTGTAGGCTTGATAAAGCTGCGTATTTCAATAATACTTATGTGTAGGCGAGCCTGAAACAAACAGTATAAAAAATTATTTCCAGTACAGACGGACTTCTAATCATTGATAGAAGTCCGTCTGTACGTCTATTTTATGTTAGATCGGTGGTCGATTTGACGCTCCAAAAAGAAGAGAGCAGAAGTCAGCATTGTCAAAGCTGAATGCATGTGTTACACAATCAACAGCCTAAAATGATACACTAGCGTCCAATTACCAATACCAGTATGGGATATTATCTCGCTTAACAAACAGATATAACATTACGTGTAAACAAAATTGACTTGTACCCACTAACGTATAAAGATTGTTCAACGGCCAAGTCACACAACATTAACTATAATAATAAAAAAATCGCAGTAAGGAACCTTAGACTTGGCACGACTTTGTCTATATTTCATTACTTTTTAGAGATAAACAGGCAGCTCCATCGAGACTTGGCTAATTTTTTTACAGAATGTTTTTGGTGGGATAGAATTTACTGGAAACCTTGCAAGTAAAGATATACACATATCACGCTTACAGTTATGGCTAGAGTAACAGTTGAAGAATTTTTACTTTTTTTTTGTGGTCTGAATAGTTTTACACTAAATAATTGGGATGGGTCCCGACAAAATTATTTTCCCCCGAGACTTTGGTTTATTTCTCTCTCGATGGGCCTGAAAAGTGGAGTTAAGTATGTTTTTGATATTACTTTATAGTAATCAATACAATTATTTTATCTTATAAAAATACTTTACGAAAATTTTTCCATGGCTTAGTTAAAACAATTACACAGAACAGTTATATTTTAAGACGAGTAGTTTTTAATGTAGTTTAAGAAGGTAGACGTGTTTTACCTAAACTTCAATGTATGCAGATTTGCGTGTTTTTGGATATTGTGTGATTAATGACGTATTTTATGTTCTTGCGTGTTCGACTCCGTGTGATGTCTACGCGACAAAATAAACAAATAAAATGATAACTTTTATATACCGGCATTGACCAGCCAACCAAAAGCTCGCAGTGGAATATTGATCAAGTTCCGGTAACGTGACCTTT
This sequence comes from Bacillus rossius redtenbacheri, assembly GCF_032445375.1. Taxonomy (NCBI): domain Eukaryota; kingdom Metazoa; phylum Arthropoda; class Insecta; order Phasmatodea; family Bacillidae; genus Bacillus; species Bacillus rossius. The sequence goes on along the minus strand of NC_086330.1, from coordinate 348,092,879 downwards.
TTTTTTTTTAAATGAAAGCTTTATGGCTATTATTCCCTCCCTGCACTATCACCACCATCGTGATACAATAAAGTCCATTACGTACTCCCCCCCGGAAGACTCATGCGGGATGGGAGGTTAGGGCTGTAAGTATCCCGAGGGGCAGGTCGTGTGCGGAGGGCACAGAACATCGAGGTCGTCGGCCCGGGCACAATCTGCCAATCAACGGACGAGGGCGGACCCGACGGTTGCGCGGCCAATCAGAGGTTTCGGCGTCGGAGAGGACCAAATAGTCGGTCAAACTAAGTTTCTGTTCATTTCGGTGACTAAAGTTAGAGTGGTACGTGAAATACGTCTGATCAATAGAGACCGGAAAAATTCGCGGATTCATTTCACGACGGCCTGAAATTCACATAGTTATACCTAAGTGCTGGCTCTGCTATTGGCTCACAACTCACCTGGACGACTCTGGGCCAGTGAGAAACACTCAACGGAAACTGTGTCGAATCACAGGCCGCTGCATTGGGAAACCTTCGCCAGACAGCAGACAATGAGTGGGTGGCATTTGACCGAGTGTAGGTAGAACTATAAAGTTCATCCTAGAGATCATTGAACCGGCGAATATTTTCCCGGTCCCTACGTGATCAACGAAGACAGCTGAGGAGCGAAGTGTCCGGCTCGGATGGTTGGTTGCTGGTGGTTGGTCGCCAGTGTCGCGGAAGGGGACCGCGGGCATGCGCGGGGTCGTCGCGGCTCTGGCGGCGTGCGCCTCGCTGCTGGGGCTGGCAGCTCCGGTCAGAGGGGGCGACGACGCGGCGCGCCTGGTCGCCGACGTGAGGCGACACCTCGGCTCCAGCTGCGTGTTCCTGCCGCGAGGCCGCGCCTCGCGACCACCAGGTACCCGCTGTCGCAGCTCGGAATAAGTCGCGTGCTCCTGCGATACCGTGTTTCCGAGTTATCACGGTTCTAAGTCGTGACAGGTCTAAGTTATGACGGTTCTAAGTTGTGACTTTCTAAGTTATGACGGTTCTAAGTTGCGATAGTTCTAAGTTATGACTTTCTAAGTTACCACGTTTCAAAGTCGTGTGGTTCTGCTTTGCGCGTTTCTAAGTTACGCGTTTCTAAGTTGTGATAGTTCTAAGTTATGACTTTCTAAGTTACGACGTTTCAAAGTTGTGTTGTTCTGCGTTGTGTGTTTCTAAGTTATGATCGTTCTAACTTATGACAGTTCTGAGTTACGTGGAATTTTTTTTTCCTCGAGGTTTCTAAGTTATGACTGTTCTAAGTTGTGTGTTTCTAAGTTATGTGTGGTTATCCCGCGTCACCCAACTCCCCTCTCTCCCCGGAGGTGACCGCTGTGGTGCTGGCCGGCTTCCTGGGCTCGAGTCCCGTGCGTCTAAACATTGGTCTCATTAAATGGAACTGCCAGAAATAAACTGTGAAAATGTCAATGTCAAGTCGGCAAAGGAGCGATTATGGCTCGTATTGTGATTGAAATTGCCAAGTGATCACACATTGCTATTTCACGTGTAACATCTAACCTATCATTTCACAAACTATGTATTAACAGCATGTATAACATTATTGAATTTATATTTCATATTATATACATTATTATCTCACAACTTATTTTTAACGTATCAGGAAAGCGTATTAGTCGCGCTGTTCCACGACTACTGTTAGAGGAAAGAACGGTGAACAACTGTGTTCTTACTCCTTCTCTGTTGGCATTTTTGAGAATTAAAACGGGAAATTTTCCCTCAAAACGGGAATTTCCCTCTTGAAATAGGGAAAATTTTTAATTTCAAAATTTTGAAATTTTTTGGTGGTATTTTTCCCCCCCGAAAAACCGGAAATTTCGGCGGATTTTGAGAAAATTTTGAAGGTCAAGGTCATCCAAGATGGCCGCCGTGACTTCACAATCCAAGTTGGCCGATCCCACCCTTCATCCTCAGCCAGAAGCCAGGGCTCGGACCTACATTTACATAGTACTTCTACCTACGCCTGTAGGCTGTGCTGAAAAGGGATTTTTTTTTTAATGATTTCGTCTAAGATTTTATTCATTGGTTTGGTCTCGTCATTACCTACATTATTTTGTTGACTCATATCAGACAATCTGAAGACGTCAATTTATTTAAAATCCCATATTAGTTAATTTATTTAGGTAATATCCGTGTTAAATTTGACACATTAAATTGTAAGCATATAAACAATTTTAATGCATTTGTTTCGTATAGACCATAATGCTATTTGACTACAGTTAACAAATTAAACACTCACAAGATAAAAAAATAATTAAATCACTACTACTTTAACAATCTCACATTAACTCAATTATATATATATATATATATATATATAATTATTTTGCTTTCCCGATTAAATATTTTGTGATGTAAATTATAACCATTCTAAAAATTTCTTAGCTTAAAAATCTTTACTTTGAACACATGGCATCTAAAATAAAACCATGTCTGTTATTGAAAAAAATTTAGTAAGCCTAATTACTGAATATTTTTTTTGGTTGTAATAATCAAAGCGAAGGGTGCGCAGAAGAAGTCAAGAAGTTCAAAGCTTATTTCTTACGAATTTTTGTGTCTTCGTTTACACCAAAATACTCGTACCAGTTTCTCTCGGTTAAGATATTTTTGCAGTAACCCCACGTGATATTTAAACTCAGGTTGTATTTATTTGATAGTATGTATTCATTTATGATTTTAGTTTATGAAGAACGCCTCGCAGCTGAGACCATGAAGCTGTTGCCAACGAATGCTTCGCTGTACTTTGAAAGCACAGAAAGCATGTTGGAAAAGAAGAATTTTCAACACTGCTTGAACACAAGTCCTTTGCAAGTCCTCGTCCCAAGAAGCAACGCTTATGTTGATATAATGAAACAAGTAAGTAGTAGTTATCACTCAGTATTAAAACTCCCTTAAAAAAAAAAAGCATGTGCACATACTGTGATTTCTTCAAATGTAACCTGTTGTGTGAAGTTCTAACATGAACCCATCATTGACGCATTCAGCTTGTATTAATAGTAACATAATTGAAGAAATAAGCAAACATTAATTTTATCTAGTGGTCGGTAGTTGCAATTGTGAGTGAGTACAATATCTGGCCGTACTGCCTGCGCCACCCTGCCTGGCGGCTGAAAATACGAGAAGAAGGGTATAGAACATCCACAAAGACGTTTCGCGCGGACAGTATCTTGTCTTCACTCTCTTTCAGAAACCCTCTTTTCTTATCTTGTTACACCGTTTTGAAAACCGCCAAAGATTGTTAAAATGTGTTACCATTTCATTCACACCGAAATTTGAATTACTAAATATAATGAAATTTTGTTTATTTTAAATATATTAGAATTAAATTTTATATTTTTAGTTCGAAAAAAAAAATTACCATGGGAAATTTTATTTACTTTTTTATTTATTACCGAATTGCGTTTCAGGGCCTTGCACGCCGTTCAAATGGGTAGTGAAGCTTCGCGCCCATGTGGTAAGGGGTGCGTGTTCGACCCTTAACTATCCACATAGCTTAAACTTTCGTGCATCGAGTCTGTATCCTGAAGGTTCTGGGCTCACTTCAACCTTGGAGGTTACATCGCCTTAAACCTCTTTACGTAACGTGCAACGTAAAATTTATATAAATAAAAAAATGTTAATGTTCGTTCAAAAGCTTAAATCTTCGAAAATTATTCACCGATTGCTTTGAAATTTTGACAGAACGTTTCATTCAAACGCACGCGTGTTTTTATATACCTATGTCACACTTGTGAGAGGTAAAAAGTGAGATATAATATAGGTAGGTAAAAACATAGATTTTTTAAAAAATTTTTAAATTGTTCTTGAGTGACATATATAGAGAAAGACAGACAGGTATAGAGGGGGGTATAGATAAATAAATATAGAGAAGTATATATATATATATATACTTCTATATATATATGTCACAGAAGCTAATATGGATTCCGGTTCGTTGCCTGCAAGCTGTATCGGAAGGTATTCGGTGTGTAGTTGTTGCAGCAATGCTTTTACTTTTAGAACGTTACTTGTTATTACCTTTGTCGGCATGACCCCCCACTGACACCTCCCAGTGGCTTCGCTTCGGTGGTATAGGGATTCCAGCGGTGTTCATGATGGGGACAAACATGTTACCAGGCCATCTTAAACTTGCACAAAGTATTCATACTGGATCTCAGCAGGGTAGATTCCGGGAAACAGCAGGGGCGTAGCCAGGGGGGGGGGAGGGTTAGGGGTTCAACCCCCCCCCCCCCCTTAGCACCAAATCTTTAATTAATTTCTTATTCATCACTCAAACAAATTTCATATTAAAATTAATAAAATTTTTACCATTACAATATTTAAATTTAAGAACCGAAAACTGCTAAAATAGCACTATTTTACACCTTAAAATCCAAATGTTCCCAGGGGGAGGACCACCGGACCCCCCGCTTTAATACGGAGGAGGGGGGAGGGCATGCTTCTTAACACCCCCCATACACAAATCCTGGCTACGCCACTGTCTAACAGTCGAGAGATTTAAAGAGGACAAGGACCAGGTTTGCCGGCTGACACGGGAGTCATCCTCCCTAACGTGTGGAAGAGTACTCCCGCTGGGGCATGTGTACCTCCAGCCCGCACTAGCCCCCCGCGAGGAGACAGCGGGCAGCGCATGGCGCGCGTCCCGCGAGCTGACACCCGAATATGCCCCCCTCCAGCTGGCGACCTCGTACCTGTGGAGGTCCTCGGTGTGGCTGGTGGTGCTGGCCCGGGGCGAGACCGCGGGGGACCTCGTCCGGCCGGTGTGCGGCCTGTCCGTCGGCCTCGTGGTCGTCGCAGAGCTGTCGCCGCAGCAGGCGCGCCTGTCCAAGGTGGTCTGTCCCGGGACTCCGAGGTGCGTGCAGCTCCACACCGCGGCCCATTGGGGGGAGCTGAATCGTTGCCTCTTGGAAGGGCAGCCCATAAGGATTTTTCGACAGTGGTGTTTTTGAAAGCTTGTCTGAATTGTTGCCCCTTGGATGGGCAGCCCTTCAGGATTATTCTGACAGTGCTTGTTAGTTTAGGTTAGGTTATGTTAGGTTACATTAGGTAAGTTAGGTTAGGTTAGGTCACTCTACAAACTAACCACTGTCAGAATAATCCTGAAGGGTTACCCTTCCAAGGGGCAACAATTCAGACAACCTTTCAAAAACATCACTGTCAGAAAAATCCTCATGGGCTGCCCTTCCAAGGGGCAACAATTCAGACAACCTTTTAAAAAACACTACTGTTAGAAAAATCCTGATGGGCTGTCCATCCAAGGGGCAAGTTTTCAGGATCATTTAAACTCTTAAAGTAGCGTGTTTTCAGAAATTGGATGGGCTGCCCTTCCAGTCTCTGTACAAATAAACCACTGTCAGAAAAATCATGAAGGGCTGCCCTTCCAATGGGCAACAATTCAGTCGCCCCGGCCATTCGCTAACCACAGCGGAAAGTCTTTAATCGTGCACCGGACGACCCGTTCGGAATTCCTTCGGGTGCATTCCGTCTGCCGACCTTGGCGGCCAGGTCAACAGCCACTGCGGGGCGTCCGTAGTTCGCACAGAGTCCGTCGTCACTGTCGGTTTTCATTTCACTGCAATATTTCCAGTTATCTAGCATGTTAAAACAGTATGTTCGTAAAATAAATGTCCCAGAGCTTCAGGCGGTAATCGTCCTTGAAGATGGCTGAAATAAGGCATACCGAAACGTCAGTTGTACCATCATTTCCAAGGACATGGCCTTGTCGAAGAAACAAATAAGTAGTTAGTAATTAAGATATTTTAGGAATATTAAAAATTCTAGAAAGTATTTTTTTTAAATTAGTAGGTATCGATTTTTTATTCCACTATTGCTTTAACATTCGAGAAGGGCCTAATCCATGTCTATCGTTTATTGAAGGGTTACTTTGAGTGTGTTGTTTAAACGTAGATGAAACAAATCGTACTTAGAGGTGAAGGGCTCAAGAAAAATCTTTCTGGCCATGCAAAACTTTCACCCTTTTTCCCCACAATGAAAATCAAGGCTGGCCCAGCCGAAGTTCTGGGAACTTCTCCTTCGTGATCCCAGGATTTGTATCCAAACTCTTATGTGCCCTACCGCCACATGACGTAATTCAGGCGGTGGTGTGCTCATGAACTGTATCCAGCATCCTAAATTGATATGGCAGAGGTGTCAATGTTTATACTCGTACACTAGAAAACGATGCCAAATTGGCCAATGAGGGATAAACATGAGGTATGTTTGGTTAACTACCCTTCCACCCTATGAAATATACAACGTGATTTTGGGCTTATGATCATCATAGTTTTATGTGGTAGTAATGTCTGTAATTTCGCCCTAAAACACGTCGGCAATAATGAGGTACAATTCCCCCACGATGAAGAATCAATACAATGATCAGCAATACGACTCCTTCATCATTGTCTGAAAAAATTGTTGGAATGAGGATTACATCAATTGAACTGTAAATAAATTTCACTTGTTTTTGTACAAAATAGTTAGGGTCTATTGCATTTAAGTGATGAATTTATATATATATATATATATATATATATATATATATATATATATATTAAAGGATATTAACGTACGGTTGTGACGTAACAAGTCACAGCGGGATATTCAAAGCTGTCAACAATATATTTTAGTTATTATTTGTTTTCATATAACAGTAAATACACTTAAATCGGTAGTGCTTTACGTCCGTAAATACCGTGAATGAACAGCCACTTACGATTGCAAACTGAGATTAATCGCTAGTAAACGTACTTTTGATGCAGGCCATAACACTATTATCAGAGTTAATCCTTTTCCTATCTCCCTAGAGGTCTGAGAAACTAACAAGATATCAAATATACCCTGAGCTAAGCCAAATGAAAACAATTTAGGTTAATTGAAAATTTAACGTAAATTTCACATTTTTTGTAATATTTTTTTTCTTTTCAAGCTGATAGAACTATCCCTCGTGTGCATAAATAACATCAAGAACTTTTTCAATACATTATTTGTTGTGATAATCAGATACAGAACATTTGAAGTTAAATCTGCGCACGCCGTAAATTTCCTGCCTATTATCAAGTTAAGGCTAAACACAGTTTTGCTGGATATAAATTTGTATTTTATTTTTAAATAAAATTATTATTATTTTTTTCGATGTTTGTATATTTAAATAATATTAGTTATACTGTCAATCAATGCAGGTGTTATTAAATTACACACGTTTAAGGTATGAAATCTGTGAGTTTGTTTAAAAAAATTGATAACAGTAAACGGTATCTAAGATACCTGGCGCCCTGGCAATATTAGAGAGAGAGTGTGTGACTGTGCGGTAGGTTATGTACACACGACACTATTAAACCTACTACAAATCAGTCACGGAGTTATTAATGTATGCATATGTATAGTAGTATATGTATAACAACATAACAAAGGCGCGGCACGGTACCTAAAGATTAACGGTTTACATGCTAATTTTCTGAGAAAAAAATATCCATACCAAAGGAGGGACTCAAACCCATCACATGAAAGCTAGAAATCAGGCACGCTAATCTATAAATAACCGTGGTTAGCAGTTCGGTGACCAGAGAGCCGACAAGGCTAGTCCCAGATAAGCAAGACCGTCGAGAGAAACTAAGGGGTCCCCGGGGGCAAATAAATTGTTAGGGCCCCATTATTTAATAAACAGTTTTTAAAACCCCAAAATATCCACGAATCTCATAACTTTGCAGGTTTACAATCAATTCTTTTAGCAATGGACTTGTAATTTTTGTCCTAATTTTAGGGTAAATTCACCCATGATAATAAAATTAAAAATTTCCCAGGCTTCATGGATTTTGCTCCCTGCAGATAAGTAAAATAAAAACTTAGGCCTGTACGTGTGCATATTAGTGACATTTCTGAAAGGGTCTTAAAAAGATGTGTTTTGACTGCAAGGGCGAAAGAAAGATAGGAACATAAAAACGCCATCCTGGTTTCAACATTTTTTTTTGCTATAATTATATATAGCTTGGTATTCAAAATTTGGCTTTAGTAAAGAATATGATACATTTTGGTTTTTAATGTCTGAAGCCGTTGGCGTTTAGTATTTAATTCAATTTTTGGAACTGACAACCGTAATAATACAGTCAATAGTCATTTTGCTATGGGCTTTTTCATCATAATCATCATCATCATCATCATCATCATCATCATCATCATCTGCAGCAGCAGCAGCAGCAGCTTCCAGCCTGTGGCCGTGTTCGCAAAGCAAAATGCCTCCATTTTCATCTGTCTCTCCGCCATTCCTCGGCCTTGTATGTATTCCAGCCTTCTCATCTCTCATGCACTCCTTTAACCATCTGCTCTTCCCACCTCATTCTTGGACTTCCTTGGGGCCTTCTTCCTGTGTATTTCAACTCCATAATTTTCCTAGGCATCCTCGCTTTCCCCATTCTCTGGACAAGACCATGCCATCTCATTCTTGGTTTTTCAATTATCTCATGTTCAAGCCCCGCAATCCTGCTGTTGTTACGTGATCCCTGTCCCAAAGGAGACAAATTTCCAAAATTTGAACTATATGATGAAATCGGTTATGGCGCGATGGCGTCAGGACCGTCGGAACCATGGATGGCGTGTTTCTGTCCCTATCCCTGCCACTTCAACAGCGGAAGCACGCCGTTTCGGGACAGTCCTGAGGCGCGCCTCGAGTCGCTGGGACGATGGAGCCGCCTCTCCGGGCTGAGCTCCACGGGGGAGTACGAGGCCGCCGCCGCCAACCCGCTCAGGGGATCTCACCTCAGGGTCGCCGTGCTGGAGGTCAGCACTCTCACATGGTGTCGTCCCCTCCCCCTTCTTACCCCCAGGGAGGCCTCCGGGAACACCTTTGGGGCAGGGGCTATGGTACTCAAAAAGGACGCTGCTGCAAAATAATAAAAAAATTTGGCTAAGTCATACATTGGCCTGGGAATATTAACAGATATGGTCTCAAACGAAGTAGCTTGGCTTCTGGTAACTGCTCCCTGATGATTTGCGACTGCAATGTCGACCGAAACATCGGTGAATCATTCGCCAAGGATGCTGCCGCAACCCAGAAGTCAAGCTACTTCAGAATATGGCCGTGAAAGCCTGCGAAAATTACCTATATGGTCTCGAATGCTGAACCTTAACAGTTTGCAGCAACTTTTGACGAAGGAAACATTTAACGCGTGATTTTAAGTATTTAAGTAAATATGAATATAACCTCTAGAAAAGAAAAAAAATAGGTTCGTGAGGAACTATCGCCCCTGCCTTCGTTCTCTGGAACCGCACCGGCGCTCTCCCGCACACCACTGTTTGTAAGCAGTTTTGATTTCGTGTTGTTTTTAAGTCCCTATTGCCTGCTTATACTATACAATTCCACGCAGAAAATATTATATGATTCTTCCAACATCTTTAATGTGTCAAAGATAACTTTTTTTATGATAACCAATAAATATTCTTTAAAAAATTAATGCATACAATATGAGCGTTATAAAATAATTTTTGCGTAAATTACATAATTCCCAAAAAGATTTTATATGTTTTTTTTTTTTTTTTTTTTTTTTTTTAGATTTTAGTTCGTCGTATTAAACTTATACACATTCGGTTATTTTAAGAACCTTGTTTGGGGGAAGGGGAGTGAAAGGAGAGAGATGAGCACATTTCGGCTTTCTGTTTTTGTACTGGGAACTAGGAAGTATTCACTACGAATAATGTATCATTATAGGTAAATTTAATATTTTAATTTAAAAAAAAAATAATTTATGAATTGACAGGTTTATATATTGAAACTTTTTTTACCACGAGTTCGTTAATTTATAATACATGTAATATCTCAAATACATATATTTTCTTAATCAAGGAAACCTCTTTGTTTATAATCATCAAATGTGAGATGGAAAAACACAGCCCTTACAGAGGATTTAATGTACTTGAATATTAAGTGCGAGTGTCAATTATTTTACTCTGCAAAAACCAATGTGTCTGACTTAACATACCTTATAATCTCTGTAAATGCTTTCGAGCCTAGGAAGAGCATTTTATAAGTATTACATTCTATGGATAAAACATATTCTTTTGAATTGTGATTGCAGGTACCAAGAATCACCGAAATGTATGACAATCAAACGCGTGTTGGAGGAATATTTGGAAAGATTTGGGAAGCTTTTGGAAGAGACATGAACTTCACGTAAGAAAAATAAACACATTTAAATGTTCTGTTTTGTGTAGTAAGAATAAAAGAAGCCTAACGATAATTTTGCACAAATGTTAACATGATTAATTTAGAAATTGGAAGCTACCACTAGGGCATCACCTCAAGATTATAAACAAACATTATTCTCATTGTTGTAGTTTGTAAGTTTATTTTTATTTTGACACACTGCAACTATGATTTGAGGTCCAGAAATTTCGCGGATAAATTTAGAGACAAGTTATACCCGATCACTACTTTCAATTGGACCACGGTTGTTTTTTGACATGCCCCAGGGTACTCTAAATATAAACTAACGGCAGATGAACGGTCGAATAAGACTCAGGTCATTTACGCCTAGAACGTCTTCTTTCGGATGCAGCAACCAGTGGAAAAATTACCAAGGATCGAGTAGATACAGTTTTTAAGTTAATGGACCCGCGAAATTCCCGAGTCTCTATATGTCTTTTTTCGACCTCGACTAGAAGTTAACTTCATCATCTGCATTGCTCGCATGTCATAATTGAGGCGAATCATTCACGGAGGCGCCAAAATACTTCTAAAACGTGAAATGCATGAACGCATGACGAATCCTCAGCGCACAGAAGACGTATCAGTTTGATTTATGATCTAAATAGCGATGTTGGGAGTGAAAAAAATGTATGTGATGAAGTAGTTCCTGGAAGTTGTTGTTTGCCGAATGTCGACTCATTTTCCTCAGACTTTATCATGAGCTCAGCTCAACCTTTTATTCTTCTTCAGTCACTTGAAAATCCTGTGAAGTTTGTGGGGAGAAAACATGATTTGCTAGCGGATGTTTGTTTCGCAGATGCGCCTTAGAGGCCTCCTAGACCATTAGTAAATATTCAAATTTTTTCCAATTTTTCTGGCGAACAGACTGCTATTGTCCACTACATAAGAGCCACAATTTACTGCCAATGCATGTTGCCTCATGGTCGATTAAAGAGTAGCGTAGCTCTACAGAAGAATACTTCTGGGTGTCCAATTTGTGAGAGAAGAACAAGTCATCGCCAGGAACACGTATTTTTCGCGAAAAATATTTCGAATCTAGTTGTATTTTAAAATACTTTAACGAAAGCTTTGTTTCGAGCTTGTTTGAATTTCTCTCAGTCACACATCTACTACCGGCACACCAATCACAACGATTTTGAGCGGAAGCAAACGCATCCAAAATGCTCTGCCAAAATAAGACAATGCCTTCTCTTGCAGACGGCTGCCAATTGAAAGGAATAATATGCAGGCGCAGGCCTACCTTGGAATCTAGTAAGCGTTCAGGAATTTTACTCTAAATAAATACTTGCCCCTAGTCATTGCTGATAGTGGTTTGGGTCCTTGGTTAAAGTGTGTGGGCTGAGATATCATGTTTCTTTGACAAGCAAGCTCAACCTTTGACATTTATCAACATTCGATATCATTCAACTTTAGATATCACTCCAAATCTAGTTAAAAGGCTTTTGTGGCTGTAGTCAATATATTTTTCTTGGCTTATGAATTATGAGAAAAATCACGACAAGAGATTTATGTTGACCTATTGGTATCGCATTGTATTCTGAGGAACTCCATAGCATTTAACCAAAATGTCGCTTTTAAGATATTTCAAATGTATAGACCATGGACACAATTGGAATGACAAACAACACTATTTGATTTTTCAATGAATTTATAGTATTTAATGGAAGGACGTACAATGTACACAATATCTACCTAATATTTTCTAAAACTTAGATTCAGCTCAAAAGACTTTAAGCAGTTATTGACTCATGTAAAATTATCCGGTTAGTATTTAGGAGGTCTGGATTCAGTTAACGTTCTCTAAGTGTCTTATCCTTTGGCCTTTATTTTAGAACAGAACTAGAATGTAAATCTGTAATGGTGTGGGATCAGTACTGAATGGAAAATACTCCACAAAAAGTTGGTCGTGAGCAACATGTGTTTCGGCAGGAGCGAGTACGTGACGGTACCCGATGGCGCCTATGGCCAGCGGAAACCAGACGGCAGCTGGAACGGCGTTGTCGGCATGGTGATGAGAAGGGAGGTGGATGTCGGTCTGGCGCCTCTCACCATGACAAAGTCTCGAGCCGAAGTCGTCGACTTTGCCATCCCGCTGCTGATGTCCAAGTAACAACCACATTTCATTCGATGTTATAATTGCTGAATGGCTGTGGTGTACTTAAATCACATTTAAAGTTCGGTAGGATTCCGTCCATTGATGGGTCACGGAGGTAAGAATTTAGGGAGTGTGTGATCTGTGAGTAATCTTTGCTATATTAATGATTGTAATCAGTCTGAGAACGATCTCCTCGTCTCTTTTTTCTCATCTGAACAGGAAATGTTTTTCGGTTAGAATGAATTTTAACGAAATTCCTTGCTGTTACACTGATAATGTAATTGTTTAACAATACTCACTTCTAGTTGATGGATGGACGAATGGATGGCAGATGCATACGAGAGGTCATTGAGAGTCAACCTTTACTTTTTCGGATCCAAAGTGGGACGTTGATTGCTTTTTTGCCTCCCCCGCAGCTACATGATCTTCATCCGCAAGCCGAGCACGACGCAGATAAACTGGAAGAGCTTCATGAAGCCGTTCAGCTGGGAGCTGTGGCTGACTGTAGCGGTGCTGGTGGCGGCCGTTGGCGCGACCAACACGGTCGCCCTCGCACTCATCCGCCACCACGTCGGGCCAGCCACCGAGGAGCGCTGCTCGACGGCCGACAACTTGTTCTACGCCTTCACCATCTTGTACTGCTATCAAGGTGCGCGTCCCATGGACAGAGATGCAAATATGTCAAGGGAGTTGGGAATTTCCAAGGGAGATGACAAGCTGTTGTTATGACTCGCTCTGAGCACTCTGGCAAGCGGCTTCGAGGCTCGCCCTGAGTCAAACACGAGGCCTCATTTGACTAAGCACAGGAAGTCTCACCAGGCCAAGACTACCAAAAGGATTAACTGATTTATAGCTCTTTTCTGATTCGGTCAGCGGTGGTGCATTGCCATTCTTAGATGGTGGAAACATTTGTCTGGTAAAGTCCGATAAGGAACGAAACATCCTGATAGAAGTGGGCTTCCCAACTAGCTTTTGTGTACTTGGGACTCTGTGTTGCAGCACTGGACAAGTTGCCCAACTCGTTGTCCTGCAGAACCGTGTACATCCTGACTTTCCTGACGGCTGTGGTGCTGTCGGAGGCGTATTCTGGGAAACTGATCTCCTTCATTGCGGTCAAGAAGACTTACTTGCCATTCACATCACTGGAAGGCATCTACAAAGATGGCACTTTTAAATTTGGCGTGGTGGCGTCTACTGCTGAAGCTGACTTATTCAAGGTCTATCAAGTGCACTGCAAACCATCACATTAATTACTCTCTTAGGTCACAAGTTTTTTTTGCCTTTTCATTTAGAGCTGACAAATATATAACAACAGAGCATATAAAACATCACTTTCAGGTGATTTTTTTTTAATGTGTAAGCTATTTTTGAAATGTTTTGGATGAAATTGGCATTGAAGTTGAAATATAAATTATATCAAGTCCACCTCACCAATTATCAATCCGCAATGAAATAGCTCATCATTTGGAAAATAATTTCACTCTAGCAGGTTTGGGTAACCAGTAATCAAACGATTTTGTGAAATTTGTAGGTAATTTTTTTAACGAAGTTAATAAATAAATGGTCTACTCGCGTTTTTTCGTGGATGAGAAACTTAAAATAATTCTCTACATCATATTATGTACTCTATTCCTTGAAACATAGTTCTTCAATGAGCTAAATAAAGAAATATTTCGTGATTAACCTCCTGTTTGTATTAGTTTTGGTTTTGGAAGTTTTAAATAACGGTGACCACTCAAATTATGGCCATTACACAATTAGATTTTTATGGATGTTTCAGATATTGATGTTTGTTCTCTGATGTACTATGTTTGCTGTAACTGTATTGTGTGAACGTCGTATATGACACTAAATTTATTAGTTTTTATGATTTCCGCTGTTTAAACTTCCAATGTAAATGTATATTATGAATGACTGTGAATTTTAAATTTTATTGTTCTCAATTTGGTCTATTTATGTCAATAATACAAAATTCATCATTTCACATATACATATATTGGATGCGCATGGGCTTACAACATAAATTTATGCTTCCAAAAAATATTATAATTTATTTTTGTAACAAGCGAGATGATACCTACAGTGTTAAAATATTGGACTCGCATTCGACAGACCTGAGCTCGAATATCGACCTAGGCATCCTTAATTATTTTATCCATTTTTTATTGAAATCATTTCAGGACCATTGAGGGATGGTTCGTTACCCTAGGAAGTACCCGATTATTTCCCTAAATTCTCCCTACTTGCACTGTACGAGGGTCATTCTAAAAGTAAAGGACGTTTGTTTTTCTAGATTTGTATCCCATATATAGTTACGCTCATCACTGACTTAATGATCGCGTAACGCCAAAGATATATGTATACATTATATACAAGGGTATTATGAAACACATGCATTGGCCTACTCCATAGAGATGTGTATAAAATATAAATCGGAAGTATAACAGTAAAGTGACATTAGATATATAGCTACATAAGTGGAACACGCCTTATTATTAGATTAACATGTTTGTTTTATTTATCATTTTTCAACACCGCCTTAGGTGCCTTACAACTTTGCTTATAAATAATAAAAAAGGCTTATATCTCAGAAAGTTTAGCTTTTAACGAAACACGGTGATCAGTTTTCCCTTTTTGGAAACGTAAGTTTGCGTCACTGGGAATCTTTTGATAATATTTTCAATTTTGTACTTCGGCCCTTTCGAAAATATTTGTTTTTATTTTTTAAATATGCTTATATTTTGAAGTTTATATTCTATTTTAAAACAGTTTATCAGCTTATATATATATAAGAAATTATTCTCGTTTGCACAATATTAAAATTAATTGAATTTTGAATATAAATTTCGATTATATTAAATTAAGTGTTTGTTGTATTCATAATTTTTTCAACGGGCGCCGTAGGCGCCTTACAACCTCCAAGTATTTAAGATATTCAAACAAAATTTATTTTACAACACATGATAACTTAGCTAATTTTTTACATATTCGCCATACAAATTTAAACTGTTGTCATAGTGTATCACCAGCTTTTATATACTTTCTGTATACTCAGTTACCGCAAAGTTGTTGAAACAGTCATTACCATCTTGAAATTTCAGGACAGAATGAACTGAGCCCATATGCAGTGAAACATCTATACTGTTTAATTTCCCCCCTCAATTCTTGATTCCAGTTCGTCAGTCACAACTGAGGGTCGGCCCGAGCATTCATCACGAATATTCGTTCACCCCGACATTAAACAAGATGCGCCATTTTCGAACTGAAGCTTCATTCATCACATCACAAACTTCGGTTATCTGTCTATAAATATCGATGGGGCGGACTTAATTTTTCGTATTAAAAAAAAGCGTGTCATACTACGAACCTCTTAAGGGGACACACACGGTGCGCAGAGCTTCAGGAAAAACAACGCGATTTCAAAACTACTCAAGATATCCGAGTGGGGTATGTTTACGAAAAGCATTTAAGAGTTCGTTGAGGCCCGAAAAGTACTTTTAATTTTGGATCATGTTTTTAAACTGTATTTATAGAAGAGTTAAAATGGCTGAAACGCATGTTTTCAGAGTAATTTTTAGGTGTAAAACAAGTGGTACAGATTCTTGAAAGCACTTAAGAGACTTGCATTACACCTATATCTTCATTTCCCCGTAATATAAAAATACGGTCACCGCTCAAATTTCACAGTTATCCATTGACGACGAGAAGGCTGCGCGCCAGTTCAGAGCCTTGTGCTTAGAGGCGATACTGCGCTAGAAATTCCATCGAGCGTCGCGCTTATCATCCCGCCTCACTAACACACATACACCCCTGACGAGGCGGGCCCCTTAAATTTTGCAGCATCTTTAAGTTTTGTTACACATTTGAAAGTCACGCTATGGACATCAGACGACCGTAATGGCTCGCCGTTAGCGTCAGACTGGCGAAGGAATGGGAGACCCATGACGCGGCAGTTACAGGGGGCTGGGGGGGGGGGGAACTGAGGGTCTCGTCAGATCAAAACGTTCTTTACTTTTAGAATCACCCTAGTATGTGCATACACCTCAGAATGAACACGTAGACCGTATGTACAAAAACTGAAACATGACGTCTTTTTCTGTAATCTTCCCTCGTCAATAACGAAATGTTTAAAGGCGATTGTTTGGTAAGTAAATTAAAATATATACATATTAGCCATGATAGTTGTTAATTTGTCATAATTTTAATGATTCCACGTAGAAGAACGGTATGGTACTAGGCAGCACAATGGTTCGTCTGATTGTGTCGCAAACATCACTACTTGTTTGTTGATGAGCGGGCCGGATGTTCCAGCACTCCAAGGAGGACTCCCTGAGGAAGGTGTACCGGCAACTGATGGCCCCGGACCCTCGCAACTACGTGCCGGACGAGCTCCGCGGACTGCAGAGGGCCTGCGACATGGACTACGCCTTCCTCAGCTCCTACGAGGAGACGGTCAGCTTCGTGCGCGAGGTCAGCTGCAGCGTGGTGACCCTCCCTGAGATCTTCTTCAAGTCAGCTCTGGCAATCGCCCTGCCTAGGGGCAGTCCGTACATCAGCACCTTCAACGCCAAGTAAGCCACTCCTTTGTAAAAAGAATATCATAGTAGATTTGAACCACTAACTCTATTTCAGATACATTTTTAAAGATACAAAAAAAAAGTTTTTGCTTCATGCAGCCAATGAATGGAAATAACCAAACATTTTCTCAAGACATTTCAGTTGTCAGGGTACATATTACATTTCAATCATTAGTTACTTTCCATTCATGGTTTGCAAAGGAGCGCCAATTCTACAACATTTCTAGTTAAAAAAACAGTTAATTAATGCATTTATGCAATAATTCATGTTTTTAGAAATATGGTTTAATTACATTTTATGAAAAACTTTGTAAAATCATAATTATGAATAGTTTTATTGTTCACTTCACTCCAATTATGTCGTTGTTATATGAAACATTATACAAAACAGAATGTAAATTATGGAATTTACCATTTTCAGTGACTTTATCTAGTTGGCGTTCGTTAGAATTGAAATGTCTTGGTTAGCTATATTTTTACCCAACTCTGTTATGTAGTTATTTATTGCTATAGTTGTGGATATATATATATAACTATTGTTTCTATCTGTTTTTCGAATATATTTAGAATATATATCAGAATGACACTAAACCAAAACAAGTTTGTTAAATATATCATTTTGCGTAAAGTAGGTCTATAACTATTTTGCGACCAACTGGGTGAACTGTTTTCATAAATTTTTTATTCTGGCTTGAGGGTTAGCGCCAAGAACCTCTTTGGGATGGTAGAAACCCGAGTCCCCCAAATTACCATTGGCTCAAAGCGCCAGGCACCTCTTCTTGTATTTATATCTGAGACTTTCATAGCAAGAACAGCAAAACTAACTTAGCTCATGGATTTAAGCCCCATGTGTTGATAATTTCTTCGTGACATTTCGGCATGCTTTGCTGCATCCTTTCTCAGTTGCCAACAGATGTGATATCAACTCAGAAGCTATGCCAGTAGTTAGAAAAAGGTGCCCCGGAGACTCAGGCATCAAAGGCATCTTCTCACCAAGTGCTTATACATCCGATGTCATCGCCACCATATTGGAAGCCATCGCCACCATCTTGGAAGCCAACGCCACCATAATTTTTCCATCCAACATATTGTTTACATCAGCCGTCTTGCTTCTTAGCTTCTTCCCGCAATATCGTTTCCTTCCGACGCCATGCTCCCTGCTTCCTCCTGACGTCTTGTTTTCATTCGCCATATTTGCTTCCATCAGCCATATTTCTTCCTTGCTTCCTCCAGCCATGTTATTTCCATCAGCAATCTTGCTTCCTGCTTATTTCTGCCATCTTGTTTACATCCACCATATTGTTCCCATCAGCCATACTGCTTCCTGCTTCCTCCCACCGTACTGTTTATATCAGCCATGTTCCTTTCTGCTTCCTCCCGCCGCCATTTTGTTTCCATCCACTGCAACACTTTTTCTTCCGAGCATCATGTTGTGTCGCTCACTGTGTTGCGTGCGAACAAAGGATCAGTAGAGACACCTGTATTTCGCGAATACATTTCGTGTCAAGGTATTTCACAAAATACTGTATCTTTTCTCCTGTGGTTATTGGGTGAGGTCGGTGAGAGGTGTCGTCCCGCTCTTGACGGGGCCAATGCGAATGTGGTCACCGTACTGCTGCACCCTCACAATTTGCCATGACTCTTAGAAAAAGCTACAAGTTTTGAGGATCTCTCCTCCTATTTGATAACCCAGCCTTCATGCCTCAAAAGGATTTTTAAGGCTGGGGCCCCCATGGGCGTGGATGCGGATACGCCGCATACGCAACCAGAACTCAGCTGACCAGAAAGTTGGATGCTCCCTTAGCCCTCTGAAGTCATCACTTCTGGCGCCTGCCCCAGTCTCCCGCATCACCCTGGGACCCCTCAATAACCCAGTGTTTTGTGAAATACCTTGACACGAAAATGAAATCGCGAAATGCAGGTGTCCCTAAGGATCGGCCGTGTGCCCGCCAGGATAACCGCCGCGATGTCCTCGGGCGTGGTGTCGCGGCTGTACCGGGGCGCCTGGCCGCGCGAGGAGGAGCTCCCCTCGGGCGACACGGAGCCCGTCGAGCTGGGCAGCGTGGTGCCGCTGCTCAACATCCTGGTGGCGGGCGCGGCGGCGTCCCTCGTGCTGCTGGCGGCGGAGGCGGCGTCCAGGCCGTGCCGGCGCCTCTGCGACGGCCAGCTGGGGGCGGCGTCCGACACCTTGCACCTGGTCCGCTGCAGCCCGCGGCCGCCGACCTTCCGCCGGGGGTTCTCCCTGGCCAGGAGGCACAGCTTCTAGCTTCTCCCCTCTCTCCACCCCCTCGCTCGACCCCGAAGTTTCCGTCACACTTAACGTCTCTTTCTTTTGCGAATAGTGACTGTACATCTCGATATGAACAATGTTTGCAACGCTTTCACGGCCATTGTCTCGAGTATTGCTTGGCTTCTGGGTTGTAGCCGCGTCCTAGGCGAATATAGTTCACCGACGTTTCGGTCGATAATTGCAGCCGCCGCCATCATCATCATCAGGCAACTGCTCCCTGACGATGGCGACTGCAAAGTCGACCGAAACGTTGGTGAATTATTTCCCGATGACCGCGGCTACTACCCGGAAGCCAAGCTACTTAAAATTTTGATATAATTGTAAATTTTGATTTTTTAATATGATATACTTAACCATAGGCGTGCCTACAAGGGGGGGGGGGGCAGGTGGGCCATGGCCCCCCCCCCCCCCCCCCAATGTAATCACTGAGATCAGCATTTTCTCTAATGCGTTCGTTAATATTCGTATATTCCTGGCACCGTGACACTCAAACTGTTTTTCAGTGTTGCAGCGTGCTAATTAACTATATTTTTAAACATTTTATCTTTCTAGAAATACAGCCGCCTTAGTTTATTTAAAACACGAGGTCATGGCCAAGCAAAAAAAAATATTTTAAGAGGTTTGTTAAAGTTCTGTTGTCTGAATTGCTGTGTTTGCATTCACTAAAAAGAAGTTAATTTCAAGGTAGATCTGGACCAAGCTATTGGAAAATTCGAGGGGGGGAAATGTGTAAGTACCCTTTAAACATTGTCTATGGAAAAAAAAACATATTTTCAAGATTGTTAAAATCATACGGATATAAATATTAACTAGTAAACATATCTCGTTGATACTGCACAAAAATATAAACACGGCAATGAGTGAATGTATTTAGGCTATTTAACATTCTAAATTCAGTTTCTGATTTAAAAATTTAGCAGGGTCCCCCCTAATGGAAATGTCTGGGCACGCCTATGTACTTAACTAATAGTTTGCTATGATTGTACTCTGGGGCTGGGTCGCCGGGCGGTAGCCTCCTGGTAGTTCTCTTTGGAAATCGGACAACCAAATACCACTCTCCACCTAAAATGGATTGCCCTTCAGGAATCTTTCCTGGGTGGACTTTAGGGGATTTCCAAGCTGACACCCAAATTAATAATTAAACAATAAGAGAAGTATAATAAATGTATTTCTTCTTGGCAGAATAAAGATATTTTAAGGTTTCAGTAACTTAAGGACAATGATTTTTTTAAATTTTAAGATATTGTTAATATATTACAAAATAACGTTTTAAAATGTAACTTAACCCCAGTAGGGCCCTTTGGGAGAGGAGGTTCTTTCAGGATGTATATACAATAGTTTATGTTGCAAATAAGTATGCAGAATCTTTTACCGCAGCTACACAGACGGTGGTGACGTCTTTATTCGTCCACCGATTGAGATGCAGCGAACGTATCAGTAGAGGCCTGTAACATTCGCGTTATAATCTTGCTCCAGGTTTATATTCCACAAAAATTTGGATAATAAAGTTGACGTCACGTGTTCATTGGCTGCTGCCATTTGACCTTCTCTCTGGGTGGCATATTATTTTGTTAGTTGTTCGTAAGGTTTTTGTTATTGTCTTATTGTCCTTCGGGGCGTGTCGATTAGTGATACGACAATTGTCATTTAAGTCTGAAAATCATCTGCAATCTCTACCGTTACCAAATGATAACGTGAATTTTACATAATATCTAATTATCGTTGAAAATTATGTAAAGCTGTAGGGAATATTTGCATTTAAAACCAATAAGTTTCTATAAAATATCCGAGGTGTCACTTTCTACCGTGTAATCCAGTGTGATCATATTAGTCTTAAGATGCATAATATGAAAAATATATACAATATTAAGCTGTAATAATAGGTTTAGTTAATAATTTTAATGAATTTTCTTTTGTGAAAACATAAATGATTCTAATTAAAAAAAGTTAAAATAAAAATCCCGAGAATAGTTTCTTTTTCATCCGACGTCCAAATAACTATAGTATTAATTAGAGACCTGGAATTTCACGGGTTCGATGCACTGATAGTGATAGGTATGTTTACCGGAGCCTTTCTTAAAGGAATATTTCGAAGAAATACTGTCTATTGTTTTCGTTACTTTGGGGCGACTTCTGGAAAATATTTACATAGTTTTCCGTTTCATGACCCATATACTCAAAAACCACTGCCATCTCAAAAGGTTTTACATATATACATACAGATAATCACTTCTTTATATACACGATAACTCCGTACTTTTAAACAAATAAGTTACAGACTGATACTTACATACAAAAACAAAGATAAAAATTCTCGACCGAGTTCATAAATGGGAGACATCGGATCAAAGAGATAGAAATGGGAAAGGTTTACTGAATAACAGAAAAAATAATCGCTACAACTAATTTAATATGACAAATATCCCTTCCGTTTTATGTTATATTACCAAAATCTTTTGTCAAAGTATTTTTTTTTATGCCACCAACTAGTACTGTAAACTGTGGAACAACCTGGGGTTGAAAGACACACATATTAATAGCTACCATAGAAGTCATACTATTAAATCCGGTCCAAAGTTTTGTAAATCTTCTTAATATTGTCGCGGGTTGAAATTTTGCAGGGTTGTTGAAATCAAATTTAGGGACTTTACTGACGGGACTCTGGGCTGGCTGCTCTGTTCACTAGTCAGCGCAAGTGGCGTGACCATGTAATTGGGGCACGGGGCCGGCGCGGCGCGCTGCGGGCTTGCAGAATTTTGTTTGTTTGTTTGGCCGCGCGCTGGCGCAGCCACGGGCCGCAGTTACTGGGGCGCGCTGTCGTAACAAGCCGCGCGGTGTGGCCTGCACATTGGGGTAGAGGGGGGGTAGTCTTCCCAGATGTTCTAGTTAGTTGTTTAGTAAATTTGACTTCAATAACGAGCTTTTGTTATGGTAGGCGCGGCAGGGCGCGCGAATTTAAGCGCAAGTGATTGGTGACTCGGGGCTCACTCAGGCGGAGGCTATGCGTCTCACCTGTGGTCACGAGTTGTTAGTTCGTTCGTGATGTAGGAATTCAAGCTTTCGGGCGGAAGCTATGGCCGACGCCAGAGGCCACGAGTCGTTTAATTTAAGTTAGGTCATAATGTAGTCATCTTCAAGCTTTCGGGCGGAGGCAATGGTCGACGCCAGAGGCCACGAGTCGTTTAATTTAAGTTAGGTCATAATGTAGTCGTCAAGCTTTCGGGCGGAGGCTATGGCCCTCGTCAGGGGTCACGCGTCATAGTTTTTAAAATGTAATGTTCGTTCGGGATTTCAAGGGCAGGAGAGGCCCCTACGTTATTTTTTTAAAGTAATCGATCAAGAAAGGCTTTTCGGAAAATGTGAGTATGGACTTATCTTTGTTTTAATTTTAAGTATTAATTATGATTTGAGGTATTCGGAAGGACTAGGGAAGTGTTTAGTGAAGTTCTCTCATTCTCTCTCTTGTAAGGTCGTTCAATCGTTAAGGAAGTAAAGAGATTATTGTTTTAAATTGTAATCCCGCTATTTAAATGTTCTTTAAAATGATGTTGAGTATTTGACTTTAAGAATAAAATAATTTTAATTAAGTATTATGTTATTTTGCAAAATCTCCTTAGTTCAGCTCTCACCAGACATCCTGTACGGGATGACGAACCTATGATCCTAGGTACAGTAAAGTATTTTATGAAGTTAAGACTAGTTGATGCCAAGCGAGTTGTTTCTATGTAAAGAGCTACGATTCTCGCCCCCCCCCTCTGAAGGTGGATCGTGACAGAAATGGTAGAGTTCGCCGGATAGGTTCTATTTCTGGAGAGAGAGAGAGGTAGATTTTTATGTTTATTATTAAGTTAGTTTCAGCTTCTGATAGCAGGTTATTAAGAGTTTACTTGAGGAGAGGATTACGGAATTTTAGTCTATAGTGGAGGAAGTCTTTGAGATTTTTTTTTTGACGTAACAGATGTTTATTTGAGGATACTTGTAAGGATAAAGTTTATAGTGATAAGTTGTTTTAAGTCGTTGAATTTATTGTAGATTTATATCGGGGATTATTACGTGAGGAGAATACGTTATAAGTTAAATGCTTATTAGAGATAATGCAAGTGGTTTAATTTAATTGAAGTTCATTTTAAGATTGTAGGTTAAGAGAATTATAATTTAAAATAAAGTTTTTTGTCGTAAATAGGAATTATTTTCAAGAGAAGTTTGTTTTGTTTTCGTGCGCGTAGGAGACGAGACGTACGAATTAAATCAGTCGAGGGAAGGATAAACGTTAGAAAGGAATTAAAGAGAAAACGAGAGTTTATG
This sequence comes from Bacillus rossius redtenbacheri, assembly GCF_032445375.1. NCBI lineage: Eukaryota > Metazoa > Arthropoda > Insecta > Phasmatodea > Bacillidae > Bacillus > Bacillus rossius. Next base: position 348,069,394 of record NC_086330.1, on the reverse strand, counting down.
TAAAAGAGAGTTATAGAATTTATAGTGATGTTTTGTTTTAATTAGAAAAATGTTGAGAGTTGTTTCAGAACGACACGTCAGTGGACGTGGCAGAGTGAACACGTGACGGGGAGGTGCTGAGACCTAGCGGAGAACGGAGGAACCGCAAGCGAGGGTTGGCGCACCTGATGGAATTCGGTGACGTCACGGGCTCATACGGAGACGTGGACAGGCCGTGACCTTGTTTTGATCAGCTGTACAGTAACTTAGCGATAAGAAAATAGACTATTGGTTAAATAAATTTAAATTTAAGTGTGTTTTAGAAGAAGAGGAACTTTCAGTATGTAAGTAATTTAATTTAAGAAGTGTATGATGTATAGGCTAGAAGTGTTTCGTTGTAAGTTGTTTATGTTTTTGTTAGTTAAATTCTACCTCGGTTTTAAAAATATTTTTTTGGGATTTGTAAACATTATTAAGGAGGTACACTATAAAATCGATAAGCATTGAGAAAACTGGGAAGGCTAGATTTTGTGTGTAGAGGGAATTTACTCCAAAAGAACAGAGAGACAAAATTAATGTTTTCATTAGGGCGAGGGACCCTAAGGTGAGGCGTTGTGTCCCTGGGAAGAAAGGGAATTGTAGCGCAGACCATAGGAGATGGGCTGACTACGGAATTAAGGGTCAGGAGAATCCTGAGAGTTGTGAGTAGTTTGGGGCAGGAGTTCCCCATGGTAGTACCGAAGTGGCTATCCTGTATGGGATAGGGTACCATTTCAATGAAGTTTGTTGGTGGGGTTAGAGCCCCCTGTGTAGTGGGCCTATAGCAGATAGGCACTACAGTGAAATTTTTGGTTATTTTGTGAGGTAAATTCCCTGGAGGTTAAGTAAGATTGGATTCAGTTAGGAAGGAGGGAAATGAGAAACATTGCTGTAGAGAGTTAGTGTACTTGCCTAATGTGAAATTGAATTTTAATAAATTAATTAATGAGAAAGTTTTTTCTGGTCAAATAATAATGGAAGGGAATTAATTAATTTTTTTGAGTAAGGTGTTTTAAGTAATGAAATAAAATAATGTGAAGAAGTTTGAATAATTGGGGAGGAATTTCTTTAAGAGTTTAGATAATTGTTTTTGAATTTATTGAGATATTCAGCCAGTGGAGTTTGAGTATGAGAGATACAGTGAGATTTCAAGGAAATTGGTTGTTTATTAATTAGGACGAATGAGATTTTATGATTTAGAGTCAGTAAGCATAGTTAAATTTACGACATAATATTTGTTGACAGTTTACAGTTATTAAGGAGAAAACAGAGTAATCTATTTATTTTTATTTTAAGGGTTTGAAGATAAGATTATGAATTTTTTTTGGAAGTTTCTTTGGCATGTTGGAATAATTTTTTTTGATTTTTAGAATTTACAGAGAAAATTTAATTGATTTACATTAGTTTGGAAGTATGGAGGTTTAGTGTTCGATTAGCCCTAACTTGATGGTCGGATCCCAAAAGAATGCCGTAAAACCGATAGCCAATTGAGAGGAATGCGGTAGGCGCTTGTGTAGAGAGGGGTTGTGGGAAAACTCCTTGGGACTGATGGCAGATCAGGGGCCCTAAATAGTGTGTGATGCTGTAAAACCAGTGCAGGGAAAGCCTGGTATGCTTAAATTTTTGGGCACAGGTTATGTAAACCTGGGGTTCCATGGGATTTAGTCATGTTAGCTGCTGTGAGACATTAAGATTTCCAGGCTCCATAGTAAATTCAATGTAAATTTTTGTTTTCTTAAAATAATAAATTTGTTTTTAATTTTTTTGAGATATTTGATTTGTAACAGTGAATACAGACCCCGAGGAATAAGAGTTGTCATGCTGTGAGAGGAGAAGGTGGTAGGCCTAAAAGGGTACAGGCACCACAGAGGTTATGTGCATTGCATAATTTAAATATAAGGAAACTTGAGAATTTGAAATTTTGTTGTTGGTTTGTACACCCATAAGAAGAGTATAGGCAGAATTTTTATTGTTATGAGATGTCTAATTTAATTGAAAAGAAGAAAGTTTAAAGATGCAAGGTAACATTATTATTGTAATAATTGAAAGAGATTAAGAGGTAGAGAGAAATAGGCAGTTTTTGTTTGTAAGTACTAAAGTTTACATATAGAAATTTAGTAACTAAGAATGAATAATAAGTTAAGTCTAGTGTAAAAGTTTTTTTTTAAGTTTGTTAAGTTAAGAGTCACAAGTAAATTTTTTTTTAGAGAGAATGTCTTTGATAGGAAGTATTAGAAACTTATGGGAATTTTAGGGTAACATAAATAATGTAGGTAATGAATAATAAATAGATGGTAGGTCTTAAGTTAGGATTAACATTTGAAGCAGAATTTAATTAAGAAGAAGGAAAATAAATAGGCCTAATGAAAAGAACAAAAAAGGATTTTATGGTAAAGCATTTTTTTTAAGTAATAAACAATGAATAATAATGTTGTTTCAGGGTAATGTGTACTAATAATACAATTTTTTTTTTAGGACCAAAGAACAGGAATTATGTAATTTAAATTAACATGTATTTTTGAAACTGTTACAGATTCCTTAAGATGAGCTGAGCAGCAGTCCAGTTTACAAGATGACAAGAGTTCGAGAGACAAGATACAAGATCACTGAAACAAGAGCCAAGACTGAAGATTCAAGAGAAGAGAAAGCTGGCAGCCATGGACTTACAAGTGGAGATTAATAAGGTCATGTAAAGTTTTATTTTTTTTTATGGAAGACAGTAACTGGAGTTTTTTTTTGTTATAAACATTATTTACAGAACTTTTTAGGTTATAGTAATGTAATGGAACTAGTGAGTTGTGGTAGCTGTCAAAAAGAACTAATACCTTAAGTTTAATTTTTAAAGTTAATTTTCTTAATTTACAGAGGGATTAGTAGTTTTTTTTAAACCTTATTTAGGTTGGAATTTAAATACAATAGCTTATTATAAATGTGTACGAACAGTTCAAGTTCACAGTACTGATAGGTAGGTCAGATGATCTTATTGATTTTGATGATTTGTTGTTTTGAGTTGATTTTTAAGTGTTGTGAATTAGACAATGAAATAGTTCTGAAAACTTAAATTATTTCAAGCTAAGAAATAGTAAAGTTAATTGTAACTCAAAGGACACCAGAATTTAATTTTTTTTTAATTAGTAATGTTTGAAAATTTTATACTTTACAAGAAAGGTTATAAACAAACAGATCGGATGGAACAAGGATGCAGTAAATCACAATTTCATTTAGAATTATTGATTTGCTTTTGAGGTTATGAAGGAAAAGTAGCTATAATTTAAAAATTTGAATAAAAATGTTTTTTTTTTATTTGTTTGAAATAGAAAGTTTAAAAGTTAATTAGTCATGATCTAGGTGGGTGATGGGGTGGGAATTGGCCACTCTTTTTCCCTATAACCTCCCTAACATGGCCTTCTATTACATCTAACAGAAGAAAAAAAAAGAAGAAAAAGAAGACTTAGTATTAGTTAGAATGTTTTTTCATGAAGATACCTGATGAACTTTTTTTTTATTGTTGGGAAGAATAGTAGCAAGATTAATCAGATGTTTTACTCAGAAGAAGAAGAAGAAGAAGATAAAGCAGTTTTATGACTCGACAAGCCAGAGATTGGTGTTTCCCCTCTGCGCTTCTATGGACTACGTTGTTTACTCTCATGGGATAGCTGGTTCGGCACCATGGAGAGAGATTGGTGGGCATTGTGGTTGCCCCCAGAAGAAAAGAAGAGTAGAAGAGGTTATGGGTGGGTCATGTGAACTGACCTTCAACCCAGTTACTTCGTGGGGACTATTTGCTGTATAGAGAAGATCAAGACTCAAGAGTTAGGGAAAATCATTGGAGGTCATGTTTCCCTTCCTTAAGTTTTTCCTATCAAATTATTTGCCTGATTAGATTATGCTAAGGGTGGGATACTTTATGTTAGCAGTTGAATTAATTAATTTTATTTTTTTGTGTGTTTGCATCCTTGCCCATCGATTGCAGTTTAGTAGTTAGTTTTGTATTTGTCAGGCGTGATGGTAATGCCTGTTGATGATGTTTCAGAATTGTAATCTGTTCGTGATGAGGATGGCACAACTCCGAAGCAGATGTGGGGAGAAGTTGTGAGCTGCCCTGGAAGCCAGTCCAGTAGCTGTTGGAGTTGAGTGGTGTTTGCTGATGGCCAGCCCAGGGAGCTACTCTTCTCGACAACACTGACTTCGAGGAGTTGCACCAACCTTCACGAGATAAGAGTTTAATTAATTGAAACACTGTAAGGACACTTAATTTTTTTTGAAGAACGAAAGAAGTATGGTAATAAACGGAAACCGAAAAAAAAATAATAATAATAATTATCAAGAATTTGCACATTGTTTAACGAATACTGAGAAACTAAGAACAGTAATTTAATTTGTAAAGAGAGCTTCACTAACAGAACAATTTTTTTAGAATTGAGAACTCGAGCCTCTGAAGGTTCCTGTGAGAACAAACCAGATAAAAGTTTTACATTTAATTTTATGAATACTTGTTGTTTTAAAATAAATCTTATGCAGAATCTAGATGTATGTTCAGACAGCAAGGAACTAAGAAAATTATTTTTTTTGTGAAATGAGGAATTTATAGTTATGGTTTAATGGAAAAAGACAATTTGTAATTTTGAGGTAGCTCGATGGGGCTCGAGCTCTGTGAGGGGAGGGTTATGTCGCGGGTTGAAATTTTGCAGGGTTGTTGAAATCAAATTTAGGGACTTTACTGACGGGACTCTGGGCTGGCTGCTCTGTTCACTAGTCAGCGCAAGTGGCGTGACCATGTAATTGGGGCACGGGGCCGGCGCGGCGCGCTGCGGGCTTGCAGAATTTTGTTTGTTTGTTTGGCCGCGCGCTGGCGCAGCCACGGGCCGCAGTTACTGGGGCGCGCTGTCGTAACAAGCCGCGCGGTGTGGCCTGCACATTGGGGTAGAGGGGGGGTAGTCTTCCCAGATGTTCTAGTTAGTTGTTTAGTAAATTTGACTTCAATAACGAGCTTTTGTTATGGTAGGCGCGGCAGGGCGCGCGAATTTAAGCGCAAGTGATTGGTGACTCGGGGCTCACTCAGGCGGAGGCTATGCGTCTCACCTGTGGTCACGAGTTGTTAGTTCGTTCGTGATGTAGGAATTCAAGCTTTCGGGCGGAAGCTATGGCCGACGCCAGAGGCCACGAGTCGTTTAATTTAAGTTAGGTCATAATGTAGTCATCTTCAAGCTTTCGGGCGGAGGCAATGGTCGACGCCAGAGGCCACGAGTCGTTTAATTTAAGTTAGGTCATAATGTAGTCGTCAAGCTTTCGGGCGGAGGCTATGGCCCTCGTCAGGGGTCACGCGTCATAGTTTTTAAAATGTAATGTTCGTTCGGGATTTCAAGGGCAGGAGAGGCCCCTACGTTATTTTTTTAAAGTAATCGATCAAGAAAGGCTTTTCGGAAAATGTGAGTATGGACTTATCTTTGTTTTAATTTTAAGTATTAATTATGATTTGAGGTATTCGGAAGGACTAGGGAAGTGTTTAGTGAAGTTCTCTCATTCTCTCTCTTGTAAGGTCGTTCAATCGTTAAGGAAGTAAAGAGATTATTGTTTTAAATTGTAATCCCGCTATTTAAATGTTCTTTAAAATGATGTTGAGTATTTGACTTTAAGAATAAAATAATTTTAATTAAGTATTATGTTATTTTGCAAAATCTCCTTAGTTCAGCTCTCACCAGACATCCTGTACGGGATGACGAACCTATGATCCTAGGTACAGTAAAGTATTTTATGAAGTTAAGACTAGTTGATGCCAAGCGAGTTGTTTCTATGTAAAGAGCTACGATTCTCGCCCCCCCCCTCTGAAGGTGGATCGTGACAATATTGTTTTAAAATGTGTCTGAACAATTTCTGACGAGACAAACCTTTACTGCACAATGGGAAAAAAGGGAGAGGGCTTGAAATACAAAAGAAATAGCATATCTTACGTTCTTACTATAAACAGTATCAAATACGTTTGGATTTTTTGTAATCCGACTAAATATTATCTAAAACTTTTGTCTGAAAAAATATTTTTGCTATAGCTAACCATTACTACACAGGATGGGAAAATCCGGGGTTGAAGGACTAAACAGTTTCTAACCTTCTTACTATGTAAACTGTGAATTCCGCTTGGAATTATTGTAAATTTTTAGATATTATCCAAAAATTTTGTCTAAAATAAGTTTTTGCTACAACTAATCATTACTCATATAATGAAAAGAAGGAAAAAAAAAACGGGTTGAATGACAAAAAAAAATCTTAACTTACTCTGTTCACATTTATTTCATTCCGTCTAAATATTATCTATAACTATTAATTCAAACAGTTCTTGCTACAACTAAATATAATTACAAAAAATAATTTACTAACCATGTACACTATCAAATTCATTAAAATATTTAATTACCTAAAACTTTTCCCAAAAAACTTGGGTTGAAATAGAAAAAAGAAAAAAATATTCTAACTTATTTACTATATACACTACTAAATACATTTGGATTTATTGTAAGTTTTCACAATAATAGCTAACAATTTGGCTGAAACAATTTTTGATACAACTATTACTAAAAAATAGAAAAAGTCCGGTGTTGAATAACAAAAAAATTCATAACTCTCTTAGTAAAATAAACTCACATTAATTGCAAGCCTTCTAAATATTAGGTAATATTTTTCTCCTAAGCAATTTTAATGCAACCATTCTTTCTGCAAGGTGTGAAATATAATGGTAGAAGGAAGGAAAAAATTAACCATCTTGAAAGGCATAATATGAAATTTGTTTTAAAATTGTAGAACTGTGTGACGCGCTAACACGTTGACCAAGACATCGACATGTTAAACAAATCGGTTGGTCGGTATTGTTTTAGAATTTGTTTGGTAATGTCGAGACCAACAACACACGGAAGACAAACGTTTTTTTTTTAGATATGTAACATCTTAGCTCTCGATATACGGCATTCGGTGGGAGTAGTTTCGTGAATGCGACGATGTCAAAGAACGGAAAGATATAACTACGGTGCTGTCATCTGTGGCGGATGACACGAACCAATGTTCACAAAGACAAAGGAAACTTTATAGTATTAATTGTTTAATGAATTTTAACAAGATGGGCCATAACTTAATAAAATTCCTTGTCGAAATTCAGGTCAAAAGCCGGGGTTTAATATTTTTCAAGTCTTTTTTGCTTTTATCGGAGCAGTTTCATTATATGGTTTAAAATTTCGGTCTGCTAATCAAATGATTTAATATTGGACGTAGCAGCTCCGGCAACGAATTCTAGTGACTGATGCGGAATCTACTGTGATTCGCGTCCAGAAATATAGTTGAAAACACCATTTTCTTATATTTATCACAATCGACATTATTTTCATTTCTTGTTCGATTTTTTTTATTATAAGTGTTTTTGCAACATGAGGACACACGAATTTGCTCGTTATTGAAGTTAGATGTTACACATCAATGGAGAGTACTGAAATTCTAGATCATATATATATATATTCTAACAATTGAACTTCCACCTACATGTGAAGGACTAAGACGTGCACATTCTAAAGTTCCGGATGTCGCACAGTCCTAGTTTCTCTTTTGTTTGTTTGGTGAATGGGGTGTCACGTCACATGGTTGTGCACAGAGGTTTAAGGGTGATCTGCACGGTTCTCATCAATTCACCAGAAAGTTCGCCGGTGAACTGCAAAAAAAAAAAAAAAAAAAAAAAAAAAAAAGAAACTGGCTTCGTCTGGTGAAGTGTCTGCGCACAGGGGTCGCCGCGGTGGAGTTGAACAAGTCCATCTTTACCACCCCGCGCCAAGCGACCAGTAGGCTGGTATCACCAGAAGCTACGTTTAGCTTTGAATATATATACTGTATAGAAGTCGCCAGCCCAGGTTAAAATTTCTAATACGGTTTTGAGGTAGTTGGTTAATTCACCGCCGCAATCGCCACCATCTTTAGGGCATCGACTTGTGGTGGTCCCTAGCGGACAAGTGTCGAACTCTTCAAACACCCCTTCCCCCTCCCGTTGAACGACCTTGAGCTGCAGTGAATGATAGGTGGGAGGTGCGGGGAATGACAGCGGGCGACAGTGCTGCGCTCTAACGTGTAAATAACAACTAAGACGATACAGGGCGTTACGGCAGCGCACTGCAGCGGTGAAGTTCCCAAGCTGCTCATCATACGCTTCTGAAAAACGTAGAGTAAATCCTATCCACTCGCGACTTCTATACAGTATATATATTTAAAGCGTTTAGGCAGCGCTGCGTCCAAAACGACAGCTGGTGGAGCAGAGGGTGGCTGTCGATCAGCTAGGCGCTTTGGGCGTTTGCGAAGACGTGCAGCCAAACACAAATAGGTTTTTTTTATTGTACTGCGTTGCTGAATTCGGACTGCCACCCAAAATTTTAACCTCTGTACGCGCATGAGGACCGTGGCTCGATCACAGCATCCCGGCATGGCTTGAGTTTATTGGCGCACAGTACTGGAGATCAAGTCGATCGGAGCTCCCTTAAATCTTCGCTGTTCCCTCTCTTCAGCCTTGAAGGGAGATTCACTCTGCGCTGCTTCAGACTCTAGTCGCTGGCTTCTTACTTCGCTTTCCTGGGGCCAGTTAGCGGCGATCAAAGCCGCCAGAGTTGGACCACTGAGACGGGGGCTACTTAGCACGTAAGAAGACACCAGTGGTGGGGACAGTAGTTGCAACTGTCATGGCTTCAGATGATGCTGTACCACGACCCACTGTTGCGTCAAGTTTCGACGGCCGTGACACCTATCAGGCGGAACTGACGTATGTAGGGGATGCCCTATCCGCCGACCGGGTCTACATTCAGTTCAATACGTACAAAGCAAAACACCCGATAAGATATTTTACCATGGCGACATGACCCAAAATATGTTCAAGAGGAGTAGTTTCTTCATTAGGATGAATTGCTTCTGTCATACAGGTATAATTTTCAATGCTATGATGAGAGTTACCATATTTTAAAGCTGCAAAGTAAGCCAGTATTTTGGGTACACTTAGGCCGGTATTCCAAGACACTAAAATAAGGGTTTAATACCTGTACCCTAACCGTATTCCTAGTGCACGATTGGGAACAGCCAGTCCCTTATTTTCTTAAGGAACGTTGCCAATCTGTTGTCCAAATTCCGCGCATGCGCAGAGCTCACTATTTCGTTGATTTTTTTTTCAGATGGTGGACCCCCGTCTGGTGTCATTAACCAGTTTATAGTCATTTTTGTGACAATCGGGGGACGTAACAAGCGTGTTGATGTGCCAAATAAAAACTATCTAGGAATACATTTAGTGCACTATAATAGTCGTAACAAGAAAAAAGTACTTGAGGAAATTAGAAACGCAGTACTATTTTTTTTTTTTCGATGGTGCTGCTATCTCTAGTATTTTAGCCGTTACAATTGTATCGATGGCTGCGAAACGTCCACTTGGATGCGTAGAAACCAGTTTCTAGACCTCTCGCAGGTTGCCGATCTCTGTTTCCTTACCGGGATTCGGTTTGGACACGTTCCGGAATACGGGCCCGCGAGTCAGGTTACGGTTGTGTCGCAACAAAGCGGAGCTTATTCGCTGCTTTAAGGCGAGTGTCGTGGAATACCGGCCATGAAACCTTTCCACGAGCGAGCGCACGGCCTGATCGCAAGACGGACTGATCGCGAACTGACAGTCGGGGAGTTTCGTGACCGCCGCCTCCTGGTTTCGAGGGCAGGACCACATCCGGGCGCCGCTATCCGCGTGGGCCCGGCCTTGGCCGCGGGCGGGAGCACGGCGAGCGATGCCATTGTGTGCCTCTCGCCCGGACCCGGAGTCGACCAGCCACTGGTGCGCGGCTTCGAGGTGTCTCTGGTCCGCGGAGCTCTTGGTCTCTGCTGTTAATAACTTCAAGTTACTCTGGTCTATGGAGATATTAGCCTCTATGGAGCGGGTGGCTGTTGTTATAGACTTCAAGTCACTCTGGTCCATGGAAGTATTAGTCTCTATGTATCAGGTAGCTGTTATTATAAGCTTCAAGTCACTCTGGTCCATGGAAGTATTGGTCTCTATGGAGCGGGTGGCTGTTATTATAAGCTTCAAGTCACTCTTATCCATGGAAGTATTAGTCTCTATGGAGTGGGTGGCTGTTATTAGAAACTTCAAGTCACTCTTATCCATGGAAGTATTAGTCTATGGCGTGGGTATCTGTGTATAGTTTATGTCACTATGGTCCATGGTGGTATAAGTTTATGTGATGTGGGTTTATGTTATTCTAAAATTCAAGTCACTCTGGGTCCATGAAGCTTTTAGTCTCAGTGTAGTGGATAACTGTTGTTAGAAACTTCAAGAGTCACTCTGATGAATTGAGGTATTAGTTCATGGATTGGTGTCTGCTCTAAACCTTAATTCATTCTGCTCCACGGATGTATTATTATATGGAGTTGATGTCTATTCTAAAGTTAAATGTACTGTAGTCCATGGTTGTATTAATCAATGGGGTGGGCATTTGTCCTAAACTTCGAGTCATTCTGGTCCATAGAGTTGCTAGTCTCTATGGAGTGGGTGTCTGTTTTAAAAATTTAAGTCACTGTGGTCCATAGATGTATTAGTATATGAAGTATCTGTCTGTCTTAAAGTCTGGTTTGATATCTGTACTCTAAGTTCATTGAATAGTTTTTAGAAATAATTAGTACGAATAATCGTGAAGTGAGTAATGTTAAACAAATTATTCAACAAAACCTAATCAAGGAATTAGCGTTTAACTTCATTATATTCAAAATACAGTTTTTGTATCCAAATTGATGAGGGTGGTGGGTGTTGTTCTAATCGGGACTTCAAAAGTTACCTTGGCAAATATTTCAAATAACTATGATTACAGAGAAAACACTCAAATATTGAAACTTTGGTAGCTTATATGCACAGTTCCTAAGTTACCCACACACGAATAATACCATTTTGGTTTGTGATTTGTTTTGTCGTAGGTTAGACCATAACTAATGTAAATGGGAAAGTCAGCCACATTTAAAATACAGAAAAAAAAACTTAACTGTGTCGTATGTTACTTGCAAGTTTATAGCTATCTTAATATATTTTAGGTAGTGTCAATTGACTTGTGAAACATTGACAAAAGTCATTCAAATGTGCGTCAGTTTGGAATACATTATTTCTCCTCGTAACAACGTGAAACTCACCCGTCCTCATTTATGATTTAGAGCCTGGTAAAACAGGAGATTCATTTATAAATAGGCAAAAATTCAAAAAATTTTTGTTTACTTTCGCACTACTGCTCCTGCCGTCGGGCCACAGTATATTTGAAATTTTCTGAGCCAATGAGAAATCCTCAGTCAAAAAAATTGCCTAGTAACAAGATACCCAGTTAGACGTCTCACAACTTTAGCAAACAATAAACAGGTAGTATTTTCCCAATAATGTAGAGATTTATGCAGTCTGTCCTAGTCATTGAATCCACGAATTTTTCCAGTCCCTTTCAACTATGAATTTAGACAAAATTAATGAACGAACTATGGCTCAACGTCTCTTCGACATCGGAGGTTTTGTGACGATGAGGTTGCGATGAGATGAGAATGGACCACTGACAGAATCTTTGTAGGTGTGGAGTAACGGAAGTACCTGGAGAAAAAATTCCACTGGCTCTCAGTGCAAACAATATCTAACATTACTGTTCACAGTGCACGCATACATGCGTGCGTGCTGAACACAAAAAGTTCGTTAATGTTAATACTATTTATTTCTGTGACATTTTTATTGCCTATATTTGCTGAAAATTTAACTGAGTTTTTTATTGACTTTGTAAAATAAAGTACAGTAGCTCAATTCACTCCCGTCAGCCAATCACTGCTCTACACAGAAAAAATGTTTTTATGTACTTTTACAAAAGATTCCTTTGGAAACCAGTTGTCAAGAAATAGTTTGTAAAACTACAAGAAAGATACTGTAACTTTTTAAAACACATGAACACATGGGTGCGTTATTTGTGCATATCTGAAGTACATTTTTCGAAAGAATACTGAGTATTTTTTTTATACAAAAATTGGCGCATAATTGTATTATTTACTGGAAATCTCTTCAGGGAACGGTTTACAAATAACTTTAACTATTGGAGGTACTGGGACTACACAAAGCATAAGTGCACGGTTAAGAATCCGAACCCAGTATAACTGCGAACCTTTCTTTTTTTAGTGATACAGTTGTTTCCACGTATATGTAGAAATAAAAAATATAAGTAATTTTACATTAATATTTCTGTTACATAAACAAAACATTGCAGTGTGTAGTCACGTAATGTCTTCGAATGAAACGTCTGTTTAACATTTTACTATGGGCTTTGTTATTTTATATAATCTAAATCATGTTATTGTTTATTTTTAAAAAGCAGCAGATATTCTTCTGCAAAGTCTTTGTTTACATTTTGGTATGTGGTTCTCGTCGCTTGTGAATGGCGTATGACGTCATCGTAACGGTGTTACCTTTGAACTGATTCGTCGACAGATAAGCTGGGAAAATTTTAAAGGAAAGGATAACATCCCAACGCCATACACTGTAAAAATGTTTGTAATTTTTTTTATAAGGAAAATCCTTGGAATACCAGTTGCCAACGATATCACTTGTAAAACTACAAGGCAGATCTTTATAAAATTGCATACAGATCATGGCTATGACTTGCAATTTTACAAGTGATGAAGTTGGTAACAGGGTTACCAAGGACTGTCCTTGTAAAAGAACAAAAAATATTTACATTATCGGGTCCAGCACACGGGATTTGTACTGCCCCAGAATCCATTTAATTGGTGTGTGTATTAGGCCAACGAGTCTTCATTCGTGCTTGAATCAGTGGCACGGGAGCGAGACCTTTTGTAGTACCTTTGAGTTTCTAGTTGGAGAAAATATTATGATAAAATATTTTGACTTTTTAACGTAGTTTTAAATTAAAAATACATTTTAAAATTTCTTACCCAACGTAACTTTCCCGCTAGTGGACACTATTACGTGCAAGTTGCTGGGAATGGCTAGGTGTTGAATACCATAATTTTCCATCATTTGAATTCATAAGAGAGAGATTTATTAATTTTTTATGTAATTGAGTTATTTACCTATAAGTTGCCATCTTGTGTTGTATGTATATATATATATATATATATGTTTTGCATTTTACTTTTTTGTGCCTATGTCCAAGTGTCATTCTGTCGTATAGCTTTTCCCTCTCTCATTGAACAGCATGATATTTATATTGAATCCAATACTATACCACTAAAGTTGAGCATAAATTCAAGTAAATTTTTGTAAAACTCTGTCAGACTATGGCATAGTAATTTTCCAGAAATACTACGTTAAGGCTGGATAAAGTCACTAAGAGCACCAATTAATTTTTTTAATAATTTCTAATTACAGTGGTGACATACAACACCGTAATTAAGTCTGCATACACACCGTAGCTGTGTTGTGTTGTATTACATTATATTGTATTATCACACTGTATTCTAAGCGAAATTATAACAGCGAGGTGCATCGAGAGAAACTAAGAAGCAGAGGGTAATTTTGTTTCGGGCCTCCTTCGCATTACTTAACGTCTGATTTATCAAACCAAAATATATAGAAAAAATCCCTTTCAGCACAACCTTCAGGCGTATATAGATTTCGAAGTACCTATTTATTATGGAAATATTTTGAAAACTTCTATAAATTCCTGGAAAATTTTAAGAACTAAATGTATCCTACAGTGTTCGCCAATATTTAAAAATAATCAAGCTAACATTTTATAATATTCCATGCACCAAAAATATTTTAAATGTTTTAAACTTGATGCATCCAGCATTGAATATCTTAAAGAATTTTATATTATGACTACTAAGGTAGAAATCCAATTTTTTAAATCTTCAAACACTAATTTTAATTCCTTGCACTAATAAGTGGTTGTACAAAGGTTTAAGGTCAAATTAAGATTGTTATTAATAAATTCCGATGAATTTAATAATCAGAAAGTTTTAATTTTTCAAAATTTCAACCCCTGTTTTTACGGTAATAGTTTGTTTCATCAAAATTGTTCCAGCCAAAGATTTTAGATAAAATTTAAGCGTTTTACAGAAAATTATAATTATTTGATAGTATATCTATTAAAAAAGTAATTACATTTGGTCATTCTACACTTGTTATTTCCACCACTTGTTGTAATGGTTTGTTTAATAGTATATATGTACATTGTTTCAGACAAAAATTTTAGAAAAAAAATACGTTTTACAAACAATTTGAACGGATTTTCCCTTCGTTTCATGGATACACTGTGGTTAGTTTGCTTCTTTTTCGCTAGCACATGCTTCATATGTAATGTTCCTATTTAAGTATTTATATATAAATATATATGAAGCATGTATATAAAAGTGAATTTATTAAACCCTACCACAACCTTAAACAAAACTGACAAGGCGGCAAGTTATATATTTGTGTTTTTTTTAATTTTTTTTTTGTTATTTACTCTGTTAAAATTTTTGCCTCAAATCTACGGAGAACGCTGGTTACAAATTATCCAAGGATCTTCGTAAATTCATGGCTACTGAGTTCACGTACTTCGAACCTGAATCCATAAGCAAAACATTCAAAAACTGCGGCGGAGACGACTGCAAACCCACACTTACTTCTTTTACGTGTGTGTTTACCCTGTTTATAACGAAAAAAACAAACAAAAAAAAACATCTTGTAAGTTGAAATACAGCGTTGTTTCTACGAAGACACAGTCATCTGAACTCTCAAAGAACTGTTCCTTCATCTGAAGGTAAATAATTCTTCGTTGAAAAGTCCGTAATGTTACTTGTAATTTGTAACAGTGTACGCCTCCCTCGTCCGGCAGACATCAAACCCCCGCGAGTATAATATTAGCGCGAAGGTCGCGCGCCTAATGTGGGTCACGTGCCGAAATGCAGCTCCGGAAAAAAAAGAAGCGAAGTGAAGGGCGCCGGTGCTACCAGCAAGGCGACGCGGGTGATGGAAGAACGCGGATACGACACGCCGCCATTCCCCGCGCCGCGCCGAAGCCACCTGCCACGCGGTGGAAGTTTCCTCGGAATGTCTTCCACGGCAGCAGGCACGGATGTTTCTGTGGAAGAACCAGCAGAGCGCTGGCCGTTTTAACGGAAGTTTTTTTTTTTTGACGTGAATACGTCTTTAAAATTGCTTCCATAGTGGGAGGCAATTCAAAAAAACGAATGATAACAAAATTGGGAGATACAGTTTGGTGTTGCAGCTACACATCTATCATCTCCATCCAATATTTATTTACACCACTGGATAGATAGAGAATCAAAAATAATTCGTTACGCTAAGTGAGGACCGTGGCGCATCGCGCGCGGTGGAGGGGGAAGCGCCGCCATTTTGAGGTCATTTTTCTGCCTTTAGAGATCTACGTTTAGTATATAACTTTTGACTCGGAGAAGTTAGGATGTTCGTTTGAGTTTAAATCGTCAGCTCTCGTCAAAATCTATCGATTGCATGTATAAAACATTAGTGTAAGATAGTTACAGTTATATCTATGGTGTTAAAATAAATAAAAATAGCGTATTTTATATTTTGTATAGAATATATTTCCTGTTACGTACACGTATTCACGTACAACACACGGTCGTGTGATACAGCCACACTCCATTTTTTTGTAGCCTGCCGTGTTCGAAATTCTGTGGAAGGTTTTGTAGAAGGTGAATTGAACATTTTATCCAATCTGAACAAAATTGAAGTGTTCCTCTAGTGTTAAAAACTGTAATATATTTTAGATGTATTTAAGTCATCTTGAGTACTGATTTGAAACTCGGTGAACATGTGGTCTGTTGAAGCAGTTACAGCGTTATGCTACAATCATGAAAAATTATCCACGTTTATAGAACACAAAAAACATTAACAATCACAATAAAACCATTCGCTAGGCCTACACCAGTCAAAATTCTACTTATGATAGTTTCTTCCATAGAAACATCCATACCTGCTGCCATGGAGGCTTGGATACTAGTTTTGCTGGAAGATTCTAGCGGAATCTGTATGAAACCTTCCATCGTGTGATACATTCATGGGAGGGGCATTGAAGGGGATTTCACAACCCCCTCGCTTTTTCTTTTCCCTAACCACCTCACAGTAGAAAATACTGGTATATAGAAAAATATTTTACACTGAATATTTTTGTTAATGGAACTGAAATATTCAAGTAAAATTGAGATATTTTACAATTATTACTTTTACATGAAATGACTGTATTACTAAAAAATTGTGTTCGCATTAATATTTGGTACCGGGTTCTTACCCGGGAATTCATTATTTGTGTTGTCCCAGTTCCTTCATTACATAAAGTTATTTATATGCCGTTCCCTGAATAGCTTTCCATCATCAACTGCGCGCATTAAAGAGCATGATAAAATAATAAAGGACAATTTTTGAATATTCGATTTTATTTTCCATGGGTTAAAATTTTTTTGATTGTATTACACATGAATCAATATTTATCAATTTTCATAAGTGCAACTTAATAATTATATTCAGTATTGTTTACAAAACCATAATACATGCATGTTAAAATAACCATAGAAATGTTTGTAAAAAATTACAGTAGTTTTCCTGTAGAATTACAAATTATTTCTTGGCAACTGGTTTCTAAAGGAATCTTTGAAAAAAAAAAAAGTTTTCATTGAACTCCAGTTAAAGCCTGACATTTTTTATAAAACGAATTATTTTCCATACTTTAACGTAGGTACTGTGTGTTTTATTTTTAGTGTAAACATCATAGCTTTCGGTATATGTCTTTTGGCAGGAGTAATTTAGTTAAAAATGGAACAGAAGTCGATGAACGTAAATGTGTCTCACAAAGAATGCGGACCCATTAGTAGTAACATAAACCGGTATATAGTCACTTTCGTAAACACTAGGGAACATACCAAACGTTTTGGTGTGCCAAATGTGACCTTGTGATAGTCAAACTACCCTGTCATATATTTGGCAAGCAAAAATAGTCACAGTAAATGTAATCGCAAGTTACGTAATACCTACGAAAACGGACAATATTACAATAATTGTAATACATATTCAAACTGCGCAGGAGGCCTAGCAACACAGCGGCAGAGCGTAGGCTTGTAAATCTCAAGGGGCGTGGTTCAAATCTGTTACCTGGATTTTTTAAAACTTTTTAATAACATTATAATAAAATAGTAATGTTGAATAATCTCAACAAGGTAAACGTTTGTTTTGTAGGATGTATTTACAGACTGATTTCTTAAGCAAAACCAAAAATACAAACTTATACTTAGTGGCAGGGGCGTAGCCAGGGGGGGGGGGGGAGTTTAGGGGTTCAAACCCCCCCCCCCCCCCTTAGCACCAAATCTTTAATTAATTTCTTATTCATCACTCAAACAAATTTCATATTAAAATTAATAAAATTTTTACCATTACAATATTTAAATTTAAGTACCGAAAACTGCTAAAATAGCACTATTTTACACCTTAAAATCCAAATTTTCACGGGGGAGGACCCCCGGACCCTCCACTTTAATACGGGGGGGGGGGGGGGGGGCGCATGCTTCTTAACACCCCCCATACACATTTCCTGGCTACGCCACTGCTTAGTGGAATAATATGTGTTTTAAAAAGGTTTCAGGATAATATTTTAGCTATGCTACAGATTTATAATTTCTAACGTGTGCGGAAACAATATAATATTAAATGTTTAGTGGATTTTAAAAATACGAGCAGTATTTCAACAAAATTTCTTGTCGAAAATCAGGCACTGAGGGAACCAGAGGGAGGCCATTGTGGCATAAGCCCCCCTCCCTCCTTGACCAGTGAATTACCTTCAGATTTTCTCCTAATACCTTATCATAGTTTACCAAACTTACTAAAGTATTTTACTGCGGTGCTATAGATAATATGACTTTTTAAACCACGAATAAAATGTACTAAATATTTCATTTCTAAATGTAATAAAATTGTATTCGGGGATTAAATTTGGCCCTTTAAATTTAAAATGTAAAAATGCAGGAATGTAGAACATAAAAAAATTGTGTTCTATGAAATATATTAATTTTTTTTCCATCATACGGTCTCCCCCCCCCCCCCCCCCTATTTCGGGAAGTTGTGTGGTTCAAGATGAAAAATAAATTGCTGAGAAAGTGGGGTATGTGGAGAATGGAAGACATGATATTGGATGTGCGTGGTTGGGCGTTTTTAAGGGAGAAAGAGGTGGGGAAATCAAAATGACCACCATCATAGTAAATCTACAGAGCATGAAGGAATCAAATAACTAGTCCACTTTTTCCACTCAAATAATCCTTTCTTTCATTTGAGGTGTAGTTTTACTGTTCTTCGTATATGATTGATAATCGTAAGATAAATAAATAAATATAAAGCTAGAGAGAGAGAGAGAGAGAGAGAGAGAGATAAAGAAACACAGCTTACATTATTATGCAAGGAAAGTTTTAAGTGAGTGGTTCCTTGAACAAAGAAGATTTCAAACCTCGCGGTGTTTCGATTAAATTTTTGATAGGTTTACACATAAGAAATTTGGTGCTAATAATCACGATGCCGCCGTCATAAAGTTGACAATAAAATATCGTTCTGGTTTCCTTGAAACTATTTATACCTCTCAAACTGACAAGCTTTCTTGAACGCATAATTTATGTATGGTTTGCTCCTTAGTTTACATAACATTAAGTAATCAGACAGGTTCTCAAGTAAATAAATAATAAAAAAAAGCCTGGTTTGTATCGCAAAAGTTTTATCCTTGTGAGCGATGCTTTCTTGGGCGGGAACTTGCGCGTGACCGAGTTTATATATATATATATATATATATATATATATATATATGTATATACACACACACACACACACACACACACACACACACACACACACACTGATATTTAGAAACATTTAGACACTTTTAAAAGGGCAAAAATTTCAGTGAAAGACATTTTGAATTCTTATTTTTCTTGCAGTTAAGATAATTTCTGAAGTAAATAATGTATTATTGCTATTCCATTGATAAATAATGAATTAATTTAAAATTGACAAATTTAGTTATTATATTTTTTTTAAGTGTCTTTTGTCATGTGTTTGTGTTTATGTTGTCCCATTTTATTGTTGTGTTATTATTGTGTTTTGTGTATGTTATTGTTATTTTTTGTATTTATTCGTTAAGTGCCCACCTGTTAAAGGCTCTGACTGTTGGTAGGCACTCAAATAATAATAATAATAATAATAATAATAATAATAATATATAATTTTTGTGTCCAAAATGGCAAAACTGGAGAAAGGATTTTCTTTGAAAGGCCTGGCCGTTGAGCCGGGGAGAGGGAGGGAGGCAGCGCCAGGTCGGCGCATGCGCGGGCGAACGGGGAAGTGGGAAGCGATTACGTACGACGTGTTATCACCAGCGCACGTGATGACGGTGGGTTTGATCGAGGGGAGGAGGAAGGAGAAGGGTGGATTGGGGGGGGGGGGACAGGCGAGGTCGGCCAGGTGCCGAAGTGATTTGTGGCGCTGTCCGTGAAAGAAGTTTTAGTGAAAGGGGGGGGGGAAGGGGTTGGGGGGAAAGGGGGAAACCTTAACCCCCGTCCCGTCCGCTACAGACGCCGGCGCCACGAGTCTCGTCTGGAGGCCGCTTCTGCATTCCGGGCGCCCAGGCGTCGCTGGAAGGATGTCTCTATTCCCTCTCCCCCTCTTCTTCATGCTCTTACACACCCCCTCCCCTCCCCGATAGCCAGCACCTTCCTCGACCACCGCATTCTTCTCTCTCGCTCACTGAGACTTTCACCCATGAGCCAGCAACTAAACAGGTCTAAACACAGTTCATGCTATTAAAAAAATAATAAATTATTAGTTCTTGCATGTGTGTACTTTATTTTTATTGACGGTTCTAGCAAATTAGATAAAATTTACAATTATTTTTTTGGGTGAGTGGGAATTTTCCTTAGGCCTATATCTTTTATATTTTCAAATATTTAAATGCTAGCAACATCAGATATTATACTACGCTAGTTCAAGGCCCGTGGCTTCGCTTGCACGATTTCAAAGTATTGCTAAAAATCTTACTATCATTATTTTTACTAAATAAATAGTCGCAATAAATTTTTCAGGCGCATAAAAAATTTATTTCATGACAAAATCGTTTAAAAAAATTGATATATTTTTTAAAAGTAGTTGTGCGTAGATATTTTTTAATTTTTTTTTAGTATAGATCAATATCTGATTTTGTTGAATTAGGTTTTAAAGTGTTCAAGTTTTAATTTTACCGTGATGAAATCGCACTTAGCTACTTTTTATTAATTTAATGAGATAGACCATTAAAAAACATTTAAACTTGCATCTATTTCGTTTTAACTATGTTTACGCCATCATTTACAAAATCTTTCATTTACTATGGTTAAATATATGGTTAGAATAAATAATTTCACATTATTTCAAATACCTCCCATTATATTAGGATATTTGATACATCGCATCTTTATTTGAAGAAAAAAAAAATACAGATATCACATTTATTATCCAACATACATATTAGTTGAAGAGAAGGTAGCTGAAAGTATGTTTATCTCTCACTTCCAATATCTTATGTTAAGTTTGATTTGATCAGAAGATAATTTTTTAATGTTAAAACCATATTTATAATATTTCACATTTTAAAAAGTAGAACTTCAGCAATTGTAAAAAAGAGTTGTTAGATTTTGTATGTTTTGTGCTGTTACTATTTTCATAATGCACAGAAAGTTATGACTTATTTTAATGATACTATTATTTATAAAGTCTTATTATTTTGATTGTTATTATTATTATTATGAAATTTTATTATTTAATTTGTATATTGTTCGCCCGCAAAAGTTATTTAAATATATTTTTATTAATTATGTATATCTACGAGAGCTATGCTCTATGACCTGAAATGGACTTATATGGACAGTCAATTGAGTATACCCCTCTAAGGACTAATGAACTTAACGAATTAACGATGATTTTATTCGGGGTATTACTTAAAGAAGTTTTCATTGTTGGAAATTTTCGTTTTAAATTTACCGCATTTTTGTGTTTTCAATTGTATTAATAAGTGTTATTTACGGTATTTATATTGTAAATTACGCTAACCGATTTTGGTTTCGGCCAATGAGAGGCCGTGTTTTAGATGTGAGGCGTCTAGAACGTATTAATTAGGAGGTTGGTTGTATGAAGGCGTCTGATGCCGACGCAAAGGCGCGAGGCCTATTTTAAATTTGAAATATAGCTAGCTAGATTATGCCATCCGACACTCAGGATGAGCTTAAACGACGTATAAATAAATAATGTGTAAGATTATAAGGGCATATTCTGACGGATATGTTATTAGGAGTGAAAATCTGTAAGTAAAGATCTTGCATTTTGTATCGCCCATAGACATACCCAGCTGTATGTAATTTCGTCGTAAATAACTCCGATTTGACTACAAACTGATTAGTTTTCACGTAAAAGGTGTCAATTATCCTGAACTACGTCATGAATTATTAGTTCCAAGATTTAAATTATTATTTTATTTTGTGATACCCAGAGGTGAAATGGGAGTACAAGTTTCGTGTCTCTACCATATAAACTGAGTTAAGCCAAGGCAAATACGAACCCAAATATAAACATAAACAGTAATCATACTAATTATTAATTGTGCTATGATTTCAAACATTTTCTGGTATGTAAGAATGCGTCCGTAAAAACATCATTTGATTTATTTTCTGAACATACACTAACGAACTTTTGTGAACGATTCATGTGTGCTACGTATTTTCCTGATGTTTTAATTTACATAAGCGCATATCCACGAGTCATGTTCAGTATCGTTAGGATTGTTTTTCTGTGATTTTTTTTATCTAATTATATTAATATTGATTTTTATCTCTACACATATGTTAGTTGTCCCTGATGAATAGCAATTTTTATTATTAATAAAAACCTGAATTCTATCCCTATGTGTTGATATATGTTACCTAGCTACCTGTGTCCAAGAGTGTGTGTTTTATGATAAATAACATTTTTTTTTGCATGTTTCTAAGGGTCAGAGTACAAGAGCATAGCAGTACCATTGACACATATATATATGTCTATATATATATTTTGAAAAATAGTGACAGCCAGTGTATATCGTCCCGACAACACACACACAACAAAAGGGTCTATATATAAATAAACGAGTACTATTAATGGTACTGGCACCAGCAGTAAGAACACACCGAAGAAGTTTAGCAGCAGTATAGTATAGAAAGTGGCGCACATAAACGTGGGGCCCGAGTGTGTTGACACTGAGTTGTCGCACCTTAATTCAAGTTGTCATTTGATCCTGCATTGTGTATCTAATCCATTATAATAACATGGCACACAACCACCCCACATACTCGCTCAGGAGTAGGCATGACAGTATGTGTGAAGACTGCGATAACACAGGGAATTCAGGAAGTGACACGGCGACATCATCAGCAGGGGGTTCACCAGGGAACACTTGTGTGGAGGGACCTAGTGATCACTCTACCACCGTGACTGAGAGGTTAGGGCGGCCCACGTCACCGGCAACAGGGGAGCAGGAGGAAAGGGAGGCCACTGTCCCTAACATCACACCATTGCCAGATAATACTTCTACATCACCTGTGACACTGGAAGCACTCATGCAATTATTACGGCAGAGTAATACTCAACTAAATGCAAAATTAGAACAGAACAATACTCAAATGGGGAGGCTTACGACTGAGTTGGGAGCGCTGAGGGATCAGACCAACTCAGGATTAAAGAGCCTGGAACACAGCATTGAGGTTAGGCTGGCCCAGCAACACGAACAGGTCCAGCAGATATCTGAGCAGGTATCACAGAACAGTAGTCGTGTGGACAGTCTGGAGACTCATGTAACATCCATACGAAACATGATCTCAAATGAACACCAGGGACAAGCTAGTGCTAGGGAGGAGGTGCGAGGACATCTCCAGCATCTCGAACATAGACTGGAGGACATGAAGGTGGCTACTGCCACACTACGAGATAGAATCGAGCACCTTAGTGTACACCCCAGTCCCAGGAGTGAGTCAGCTGACCGCCAAGCTCATGTACCGTCACACACAGCCCCTGTGTCAACTGTACCGACTGCCCCAGTAGACAGGCAACCGTACCCCAGTGAGATGTACACAATTCCACTGCTACCCATCCACAATCAGCCTACCGTTCAAATGGATCTGCCCAGAGAAACCCCTGTATTGAGCCCATCCAACATTGATGCGGCCACGCTCATGCACCATCCAGCTAAGCATTGGGCAGAAGCTATGCCCACGTTTGCTTGCAGAGCTACAGAGAACCCCATCCGTTTTCTGAAAAGATTTGAGGAATACACCTCAACCTTTCATTTGAGAGATACAGAGATACTGAAGTGTCTCAACAGCGCCCTGAAAGGACCGGCATTTTACTGGTGGGAGATGCTGAGTGCATCAACGCATAGTTACGCCCAGTTCCAGTCCCTGTTCCACAACCAGTATTGGAACATCCGAATACAGAGTCACCTCCGTGCACAGCTTCACACGGAGAAGTATGACCCAAGGAAGTGCGCGTCCTTGGAAGCGCATCTATCAGCAATGTTTGAGAAGACACGCTACTTGGATCAGCCCATGACGGATGATGAATTCATCGCGGCCATCCTCACGCAGCTTCCACTCAAGTATCAGAAGCAGTTGTCAGGCCTGCCGTACCGTGATGTGACAGAGTTCCGCGAGCGCCTTCTCAATTATGATAAACTTGAGAAAATGGACAGAGCACCCAATACCAAGGAGGAGAGTGAGAGGGTATCACAGCCCCACCGACAACAGCCAGTCCACAACTACTGGCAGAATCGCGAGGGAAAACCCAAGGAGCTCAGACAGGCAGCGGTAAACACAATGAACTGGCAGCCAAGAGGAGGAGGACCTAGCCGGAACGATCAATACCAGACAGGCTACAGGAAGACCCCCTATTACAAGAGAAAGACGTGGTGGTCCAACTCCAGGAATTACCACAGCGATGACGAAGCAAACCACCGCCGGAGGCAGGGGGACTACCGACACAACAAGCGAAGATCATTCTCGCCAGAGTCACGGCCACCCAGGGAGTCAGCAGACCGCCGCCGGAGAGCATCGTCAGAAGACGAGCTGGAGTACTGCAAGAAGTACCGCCGTACCGACGAGCCCCGCTACAACGGCAAACCTGAGGACTACCGCCCGCCATACCACTATGCCCCCAGGACTCACGAGACGAGTGGCGGCCATGCCCAGAACAGCCACCTTTCGTACAACCGAAACACACAGATGACAACATTCCCACCACCATTTGCTGCACCGTCTACATCTCAGCAGACGATGTACTACAACCAGGGACCAGCAAATCAGGTGGCAGCAGAATTCAAAGCTGCTGTGTCTGAAGCAGCAGGGAACCGACAGTGGAATCGTCAAGAAGGAGCCAGATCACCAGCTCCAGGTGGACGTGCCAACACTGGCACGTTAAACTATTAAGGATCTCTGTACGATCAACCCTGAATTTATACCCCACTGTGACAAGGAGCCCGAAAGGACAAGACTACCCACAGGAGAAGAAGTGGAAGCATTCGTAAGAATGAAGCTCACAGCAGAAGCTGATGTACGAAGAAGAAGGAAACCAGCATCCAAATTGTCTAAATTTAATATCGGCGACCTTGTGCTCAAGAAAACATCTCCTGTCAGCAAGGCATGGGAGAATGTCACCAGGAAATTATTTTTGCTTTTCGACGGACCATATGTCATAACTGACATAGTTCAAGAGAACTGTTATGCTCTGGAAGACCCATCTACAGGCCGACCAGTAGGCCGGTATAATATTTCGCAGTTGAGAGCCTACAAGAAACCTGTGTCCCAGTGAACAAGTTCGACACAAGCTAGTGAGACACCTGTATAGTACGAGTATAGGTAGCATAACAGCTGAGCGCAATCGGAATGTCTAGGTCAGAGCCAGGACCAGACCAGTATAAATGTGAAAGGTATTAAATGGTTACTGTGTAATTTGATACGCCATGTGAGGCGTATTGCAACCACTGACAGGTACCTAATGTGTAGCGGAAGTGTGATACCCGCTTGGTACATTATCGTCGCGTCGATGCGAAAGTGCAATTCCCGCTTATTATTGCCTGTAGTGAGGTGAAGTGAAATAATAGTGTATTATGTGTATAATATTGTTTGTCAGTTGGTCTGCATTATTCTTCGTGTGAGTATAAGTTCACTAACAGTAATATCTGAATCTATGTAATGAGATGCGCCTATCTGTAAGTACTATCATACTAACTAGCAAAAAGAAATGTCAAGCTTATGTGTTGTCGACTAACTTGTGTGAGAGAAGTATGGCCTAGCTGTGTAAACATGGGTGAGCACTGTTCTACAAAGCATCTAAGAAGCACATGAACACTTTGCAACTACTAGCATAACAATAATAATAATAAGGTTACCTTGAATTACTGATGTGGTTACTCCATTTTTTCCGAAGCACAACACACCACTGAATTTATTAAGAATCGCCGAGATTTATCATTTTCTGTTACTAAACACTGCTGCAGAAGAAGATAAAAAAAAATATATTCTTTTTTTTTGCAAATGTAATACTTTTGTTTTACACGAATTCTATGATTGAAGTAGGGCTTTGCAAACGATCTCATAGGGTTGCATTCTGCCCTGAATGCAGAGTAGAAAAGTATGCATTCCTTTCGCATACAAATCAACTCAGTATTAGAAAGCTATTTCTTTAAATTAATTTGATTTGGTTATTTTAAATAATGATATTTATGAAATGATAACAAGATATATACGAACGACTGTGTCATTTATTGTGAAAAAAAAAAAACTATACAAAAGATTTTAATTTCATTCAACGTGGAACTTGAGATTTTGTTTGTTTATGTTTGTAATCGTCGAGTAGGCGAATATGATGTCAAACGAAGACCTGGAAAACTCAATGTCTAACAACTATGTCGCGGACTTAGTACACTGTTGCAATAAATGTCAGCAGGCTGTATTATAAACAAGTACTAAGTTACTGCAAAATTGAGCCAGCCAGAAAAGAAAAAAAAATAAAAAAATAAAAAAATTTGCAAGCTATCATGAAAGCATTTTTTTTTTGTTTCACTTGGCTTTGTCAGGATAGAATTATCCTTTTCATCGAGATCATGAATCTCAAGTGATTTTAACAAGAAACAATTCCTATCAGAGAAATTTCTGAATGATATGAATACACAGTCAGGATCCTGCGAAGCCCGCATCGGATGCCTGAAAACGAAACTAATGGTTGAGATGAGAGGGAGACTGCTATACACTTTCCAAACAGCTGTTTGCGTTATATGAGAACCCAGCTGATTACAGAAAAAAAATACTACCTTGCGAGAAATGGTAGAAATAAAAGTTCACCAGACACTCGAGTAAAATAAAAGAAAAAGAAAGGCCGCCTTCGCCGAGCGAAAAGCTGCGATAAAAGAGAGATAAAAAAAAGGAAACACTGTGCGTTCCCTTTCCAAGCACAAGTTACACATGATGCGTGTACTTAAACGAAATCAAAACTATTGTTGATTTGTTTGCTAACATAAACAAATGCTTTTAATGATGTAATATATGAAATGTTCCTTGAAGTGATATTGTAAATATGATTTTATGTATATGATATGAGATATTAGTGAGAATTATTAATTTTATCAATTGTTGATATTATGAAGTTATGAAAGATTGTGAGATGATGCTTATGGAAATGTACGAGATGCATAATGAAATTGTACATAGAATAAAACAGGTACAACCTGAAGGCATAAGGATGCCTAACAATGATGTACACAAACCCTTTCATTAACATGAAAATCAGTTTAGTTAAAGTTATGCTTGAATGTTATCTAGCTAATGATACCTATTGTTAAGATGTAACAATTTCACTTTGAAAGTTATTGAATGGTTAGCCTAAGTTACTATATTATTATTTAATATCTGATGTTATTTGATCCCATTAGTTACTATTTGTTTTAATAGTTAGTTTATACTGAACTGGCTTGTGGATAGGCTACGTTAAGCACAGAAGATGTCTTAGCCTGCCGACATTCGTGCGTTACAAGTGCACGATTCACACATGAGTGAAGAGTTTTAAGACTGTTTAATGACCGGGATACTTGTTAGTTAAAATGTACACAATACGGTTCGCAACGGCTGTGTACCTATCAGTGATGGGACCCGACGAGTGCGTCCTTGTGAGAAGTGGCGGTTCCGCCGACACGAGCAGCACCGCAGACGTCCCGACGCCGCCTCTCACGTGTTCGTGGGGTAGGGCGGCAGCTGCAGCCGCAGTCCGCCGCTGCAGATGTTCGCCGCGGAGCCAGGAGCCGTGGTGTCCGGTACTGCGAGCCGCCACACGCCAATCCCGCCGACGTGAGGTGTGGAGCAGGTGTTGGTGTTGGCCGCTTTGAGGTCGGGCGCTGTCCCGATGCCTCCTCGGCCGCCGCCGTCGATGTCGTTTGCACCGCGGGTGGACGTTGATCCACTGCCGTGACGTGTCCTGGAGAACGTCACATTGTTGACTCACATGTACATACACCCGCTACAGCCATATGAGATTGCTACTTACAGTAAGTATGTCCTCCCACGTCCCTCTCAACAGGAGCGGCTCAAGGGAGTAGACGCCGTCGGAGAGCTGCAGCAGGTCCAGCAGAGAAGATTTTGCGCGGGAAAACCCGTGGACCATTCGAGCGCAGGTCTGCTAGCGGCGACGACCCGTTGCAAAGTGATTAAAATTGCGCGAATTGTCTGGTGTAACGGGCGAAATGACGATAGAAAAAAAAATAAAAAGGAGGAGAAGAAGAAACTCAGTCGCTCCAAGTTTTTTTTTTTTATGTGTGGTGCGCGCGCCGCTTGGCGACAAGGCTATTCGTTGTACACAGTGCGAGAGAGACGGTAAACTGCCAATCACATTGTACTGTTTTGAACAGGTCAACGATTGCAGTTCAATATGATTGACAAGGGCGGCAATTCTGTGCTGTTACTATTTTCATAATGCACAGAAAGTTATGACTTATTTTAATGATACTATTATTTATAAAGTCTTATTATTTTGATTGTTATTATTATTATTATGAAATTTTATTATTTAATTTGTATATTGTTCGCCCGCAAAAGTTATTTAAATATATTTTTATTAATTATGTATATCTACGAGAGCTATGCTCTATGACCTGAAATGGACTTATATGGACAGTCAATTGAGTATACCCCTCTAAGGACTAATGAACTTAACGAATTAACGATGATTTTATTCGGGGTATTACTTAAAGAAGTTTTCATTGTTGGAAATTTTCGTTTTAAATTTACCGCATTTTTGTGTTTTCAATTGTATTAATAAGTGTTATTTACGGTATTTATATTGTAAATTACGCTAACCGATTTTGGTTTCGGCCAATGAGAGGCCGTGTTTTAGATGTGAGGCGTCTAGAACGTATTAATTAGGAGGTTGGTTGTATGAAGGCGTCTGATGCCGACGCAAAGGCGCGAGGCCTATTTTAAATTTGAAATATAGCTAGCTAGATCATGCCATCCGACACTCAGGATGAGCTTAAACGACGTATAAATAAATAATGTGTAAGATTATAAGGGCATATTCTGACGGATATGTTATTAGGAGTGAAAATCTGTAAGTAAAGATCTTGCATTTTGTATCGCCCATAGACATACCCAGCTGTATGTAATTTCGTCGTAAATAACTCCGATTTGACTACAAACTGATTAGTTTTCACGTAAAAGGTGTCAATTATCCTGAACTACGTCATGAATTATTAGTTCCAAGATTTAAATTATTATTTTATTTTGTGATACCCAGAGGTGAAATGGGAGTACAAGTTTCGTGTCTCTACCATATAAACTGAGTTAAGCCAAGGCAAATACGAACCCAAATATAAACATAAACAGTAATCATACTAATTATTAATTGTGCTATGATTTCAAACATTTTCTGGTATGTAAGAATGCGTCCGTAAAAACATCATTTGATTTATTTTCTGAACATACACTAACGAACTTTTGTGAACGATTCATGTGTGCTACGTATTTTCCTGATGTTTTAATTTACATAAGCGCATATCCACGAGTCATGTTCAGTATCGTTAGGATTGTTTTTCTGTGATTTTTTTTATCTAATTATATTAATATTGATTTTTATCTCTACACATATGTTAGTTGTCCCTGATGAATAGCAATTTTTATTATTAATAAAAACCTGAATTCTATCCCTATGTGTTGATATATGTTACCTAGCTACCTGTGTCCAAGAGTGTGTGTTTTATGATAAATAACATTTTTTTTTGCATGTTTCTAAGGGTCAGAGTACAAGAGCATAACAGTACCATTGACACATATATATATGTCTATATATATATTTTGAAAAATAGTGACAGCCAGTGTATATCGTCCCGACAACACACACACAACAAAAGGGTCTATATATAAATAAACGAGTACTATTAATGGTACTGGCACCAGCAGTAAGAACACACCGAAGAAGTTTAGCAGCAGTATAGTATAGTTTATAAATCATACCACATAACCTACTTCCTGCTTGATTATTTTCAGAGATACGATATTTATAATATAAATTTATCGAATTCTCACCCCATTTTGTGGTCGAATATAGAAAAAAATGGTAAAGATTAAAATATCATATCAATTCATAATTTCGATCATTATTCTTGATCATTTTCTTACCTTCATCTTAACTTGCTTGGATATATGATTTAATACTATAAAAACTAACATGCCCCCGTTTCGCTGCTTTTGGTGTCGAATATCGAAAAATTGGCAAAAGCGATCTGCGTAATTCATTATTTACGTTTATTATACTAAGACTCTTATATCCACCTTTGTTTGCTATGAAAATAAAAACATTTTATGATACAACTAAACTTACTCTCTTTTCACACGACGAAATCCAGATAACTTAAAAAATATAATTTTTAATTCTTTTTATGCTTATTGTTCATTCTACATTTCTAACCATTAGATCTATTATTTAGATTCGGAAATATTCATTTCAACCAAATTTAAACACTAATGGAACCAAACATAATTTATTATGATAAATTTTATTTAGAAGTATAATTATTATTTTTAAAGTCATATTTATCTTTTCACCCCGTAGGGATTGTATTTCGCGAAATATAAAATTTTTTGTTGGTGATTTACGTTTGTTTATTAATGTTACCCAATGTAATTTACTTTTATTCAATTCAGAAACATAATTATTAATTTTAATAATATACATACCCCTTTTTCACCTCTTAGGGTTAGAATATAGGTAAATATAAATATTGTGGTTGGTAGTTTTCGAATGTTTATTATTGGTACCCAATATCATATTACGCATAATTAAATTCAGGGATATAATTGTTATTCTTAAAAACACGCCTTTTTCATTCCTTAGGGGTGGAATTTCACAAGATTTAAAATTTGTAGTTTTTTTTTGTATTCGTATGTTTATTATTGGTACCCAATATAATTTACTACGCTTAATTAAATTCGGAGATATAATTATTAATCATAAAAAACACACCTACCCCCTTTTCACCCATTAGGGGTTGAATTTGGTAAAAAATAAAAACTTTGGGTTTTTAATTGTATTTTTATTATTGGTACCCAAAATCATTTATTAAGCTTAATTAAATTTGGATAAATAATTATGTTTCTTTAAAATATACTTACTGATTTTTCACCCCTTAGGGGTTCATTTTCACAAATTTTAACATTACTGGTTGGGTTATTTTCATATGTTAATTATTGGTACCGAAAATATTTTATTAAGCTCGATTAGTTTCAGAGATATAAATAATAATTATTTTTTTTTAAATTTTTTTTTAGGGGTGGAGTATTGAACACACGTGTGATATAATGAAACACCGGTGCGATGAAGACCATCCGAAATTGAAGCTCGTACTCAAAGTTTATCTATAGTCATCTACAGTCGGGAGGTTAACGAAACATACATATCTTACCGGCCGTGTGTCCGATGGGAAAGTCAGTTGTGTCAGAATTTTTTGAAAGATATTTCTATATATTTATAACTTCAAATATGACAAACTTCCATACAAAATCTCGCAACTGTTTAACTCCATTAGTGGCTGGATCGTCATAAATCCTTTATTTAGTGCTCACCTATGTTGTGTAAGAAAGTCCTGTGCGAAATTTTCGCGCTTCTGGACCCGAACGGTTTAGGTTGTGCGCTGTCAGTCGGCGTCGAAGAATTTTATTAAGTGGATGCTCGCACCCACGTAAATTTTTTTTTTTTTTTTTTTTTTTTTCGGCGGGAATCCCCTAGACCAGCGTTGTTTCAACGCGTCTCATAGCCAGTGGCGTAGCTAAGGTGACTGGCGCCCCTAGCCAAAATTGAAAATAGCGTCCCCTCTTGGATTAAAAGATAGTTGGGGGGGGGGGAGGGTTCCGTAACGCGAAACCGTCGCGGTGGCATTCCCCCCCCCACCCCCCCCCCCACCTGCTCCGGCGCCATCCACCCGCTTGCTACGCCACTGCTCATAGCCAGAGGTGCCCCCCCCCCAAACACTATGACTCACCCCCCCCCTAACCTAATGATGCGCCCCCCCCCGAAAAATTTTTATGCCATTTTCTCAATGATTTACTAAATTATTTTATAATATTATACTTTTTTAGTATTATATTTCATCACAATTTGCATTAATTAAAACTGATTTTATAATAATAATTTTGGTCATATCAGGTAATATTTCCATCCTGAACCGACAGATGCCAAACTGCTTTAGTTGAGGAAAGTGCGGGGTTGCCAATTTGATTTACAAGATCCCTTTCAATTATCAAAGCACCAGAAACGTATTTTCACATTAGAAGCTATAATTATGTAAATAATGTATACATTTTTCTCGTCTTTTAACCACCCCCCCCCCCTGAAATTTTAATGACGCAGTCTGCGTCGTTACTCCCCCCCCCTCTTGTGGGCACCCCTGTCATAGCTAAACACGCGTGTTCGCAGCTGGGAGGACGTGTTGTGTTCGGGCGCGAGGCGCCCACAGCCGGCGAGTCTGGCGGCCTTGCCGGCGATCCGGCGGGTATTGGGGAGAGGGGGGGGGGGTGACCTTGAGAGGGGGTCCGGCGGGCGGCGGCGTCGGTATGCGCGGAATCCCGCACCGCGAACTTGAGCGGCGTCGCGATCCCCCTCCCCCCCTCCCCCACACCCCTTTTCCCTCACTGGACGGGCGCCCACGGCCACCCTCAAACCGCCACCGGCCGCCGTTACTGCCGTGATTTTCCGTCAGCCAATCAGTAGACCAACAGTTGTTCTTTTGAACCACTTTTTCAAGTTATACGTCTTTTAGGCTCATTATGAAAAAAAAAAAAAAACTTTTGTGATGTGCACGCACCGTGCAATGAAATTTTACACAAGATAAAAAAAAAGGCTATATCCAAATAAAAAATATGTGCTTTTGAATCTTATAATTTAGTGATTGTTATTGAATAATGGTTCTTACCATTAAAATTTTTATTTAGTGTGAATATTAGTGATATAACTAGGCTTATATTTTTTTTCAAGTGGTTTTTTTATAAGTGAGATTAATTTATACTTCTTTAGGTATGTTACAAAAAAAATTATAAGAGTGGATTTTTACACGACGAAAAAGGGCTAAATACAAATAATCATTATATATATATATATATATATATGTGTGTGTGTGTGTGTGCTTTTAAATCGGATACTTTATTGCTTGATATTGAAAACTGGTCCAAATAATTAAAAACATTTATTGAGAATATTAGTGATATAAATCGTGTTTATAAACTTTTTCAAATGTATTTTCAAGTGTATTTATGTAAGTGAGGTTATGTTCCCATATGTATAATTTATTTTCATTATAAAGTATTACCATAATATTTAATACAAATAAAAATTATTAAATTTAAATGAACATTCAGCACTTTTATTGATTTTAATTATTTAATCAATATTATCTCGATTATTTTACTAAATTAACTAATCAATTTTACACACATGTTTATATTAATATTGTATACTGAGTCTTTATTTTAATTGTTTTATTTATATTGAATTTATACCTTACTAACAGTTTTCATACAATCAGTTTGGTCCTTTTATATTTTTATTTATGTTAATTATTTGCATGCAAAATTAAAGAATTTTTTATAACGTCAAATAAGTATTACTTCCAGCGCGCGTACATAAGTACACGCACTAATTTTTTTTTTTATAATTTGTATTTGTTAGTACAAGGGAAAATCAATTAGGGATACAACTTACAAAGAGAATTATTAGATGGCGGCATCATGCATCCAAATTTACGATATGCATTTCATAATGACCTTATCTCGATTCGAATCGGACGAGTTCTGGAATATGATCGGTGAGTTAAGTTGTGGCTGTGGACCGAAATTGCAGCACTAATTCGCTACCTTACCCGAACGTCCTGGAATACCACCCTCACATAATACCATGATTGCACTAGAAGAAAATCAATCATAAATTACAGAAAAAAAAATCTGAATTAGTTTAATGAGAAAATTATTGATCTAACAATTATAGCTTTAGTTGCTGGTATGAATTCAGTGAAAAGGTCTTAAAAGAACAGAAGATTAAGTTAAATTTCTTGAGGAGTTGTGCGTTTTTTGTTGTTGGACGTGACGTAAACAGAAAGAAACGGAATGTAAATCGGCGATCATATATGCTGGCGTTAGCCTTACCACTCACTATCTTGCCCCTGGCCTTGTGAGGTACAGAAAAATGCTGGTAAACGAGCGCCTTTGACGTAAGGTCTCACATGAAATTTTGATTTTTTTTAAAAATTTTTCTCGTCATTACTTTAAGTTAATACCAATTTTTGTGAGTTTAACACTAAACCTCTCTTAAATTGTTTTAAAATTTCGCGCAAGTGATAACAATTACAAACAATTGTGCGAATTTTTACACCTACTTAGTAAATGTTTGTTGAAAATATTTGTGACAAAATAAAAAAAAGCAAGAGAGATATATCTTTAAATTTACTTAAATATACCTTAACTCAAAGAAATTACGATAAAAAATGTATAAACATGGCGTGTGAACCCCATCTTAAGCATGCTCATAATGCATAAATCATTATTTAATATTTACGTTGTTCACCTTGCAAACCTTTTAACTGACGTAACGTTTTAAAAATATATATTTCGCAGCACATCGTTTACACAATTAACTGCCAGCCACACTTTGAATCTCGATAAAGTGATTTAACTGACATATTTTTCTCTCTCTCCAATTGACAAAGTAAAAATTAAAAACATTACGAGAATTACGAGACTAAAAATTCAAGTTACACAAATTTATCTTAGAGAAATAATAATAAAAATGTCAAGAATTTGTAACGTTGCAAAATATATATAAAAATAGTAATTGGAAATGGCAACCATCACTTCAGCAAAAAAAAAAAAGTTTACCATGATCTCCGTTTCTATTGACCTCGCATTCAAATGAATACATATTTTACCCCATAATGTGTCCACATGACCACGGCGAATTAAGTGCGATTCCCAAATGAGTTTAACCCATGGCTTCCAGTAGATTTGTTTTTCGTCGCTAGTCACCCCACCTTTTAGGGCGTCCGCCTAGCGAGGGCTATATTTGTGTTAGTGATGCAGAACGATAAGTGCGACGATCGCTGGTGCTTCCAGCACGGTTTCGCCTCTAAGCGCAAGGGTTTCGGAACTACTGCGCTGTCTTTTGATGTCGTGCATAGGCCGACTATGAGATTTGAGCGGTTACCATAATATTATAAGGCGGAGACAAAGGTGTGATGCAAGTTCATTTAGTGCCGAAAGTTGTGATACTTTGATACTATCTGAAAACATCTGTTTTTAGCTATTTTCACTCTCAAAAAACAAAAAAACAAATTGGTTGTCTGTAAAGTCGGTTTACGGACGATAGTTTAACGTGACAACGTCATAACAAAACATTGATGAAATGATTGCATACTTTTATGAATAAAATTGAATAAATTTTATTGAATTATCACTATTTTGTATGGATACAAAGGAGTGAAATGAAATCTACAATTTAATTGATAAATTTACTTTTATTTGCACGCATTAATTCAAATATGTTTATTACTTTAACGAAGAGATTATTATAACTATAACTTTTATATCTGTTTGCTATTTAACTTCTTCCAATCTGTGTTATTCTGTTAAGGATAGGGCGATGATAGGAAAAGTAGGAAACGAATGGGAGTGTTTCAAGGATGATGCGAAGGAAAGTGGCTTACCCAACACCAAAATGCAGTCAAAAATAATATATATTTGCGCCACGGACTCTGCAGCAATGCTAGGAGGAACGGGTTGGCAAAGAGCAATGAAAATGTTACATTGAAATGCATGAAAACAGAATTACGCCACGGACTCGGTCGCTATGCTAGGAGGTTCAGGTTAGCAAAGAGCAATACAAAATGAGCGTAACGGGTCAATGTGCGTAACGGGACACTTTTTTCGTGCGTGCAGCCGGCGTTCATCGATTTATTAGACGTTGTCACGTCAAGAAGTCTGAAAACGATGTGCGGGAAAAAAAGGTAATACCATCTCGACCTTAACCTATTCTTAAATGATTTTTTTTTGTGAACAGGCACCACTCGGATGTCTTGCACAGTTTCTAATTGGCGTGAGTTCTCGTGAGGATCTGCGCCCCGCACGAGTGCGCATGTGGGCGGGGCCTCCGCCGCCCTCGCCGTCGACCCAGGCGAGACGTCACACCTCTGATTCACTCGCGGGCCCGAAAGAGGAAGCGCTGCCCGTCAGCGCACAGACGGAGCCGGAAATGAGGCTGTTGCCATGGCAACAAGCGTGTTTGCCCACGCCAACATTGGGGAAAGGGGAGGGGAGGAAGGACCACGTCAGAGAGAAAGAGAGAGAGAGACTGGCGCCTCGGCACGCGGTCTTGACCTTTGCGGCCAGGGGCAAGACGAGGGGGGGGGGGGGGGGTGGAGAAAGGGGGGTTGACGCCTGAGACCCAGTGACACGCATTCGACGGCGCGATAAACCGCCGCTTGCCGGTCCAGCGTAGATTTGAGCCGGTGTTGCCGGTCGTACCACACATATGGTACACGCGCAATATATCTGGCACGCGTACCAGAATGTCGTTCCATAATTTAGTACCACGTTAGGTAACATGTACTATAATTCAGCCCTAGTGCCAAGTACACACGTCACTTAAAATAAGGCAATAAATAAATACATTTTTCACCTCGGTTCTCAAAAATTTCAGAAATTAAGATTATCGCTATGGTATTTGTCTGCAAAATTACTTACACTGTAAAAAATTAAACGGATTGGATTGTTATCCCACATATTAGAAAATACATTTTCTTGACTCAGCGCAGTGTATGTTCTTATTCATTTAATTTTATCATGCTTTCTCTCCTGTTGCGGTAATACGACAGCATCTAGTTCGCATTCACAGTATTGTACACATTTAAATAGAGAGAGCCTTTAAAAAGGTAACCTAAAAATGCGCCAGAATGAAGATACGGCACTGGCAAATCTTTTTAAAAGCACTTATAAAACATTGACAGCGCTCATAAAAATTTCAGTTACGAATGTTCTCGAAATAATTTATATTTATTGGGAATTATAAAATGCTAGTAATCAATAATTAAATATTAAAGCACCAGAAAATGTCAAAGTAAAAATTTTGATGTTAACATTTTTATTATTGAAATTATTATGTTTTATTATAACTTCATTAATAATAGAGCAGATATGTAAAATGATGGCAAAATCAACATAAATTATCAATTAACTATATAAAATGGTTATTATTGAAAAAAAAATTACCAATCACTACGCATAACGGCACATTACTCTCAGTATTCAGAAGAAATGTACAAAGATACGACCAGGAACCAAAGCGTGACGCATAGCTCTAAGATGTTTGTAGTAGCGTGTGCCTGTTTTCCACATAGCCCTTGATAACGGTAGCACTTCTGCCGCCTTGGTGTAACACCACCCTAGCATAAAGTGCGTAATGCGTGTTGCCTGCTCGTAAGGCAATAGGAATTTAGCTACTGACACTAATGTACGAATTTGGCAAAAAAAAAAAAAGCTGTTAAAGCGAGGGTATTCCAAGAAAACATTTTTTTATATCTATTTAGATACATCCCACTTAAAATATATTACAGCTTAGTGTATAAAATTACATGCAAAAAATGTTGACCACCCAATTTTAATATTGTAGAAGAATGTTACTGTCAACCAAATGTGTAAGTTCTTTTTTTTTTTAAAATAAACATAATTTGGTAATGAAAGCACAGTGTTTCGGCGGAACCTTGGAATCTGGTTGTACCTCCGCAAATATTTCAGCCAGTGTGAGGACTGGATATCCTTTATTAGGAGAGACAGGTTGACTCTCACTTGTCTATATATAGCCTGGGTCGCTTCCTTGTGCACCAAGACTAAGGACAGTGTTGAGTCAGCCGAAACTCTTGTTCAAGTGGTGCGATTTTTGGGCTCGGACAGCGAAAGATATTGCATTGCGGTAATTGCTTGAACACGTACATTATTTTACTTGCAGCATTCCATTGGCAAAACAGATTCCAAAAATTTTCCTTCTAAAATGAACAACTGTTATGTTGCTATTAATGTACTTATGAATTGAAATAGTCGTGTTAAATTTCCTTTATTGGGTTAACAAAAAAAAATCATTGTTTTCGTACTTGCATGCTTCTTTCTACCATTTGACTGCTAGGGTCAGCATTATAGAATTATGACGGGTTGTATAGAAATTTCCAGTAGTTTATGTATTATATTTTAACTATCATAAATCCATTTATTTATTCTTAGATTCTACTGAAGACATAGACAGACAGATAAAAAAGAAAAAAAAAGATATATTTTAAACACATGGTTACGGGTGTTTCAAATAAAAGAACGCTCTAACCATTTCATGCCCCTCTTATTCTCTGAAGTTTCACTTCAAACGCGTGTGGCAGGCAAGCACACGTGGTCTCACAGTTAGGCAAAAGCTAGGAGACCTGAGATCATAGCGTTGTTCTTGGAACCACCTGCGGGTACCACCTTGGTGCTCATCCGGGGGGGGGGGGGGGGGGAGGCTGTGTGTGTGTGGAGATACATTCCAAACACTTAGGGAGAAATAAAAATAAAACAAACACACAATATAAAAAATATATAAGTATACATTAAATTTTGTCATAAAGTGCCAAGTTTAGCTTCATATTTTAATGTTATATTTACATTGAAACGCCGATTTTGATAAGCTTAATTTTAAAAAGAACATTTTTTTTTGGTAAGGATCTTCGGACCACCTGGTCGGGCAAAATATCAAATTCAGAGTCTTTTTTATTTTTTGCGGCGGAGGGGAAATTTTTGGTTTCGAAGTGGAGAATGCACCATCAAAGTTGAGGTGGATAGGTACCCTTGGTGCTCGCACATTTGAGTATGCCCGGGGTGTTTGGTTCGAACCCACGTCACGAGCATGACGCATTAGCGATCGCGATCATTGTTCTTCCAGCCACTCTCACGTCGACTCTTCACGACGGCTTTCCGAGGTGACGCCCCCCCCCTCCTTCCATAAAACCATAAAAAAACTCAAAACCTCATATTTATATATCATATTTTCATGGATACGATAACTGCCGTAAATTTGAATAAATCACTTCCTAACTGACACATGAATGGAAAATCATAGGTCGATTTCGTTAATGGGCATAATCTCATCAAAGGGGTAGAAAGTGGGAAGTTTTTCTTTAAATAGAAAAATCACTATAGCTCCCGTAGTATGAGTCATATTGCACCCGTTTGAAACTCGTAGGATTAATACCAAAAACGTTTGTCCGAATACAATTTTGATAAGACCAACCATAACAGCAAGGGATGGAAAAAAATTATTGCTGGAGGACAAAAACATCCATAACTCCCTGAGTAGGCACACTATTAAATCCGTTCGATTTTTTTGTAAACATTATAAATATTATCTAATATTTCTGTCTGAAATATTTTTTGATATAGCCAATTATTGCTGCAAAGGGTAGAACAAACAGGGTATAAATGATAAAATAATCATAACTTCCTTAGTTAGGATACCATCATATATGTTCAAATTGCTTGTAAATCTTATAATTTTTATCTAAAACTTTTGGATGAAAAAAAAGGACAAAACATTCCTACAAGGGGTTGAAAAAAAGGGTAGAAATAAAAAACAATCTTACTTTCCGTATCATGTGCGTTATTAAATCCGTTCTTGTTTATTGTGAAATCATAAAATATTATCTACAACTTCGTTCTAAATAATTTTTTTACGACTAACAATTCCTGCAAGGGATAGAAAATAACATGGGTTGAGTACGGAAAAAATAAATCAGTCATATAGTAATTACACTATTGAATTCGTTCAAATTATTGTTAACCTGATAAATATAATCTAAAACATTTTTCAGAAACAATTTTTGATACATCCAACTTTTTCTGCTAAGGGCGAAATAAACAGGGGTAAAAGGTAAAAACAAATCCATATTAGGTAAACTATATAACCTATATAATTATTTCAAATCTTCTTAAAATTATCTCAAACTTTGGACTAAAATAATTTTTGATAAGATGGAATCATTACAGCAAGGGGTTGAAAAAAAAAACAGGGGTTGGAAAATAAAAGACTTAATAAATATACCGTACCATATGCAGAAAGACAAAAAAAAGAACAATTTTAGTAATTATAATATCTAATCCATTTTAATTTATTGCAAAAATTCTAAACATTATTTAAAACCTTTGGCTGAAACAATTTTTGATTAAACGAACTATTACCGTAAAAATAGCGGTTGAAACAAAAACATTTTTACTATAAAATTAGTTCAGATTATTTTCAACCATCTTTATGTTATCTTAAAATTTGGTTTAAATCAGATTTTTATACGACCATGTATTAGTCATATAGATAGTGTTTGAAGATCAAAAAATTCGTAACTACTTTAGCAGACAAAATATGAAATTCCTTGTAAGCGATTCAATGCTGGATGCATTGAGTTAAAAAAACTCGAAACATTGTCGATGCATGGAATATGAGAAATTTTGGTATCAATTATTTTGGAATATTGGAGTACATATAGGATGTCATGTACTCTATGTATTTAAAATGGTCCAGATGTTTATTGAAGTTACCAGAACATTTTTAGAAGACCAAAAAAAAAAAACCATTCGAAATCTACATACGCCTGTGGGCTGTGCCCAAAGAAATTTTTTTTCCTCAATTTTCTTCATGATACTAAAAGAACATTTTCTGAAAACTTATCATGACAGAATCTCTAGCATTTTATGTTCCGTCTCAAATTTTCTCAACAGATTGGCTATTTACTAAATGTTATCTACAATTTTAGGTTAAAACGTCACGAAACTGTTCATTTATAATTATTATAAATTTTTTCGCGAAACAAATCTGACCACCCGCGCCCGTTAGGCTGCAATATGGTACACCCGCACTAATTCCCTAGTAATTGGCGGCCGTTTACAAGAGAAGCCATGAAGTCATTGCCATATTTGGCCGGGCCATTCAGGATGCGTTTGCTTCCGCACAGGATAGCTATGATTGCGATTGGAGTACTGACAGCAAAACATGCAACTGAAACAACCCAGCCAACCACTAAACGCAGACAATGCTACAAAAATTTCAAACCCTTCTGAAAATATTTTTCCGCGAAAAAACAATGGCTCAATTCAATTGTGATTATGATTACTTGAGTAACCTATTTTACAGGTCTAAAATATGGTAAATAAATTTATCGCGCGGAAATTTGGGACCCAACGATGAGTGAAACACCCGGAGTTGGTGTTTACAATAAAATAAAATTTAAAAAACACAGGTCGTAGGAGCCAGCGTTAAACCCGATAAAATAAATTTAATAATTGTACGAGGTGTGTTCCAAAAGTAATGAGTGTCTTCCACTACGCGCTGTGGTGGGTTCCATAGTTATGACGGTGAGGGGGAAAGGTCCTCAGGCAGAGGTTCCGGCCACCCCTCAGTAGCCACGTGACCTCCAGTCGAGCGAGTTTCAGTTACGCGTGTGTGTTCTATTCTCTGGTCGACACAAGGCGAGATGCAGCGTTCCATCGAACAGCTTTATGCAGTCACATTTTGCGTGGAACTTAAAAAAAAATTGGTTGTCTGTAAAGTCGGTTTACGGACGATAGTTTAACGTGACGTCATAACAAAACATTGATGAATTATTTTATGAATAAAATTGAATCATTTTTATTATTATAACTATTTTGTTTGGATACAAAGAAGGAGTGAAATGAAAACTACAATTTTATTGAAAAATTTACTTCTATTTGCACTCATTAATTCAAATATGTTTATTACTTTAACGAAGCGATTATTTGAACTATAACTTTTATACATGTTTGCTATTTAACTTCTTCCAATCTGTATTATTCTGTTAAGGATAGGATGATAATAGGAAAAGTAGGAAACGAATGGAGTGTATCAAGTTTAATGTGCCTCGAAAAAGTCAAATCGATGGTTGTTCCAATCTAGTGGAAGAGAGATAGATGCGACGCAAGCGTACAATGAGCGTAACGGGACACCGCGTAACGGGACAATGTGCGTAACGGGACACTTTTTCGTGCGTGCGGCCGGCGTTCATCGATTTATTAGACGTTGTCACGTCAAAAAATCTGGACTGAGAAATCTTTGAGCGAATGCGGAAGAGATTGAGGGTTAGGCCGGGAACCGCCTCTTCACGGATCCTTCACCACGACAACTCGCCCTGCCACACTGCCCTAACCTTATGCGAATATTCGGCTCAGAAAAACAAAGTACCAACAATTACCCAGCCAACCTGCGATTTTTTTCCTTTTCTTCAAGCTGAAATTGCATCTCAAAAGGGACTTATGTTGGGGCAGTCTTAAAACATCCAAGAAGCTTTGACCAGCGCTCTCCGTAGACTTACAGATCATGACTTCGCCCATTGCCATGCAGAGTGGAAAAATAGCTGGAACCCCCTCTATCTAGAGATCGGAAAAATTCGCTGGTTCAATGACCTCCAGGATAGACTCCACGATCCTCTGCACACTCGGGCGAACATTGGCGTGTGAGTCTTCACGACTGGGTAGCCTTGGGATTAGATACTTTCTGTAATTTAAGGGTCTCTAACTGGCCCACAGTCCTCCTGATTTAACATAACAGCGAACAAATGGTGGAAGCAGCACAAAGGAATATTTATTTGAATTTTATCATAACATGAAATGAATCCTCGAATTTTCCCTGTCTCTATGTATAGCTTAAGGATCATACTTTGCAAGAAATAACATAAAATTGTAAATTTTTTCAATACATATTATTTTTTTTTGAAAATCTCTCTCATTACTAGAGACCTAAAAAATTGGCGATTTCAAATCCCTAAAGGATAGACTCCATGATCCTCTATGCACACGTGCAAATTGCATCTGCTGATTGGTTACCGACTCGTAACACCTGTTGACTGGAATGATCGTGATTCGCTAATTCTTCTGTTAAAGATTTTTCATTGGCCCAGAGTCCTTCAGATAAACTGTGGCCCAATCACTGAAGCAAAATAATGCCAAAAGTATTTGGACTCTATCCTATCGCGAAATGAATCCGCGAATTTTACAGGTCTCTGCTCATTACTTTCGGAACTCACCTCATGTATATGTGGCTCGCGGAGTGGGCAGGGGAGGGGGAAGTGTGAGATAGACGGCACGCGGGTCTGGCCGGCGATGTGTCTTCAACTAGGCGCGGACCTTGGGGAGACAAACCTGCAGTCCCGCCAGAAATATGCAGCCTTCGACCAGACGTCGCCAAAGTCTGGCTCGATGGCGGGGTTAAGCGCCGGGAAGGGGGAACGAGGGGAAATATTGTCCCCCCTTCCCCCTCTCCCCAAGAAAACGACGCTAAAAAAAAACCTCGGTGGTAACTTGAGCTTCAGTTACACTGGGCAGCTTTATTAGATACTCGTCGATGGAAGGAAAAAAAAGTTGCTCTCGCGAAGGCGCCATGTTTGTTTCAACATATTTTTATGACATAACAATTTTTTATATGGAAAATTCTTCCTCGTTAAGGCACAGATCACACATTAAGAGATTTATATTGACATTATTTCAAAAATTTATTATTTTATACTAAAAGCCTATGACTTTACATAGGAAGATATTTGTAACAGCAGTCAATATTAATCTCAGGCATTCAACTTTTTTATATACTCTGCTTTGAAGAAGTCAAATTTTGAAAAATTATCGTTAAAAATTCGCTATTACCTAAAGACTGTTCCTATCTCTTTCCCTTAATGAGCAATTAAAAACAGCGAGGACAACAAGAATCGAGAATAGTATTTTTTAATCTAACTGGGCTTATAGGAAAAGCCCCATTTTTCCCCCGGTTAGAC
Organism: Bacillus rossius redtenbacheri; assembly: GCF_032445375.1. Taxonomy (NCBI): domain Eukaryota; kingdom Metazoa; phylum Arthropoda; class Insecta; order Phasmatodea; family Bacillidae; genus Bacillus; species Bacillus rossius. The sequence goes on along the minus strand of NC_086330.1, from coordinate 348,025,934 downwards.
AGTTCCCTTTCAAGTAAGAGTAAAAAGTTGCGTGCTGAGCAAACACAATTGGGTGACGTATTGAAGATGCGTGAACACTCGGACACTCACAAATGAAAATTGTTGGTTCAGTTTTGCCTGTATTGAACCTGTGTAAAATATGTGGCATGATTAACAGATTACTGAGATATTTTCGAGCTACGTTAGATGAAAACAAATTTTCTGGAATCCCTCAAATTATTGTAGATACCCCACAAAATTGTTTGTGGTGATAGAAATGAAACAATATATGGTGGGGGGAAAAATTGCTGTTACTAATGAGTCATTTATTGCATAAACAAATTTGTGGTTTTCAACACAAAATATTTGGTGAGATCTACTGCATGTTGACTAAAATATTTTATGGTTAAAGCACACATGTCCCCCCCCCCCCCCTTGTGAACATGTGCTCTATAAAGGTAAAGGGCTTAATTTGGTGTTAATGCTTTAAATTTTTAAATTTAATATATGATTTTATCAGTGATGCAGCCAGAACTTACAATTTAAACTTGGAACTGTTAAAATTACAGAAAAATAGTGTAGTTTAACTGAAAGAAAGTTAAATATGCTACAAATAGATTAAAAATGTATTTTCAACAACTTTCCTTTGGAACTCGACTGATTAAGAGTAGATTTAATCTTTTCATATTTACATTTATTTAAATTTATATTTATTTTACCAGAAAAAAACAACTTTTATACAGAATCTTCTACCACTGTGTATTTAAATTTCTTTAAACCGGACGAAAGCATAAATTAATATAAGTTATACATATTTTACAGTGTCTATTAATGGCACAAATTTTGTTCCTTATGTCACGAAAATTACCTTTCCGACTAAATTTATAACTGCAATTTTTACTTTCTTCAAAGTGAAATCATAACCCCAGTTGACATCAGGCGAGAGTTGCTGCTATATTCTGTGTAACGTAACTTGAATGAAATCTGACAGTTCTCTAAAGTAGTCTTACATCATGTGATGTTTTGCAAACAACATTTGGGGAATGAGTTCCACTGGTAGATAATACTCTTTAAAACTGTCAAATTCATGACAAGTTACATAACGCAGGCTTTAGCGACAGGATTACGTGACAAGTCAGTCGTAGAGACTTGGAGACTTCGATGCCTGCATACACGCGAAGCAGTTGTTCGGAGACTTCGCACATAGCAACCTTGGCAGGCGGACTAACGAGAATACCGGAGGAGTTGTACAAGTTTAACAAAATCTTTTTTTTTTTTTTAAAGTTAAAAGTTTTACATTCTTCACAAATACCGCACTCCGCCTCATTACAGAATTATAGTGTCACGGGTCCAGTGACTGTAATTTATGCGGTGACACATTTTGGGAACTAAAGTAATTTGAATATTTTTGACGGGGATGTGAGGAAAATGTAGTAAGTAGTCACTGCCGTTTTTTTTTCACGAAAAAAGAAGCCTCAAAATATGGTTGAATTGCTATTTTCAAGACATTTCATGTCTATTAAACATTTAAAATGAAGCTTTTTAACGTGGATAAAATAACATTTCTAAAACTGCTGATTTTCACAAAACTTTCAAATAATACCAGTTAAACCACATGGCTCTAAGACTGACCTTTGAGTTTTGTACGTTTTTTTAAATTTCATTGTATTTATGTAATTTCACGTCTATAATTCATGTTTTTCCACATTATTTAAAAATATAACTATAATAGACATAACTATCGTTAATTGTTTTAAAAATATTTAATCAATTAAAACTATTGTTTCTATAACTATTTTTAGATCTTTGTTCAGTTCACTTGGAACCCTAGAATGAACTAAGAGATAATATTATGAAGCTTATAAAGTTTTTAACAACCGTTTTTATATAGCCTGTGTCTGAAATTTTTTTTAGTATATCATCCATAAATGATAAAAAATTAGGTTCTCTTAAAATAATAGAATACTAAGTGCATTAGTGTTTTAAGTAAATCATTTGTTTGATGTTTTATGAATTATATAGGTACTTAAAATAAAGAGTTTTACGCAAAAGACTACAAAACACAATTAACTCAAAACTGCATACCACACGTTTTGTTACACTTAATTCATGCTAGTATTGAAATATACATTGGCCTTTATGATTGTCAAAACTATCAAATAAACTTTTATTGACATAATGTTTTTTTATAAAAAATCATTTATGTATATATATATATACATATATATATATATATATATATATATATATATATATATATATATATATATATATATATATTCATGAGAAAATTCATGAAACTGCAGAAACAAATTAATTTAGTATGATAATACCTTTAAAAAATTATAATAAGTTTGTCTGCCTATCTTTTAACTTAATCCGAGCTCGGACCCCAGTAAAATTCTGAATGTCCAACGCCTACATCCTCTATGCTTATATCAATGAGAACGTTAATCCAGGGTTAACAGATCAGTAACATAAAAAAAGAACAGAAAAATGAATAGCTAAATTACAAAAAAACAAAAGAGGACGAAAAATAATGGAGTAATGCTATTTTTGTTATTTATATAAAATGTTAATAGGCATTTAAAAACTAAATTGATTAATACAATGAATTATTTTAAGATATATTTAATGAAAAATGAAGTAATAACTGTGAAAGGCAAACAGAACTATAGGCTAATATTTATTGTAAATTAACAGCTTCATATAGTCAAATGTATCTGATTCTGATATTATTATACAGATAATCACTCTGTGGCTTGAGGAAAGCATCGAAAAAGAAATAATGATTAGCCATAAATGTAGTTTCGCCAAAGAGTTTCAATACCTACAGAATGAGAAACAAAAGAGCAAGAATGTTTCTTTCTCTCACTTCTATTAAAAAAAAAAAAAAAAAAAAGAGGACTTTTGCTAGTTTCTTGGAAAAGCCACCCCGACAGAAAGAAGACACGTCCTGGTGAAAGAGGACGTCTGGTCATCCTAACCGCACGTCATTTTGAGAATGGACTCGCCGACTGTGGCGCTGTCTGTCGGCACAGCTATGCGCGATGACGTCACGTTTAGATGATGGCTTACTTCCGGCTCGCGGCGAGCTCACCTTTATTATTAACTGCCTCCGCCAGAGTGCAGTCACGTTCTTCTTCCAGCGCCGACTATTTCCCGAGCGGCACACAACGCTGACCCAAGGGCATATCAAGCTGAATACGGGAAAAAAATTGGAGAGGGTATGACAATTTTTCTGAACAAAAGAACTCTTTCGCGGTTGTAGTTCTTTTGACTATTCACAGATGACGCAGGTTTTTATTTAGTTTCTTTCAAAAGTTTTCAAATGCTAACAACCAACCTGTTCATAAATTTCTCAGAAATTTGTGGTTAGTATTTTTTTTCTTCTATTTTTCTTTTCCGTTTATGGGAAGGGGGTAGCAACTGCCCTCCGCCCTCTTTCTAGCTTCCAATAGATAAGTGTCTGGCGCCTTTCATTCTCAACAAACCCAGCAGGATATTAACACCCCTCCCTCGGGATTGTAACCCACGCACCAGTTTCTCGCAAAAAAAACCTTTACCAATTATTATTAATTAAAGCCACAGTGTGTACTAATGCATGTGCTCTCTCTTTCTCTCACTCTCTCTCATCGGGCTACTCTCATACTATGATATGCCTCCGATTGCGATGTCAGAGAGATGACATATCCTGTTCTCAGCCTGATTGTCGCGAGAGGCCTTGCAGCTTTACACTACACGCACAACGAGTTTAACTAGGCCACTTTGACACAGAATACTTGACAAGTTAGCCAACTGAGCGAGAATGGTGACCTAACTCCACCACAAATCTACACTATTAAAAAAAAAGAGCCAAGTACACGCGACAGCTTCTTTTTAACTTTTCTGGGCCGTGAGCCACTATTAATCCTAAAATCGCACACTTTGCGCCCCGCCGTAGCTTACAATGATTCGGGCAAAGTGACGGGGTCGCAATTTTATATTGCCTTGCCACAAAGCGAGCTATGTACAGGAACGCATGGTTCCTGGAGTCGCAGTCACACGCTCCCGGAAGAGCATGTGAGGTTACGGCGGCGGCGAATCCTCGCCCCTTATAGTGTTACATATCTCTGTAAATTTACAGACTTCTATATAAGTAATGCACGTCAAAAAAATTAAGCATTCTTCGATTTCCATTTAACTGGATCTTCATATGAACTATGTTACACTCCGACTCCCGAACAGAAAGAAATAACTGTACTTTTACAAAATATTCCTTTTGGAAACCAGTTGCCAACTCATCATACTACTAGGGAAACATAGCAAATTTATACAACAAATAGCTATGGTTAATTTTGCATGTATAAAACATGCTTAGTAGTTCTTACGAAATTTGGCGCATAGTTTTATATTTTTTTTCAAACCAGGCTAAAATAATAGGATATTCAACAATTTGACTTTATTTTGTTTTATAGTGCTTATTAATGTGCTCAGTTAGTACTGGGAATATATTCAGGGAACAGTTAACGAATATAATTAACTATTGAATGCACTGGAACAAAACAAAGCCTAAAATCCCGAGGAAGAATCCGAACCCAGCATAACTGTGAACACTGTTTTGTAGTGATACAGTTGTTTTCACTTAAATGTACAGATTTACAAATATATATGTAATTCTACGTTCCAGTGAATGTGTGTGTGCTCAGGAAGCGTGGCCCTGGAACCACAAACACGCGGGTTGGGAACGCGGCGAACTGCCTGCAATTGCCCGGCGACCGAGCTGAAGCCGGTGCGCCGACAGCAGTTGTTACCCGCGAGCCGCACGCACGCACACACACACACACGCGCGCGCCGGCTGGTGGCGGGAAGATCGGGAGCCGCATTCCGCGCGCGGGCCGAGGGAAACCCCGGGCCCGCTCGCCCCCGAGGTTGGCAGCTCTGCGCCGCGCCCCGCACCAGAGATACGTGCAGCGAACTCGTCGTGCGTGCATTTGTCTATAGTGGGGAGGCAGATGGCCAAAATGACAAATTTGGCTCACCCTGAAACCTAACTAGCAACCACTATGCTAGATTTTATAATACAGTAGTACAGATGATATTTTGACCGGTGGTCACTGTGTACGAGTGGGACCCTCTTTTCTGGACGTCATTTTAAAAAAAAGACGAATGCAAATATTTGATTGTTCGTACTTTGGCAACCACTCAACCTAAAAACTTGATGTTGGTGTCAAATTATATGTTTTTGGGGTCAAGGAATTCAAAAAAAAGTCTTTATTTATTAATACAAAAAAATAATTTCCAATTGTACAAAATGTGGACCAATATAGGTCATTAAATCAAATTTTATTTAATAATTTTCAACTATTAAAATCTTTCTTTATTAAACATAGACAATGGTATTTCTTCTTTTTAAAACATGAAAAACACAACTAAACATGATTTATAATCTTTTTCTCAAACATAAACACAATACAAACTAAAAATTATTTTTATGCGGGGCCTAACTTCCCTGTGTGATAGAATATAAATTCAAGTGCTACACAGTTTCATCATCATCATCCTGGTTTGAATATAAGTTTTTACACTGCTTAAGAGAACACCCACACACTTTGAGACATGGTAGCCTGTTTACTGTACACACACTATTAGATCGAGTAGTACATCCGCACTGCACGAGCTGCTTGTATGTGGGTGGAAAGGGATCTTTTCCCATCAATTTAGGTTTTAATTCACCATTATCATCGTACCATCCGCTATAATTAAATCAGGCAACAATGGTTTAGCCTCCAGTGCATTTTTCCACACAAAGGCTTGGTAATGTGCACGTTGGATGTGTAGCTTCAATGAATCATATGTAGGAGGAAGCATTTCTGGTGATATTTTCCCAAACTGTAATTCCCGAAGTTCATTGATTGATTTCGAAGTTTCTGCATTGTGTAAAGAGCGCGAGTAAATCCTGATAAAAAAATCTTCAGCCGATTTTATTACACTCTCCGATAATGTTCCAACACCAATTTCTGCAAGAAATTTAGGATTTTTGAGATTAACTTCCCATGCAGTCTTCTTGCCAATGCCATTTGGCTGACTGGTTGTGTCACAGCTAGTTATGGAATGAAAACCAACAATGGATTCTCGCACATAATTTGGTATGCCTGAGCATACTGTATGCACAGGGACGAATATTTTTGTGATGAGATTCCTTTGACCATCCATACTTTGTCTGCGTGAATTTCTTGAAACATGTTCACTTACATAACTAGCACATCTGTATCTTTACATTGCACAACAATCCGATTGTATCCATTATTAGTTGCATCTTTTGCATGAAGCAAAATCCTCGTATCTGCTTCTTCGTGGTTTGCAAATAAGGAATCTGAAAGAAATACAGATGTGGAAGTAGCCTCATCACACTGTTCATAACCACCTGCTGTCACTACAACCTGGTTTGGTTTTAATTTCTCAGAGGAGATATCCATCAACTGATTCGAGAGAAAGTTAGTTAGAGTTTTTTTTTCCAAGAAGATTAATAAATCCATTCCATTTGTGTGGCAAGGGAACATTTCTATCTTGTATGTCACATCTTACAAGGGGGGGGGGGGGGGTTCTCTTGATTTTGTGTTTGACTCTAGTTGCTGATTTAATAGAATTATTTTTGTAGCTATAAAATACAACATCAATTATCGTAGTATGTTCAGAAAAATTCTGCAATACTAACTTCACAAATGAGTCAGCTAGATCACCAAAAGTTTTTTCTTTACTTGGTTTTCCGAGTGCTTGCACTGCGCCCATAGTATCAATGATGTAGCATGTACACATACCGGGTTCTTCTACAGGAAGGATATCTACACCATTGTCCCCTATAAAAAATTTACCGAGCATGGCTTTATTTTTTGGAAGACGAAGACATCCATCATATGATGATAGTGACAGTGGGAAATCATGCAATTCATACTGAAGTAACTGTTTCAAGTCAACATTTCGGCCACTATCGGCAGCAACAACAAGTCTTCGTAATTGTAAAGCATCAGACACAATGCTTTTACATTTTATTTCTTTTGCAGGAACTTTACCTAAACGTTTGAAGGTTTTTGAATTGTGTCTCGACATTGTGTCAAATACTGTTGTATTGGAATCTGGCTGCATTCGATCATTAATAAAGGCTTTGGTAGCAACCTTCCCTCTCTCAAGTGCTGTGAGTTAATCTTTCTGGATGTCTTCTGAAGCAACTTCCTTGGTTGAAATATTTAGTAAATAAGGAGTCTCAGAAAATAAATCACAGAATTGAAATTGATTCTTAAGAGCCATCACATCACATTCATCACGAGTAATCCTTTTCTTCCCTCTTTCAATGTGTGATTGCTCATCCAAGTCTTCGAGATCTGCCAAACCTACCATACTTCTTGTGTCTTCAGAAAGTTTACCACGGCCATTGTAAGTCAAACACCATTCATCACGTGCTGACTCAATTCTTGTTATTCCGACTAGTCCTCCAGATATTTTGCCCTTTTTATTAACATGTTCTAAAGCTTAGTCTACAGGTATCTGGTTGAAGAGTGCTGTGGTAGATTTAACAACAAAATCACTAGATTCGAACTCTTTGTACACATCAGGTGCAGTTGTGGAAAGCTGTTTGTTTCATTTCTGATATATAAATGGGTCCATATCTAGCATAATTGGTGTGGTCATACATTACCATCCATGGAATCATTTTGCTAAACGAACTCAAGTGTAGTTGCCATATACCTTCTCTTTCTTCTCTTACAAAGTCTAAGAGTGTTTGCACAATATTTTTGTATTCCAAATAGTATTTGGAAGTGGGAATAATTAATGTTTCTTCGAATTCAATGAACATTTTTTGTAGTATCTTTGTTTTAGGAAGTAATTTATTTTTCACAGTTTCTTGGATACTGCTGAAATTATTAATTTTCAAATTCCTCTCCATTAAATCACACAATTGTTCAATGTCGCTATCAACAGTCCTATCAGTTTCCTGGACCCACTGTAAAAATTTTGTCCAATAGATTCTCCACAAAGCTTCATAAGTGAGAGAGTGTCTACGAAATGATCTGTTCCAGTTCTTTCCATCCAGAATGTTGTGAGATGTAGTTTCAGTAAATACACCAGATTCTGTCCAAATATCTGTGAGTCCAATATCTGAAAAATGTTGTCCTACAGCAATTAGAAAGATCATTGCAATGTGAAAAGACCCAAGACGCAGTATCAAACCTTGACATTCTTCAGGCCGGCACCACATCAGTTCTTACACTTTGCTGTACAGAGATTCATCTAATGTAAGAACTGTATGTTTTAAGCCAATTCTTCTTGCAATTTTTTGACAATGGTTTATTACTGTCCATAAAGTGTCATAATCAGTAGCTGGTGCTAGTATGATAGGAAGGTATCCAACAGTATTTACTTGAGTATTCGTTTCAGATAAGAATTGTAATCGCAATTACAAAATAACTAGTTTCTTGGCTGGATGCATTATTTGTATGAGCAGTTTTATTCTGAAATCGATTGGCGTAGCATGATTTGTGATATTTTGCTTCATATGCTATAAGATCTAATCCTGCAGTTCGGCAACGTAGCTCTTCATCGCTTGTGGCAATTTCGTGAATACTGTTTTCTCCATTCTTAGTTAATACTTGTGACATTTTGATAGAACCTTTGTTCTTCCTCAGTTGGCAAAATATACACAAAGATCAGTTGACAGTTGGTATTCGCCCCCTTGTTGCAGGGGCAAATGTGCAGGGTTGTGTGTTATCGATATCACTGCTGGAACAAATATTTTTGATTGGAATTTCCACAGCCTTTTCAAACCGTATTTTAAGTCTTTCAATGTTGCTCTTACTGCAAAAACTGGCATAACAACTTGCTTTATGCCATTTTGGATCTTTTAGCTCTAGTGTTTCTATCTCTAGCTCGAGACGCTTCAGTACCTCCCAGTTATTTACATCACTATAAGATATACGTTTATAGTAGCATTCCTTAACACGATTTACTCCTTCTTTGCCACCATTTGTCAGATTTCCACTGGATACAACTTGACAAAATATGCATAAATGCCACTTCGTTATCTCCAAGTCTTTATGCTTCACTGGCAATCTGGCAACAGGTATCAAGGCTTGATTAATTTCAGAGGTTTCACGGTTATAAAAAATTCAAAGTTCTGCCATTATTACTTCATAATCTGTAAAAAAGAAAAACAAATTGTAATTATTATGATAATGGTTACAAATGCTAAATAGTGGTAAGGCGCATTGAGTAAAGTGTGTAAAAATAAATGTAGCATAAAGCCATTTTGTAAAATTGGAAATTGGTTTTTAGTATTGATAAATAAAGACTTTTTTGAATTCCTTGACCCCAAAAACATATAATTTGACACCAACATCAAGTTTTTAGGTTGAGTGGTTGCCAAAGTACGAACAATCAAATATTTGCATTCGTCTTTTTTTCAAAATGGCGTCCAGAAAAGAGAGTCCCACTTGTACACAGTGACCACCGGTCAAAATATCATCTGTACTACTGTATTATAATATCTAGCATAGTGGTTGCTAGTTAGGTTTCAGGGTGAGCCAACTTTGTAAATTTACATATTTTTATTAATGTGCCTCCTCACTACTATGGACACTGCGTGGAGAAACTTGTCTGGGTTCACAATGGGAAGCCTTCTTTTCACAGACGAGAGAGCCAAACGCCCGATCGTGCATTTCGGTTTTTTTTTTGGTTCATTGTAAATAAACATGGCGGTGTTATTCATTAACATACATCTGTACATTGGTGCGGCCGTCACCATATTTTTCGTTTGTCGTGTGTCCGTGAATGTTTATTTTGGACAACTCATGATAACTAATGGTCAATCAGGTTAGGTTAGCTACATTATACATACTTTAAAACATTGTGGACGGTTGATGTGGTTAGGATAGCTACATTAAAGATACTGTGAAATCATGTAAACGGTTTCCTAGCGCTGGATAGCTACATATTAAAAACGTTATTTGCTAAGCAACCATAAAATGATTTTACAGTATTTTTGATGTAGCTATACTTACCTAATATCCACGAATTCCCCCCCCCCTAATAAATACACCTGTTGTGGTACGAAAAAAAAAAAGCGAGCATGAACTTCGGGAACTTCGGGTGTGGCTCTCTCGTTTGTGAAATGAAGGCTTCCCGTTCACAATTGAAACAGTAACATTAGAGGTTAGGAAAGGATACAGCATTAGCCGTCAGACGCGAAGCCGTTTTTTTCCCTTTTCACATATTATAATGGCGGACGTTTGTCTATTTTTGTATCAGCGGTTTTAGACTGTTTTTATTAACGACTGTAGTTAAACTATTCGGAAAAAAAATTATGAAAATATTACAGGTTAATATGTTTATTTATAAATATTAAAAGTCCAGAAAGAATATGCATAATACAAATGTAATAAATTATATGAGTTGACATTTTTCTCTGATTTAACCTCCAATACAGGTACAGCTGATATATTTGTTTATCAAAGGCCGCCATATTGGTACGTGTAGTACACTGAAAACCCCCTCCCCTTTTGGCTTCACCCCCCTCGTCTAGAGTCGGATCTTATGCTTCAACTGAACTGTATATTTCCCTAATCTCTGGTCGTGCGCACAAGATTTGACCGCCATGTTTTCCAACCTACTAATTCACAATAGCGCATACGACGGTCATGTGTATGGGATATAAGTCGTGCGCATATAAAGGAAATGATTTTTTTTTTATTTCTGTTAAGGACACATGGCGCAAAAACCAATGAGAGTAGAGTAGGAAGCAATTTTGGCGGGACTAGAAAAATATTTATATTTATCAATCATTTTGTGGTAATAAGTTTTCGAGATGTTACAATGCTCAGGTGTAATTCCTGCTTTAAAAAATCATTAATGTTATTTCTTATAAGTCACCAGCAAAAATTGTGAATAAAAAACATTTTCGTAGTTCGAAGAGTTAACTAACTATTTTTATAGCACATATTTATTTACATTTTGAAAAACAATGCTCACAAATTTCTGGTCAGGTGTGGTGGGATAATCATGTGATAGTAAATATATTTCTAGCTACTTAGTAACACTGCCAACAGCTTTCGGATACATCGCGAAATTTCATTGGATGAAATTAACATTAAAATTTGAATTGTGAACCGATTTCGCACAGGACGTGTACAGTCATATACTTGGCCTGCTATGTAACAGCTTACTAAAAAAAAAAAAAAAAAAAAAAAAAAAAAAAAAAAAAAAAAAAAAAAAAAAAAAAAAAAAAATCGGAACAAGCCTTAGGCCCGTTTTTCAATGACACGGAAACGGAGACGGGCCCGGACGTATTAGCTTGGCAATGCCGAGCTCTTCCGTTTACATTGCTCCGTGCGACCAATAGAAGCCGAGTACTTGACTGCGGGGGTAGCCACGTTTGTTTATGTTTCAAATACGTTAAAATTGTTTCAACTATAATAACACCTAGTTACTTTGTCGTTTATTTATATTATTTAGTTAAATACTGCCCGTGTAATATTCAGAAGCAATATATATTAATTAGATTAATATTTTGTAACATGGTAATGCAATCTCGTTGGTTGTCATTTGTGACGTTTCCATGCATTGTGGAAGCAGGAGACGCAATAGTGAAACGTACCTTGAGATCCGTCTCCGTTTACGTGCCATTGTAGAACGGGCCTTAAGGTGGGCTTACGATTCCAATCTGTAAGAATTATAAACTTAACCTGTACGCCAACGAGTACACCTATAGTTAGGTAATATCCAGTTTATGGTTGATTTGGTGCTCGTAAATTCCAGACATAAAAAATGAGCGAGAAAACAGCCATGTTTTTTAAGCTGAATTTTTATATTCGTAAGTATAGTCTGCATTTTGAAGCGAATTTCAATTTGGAATAGTTGCTGATTGATGATTTGTTCAACGTAACATTTTTATTCATGGTGTAATTGTACCTACTTGAAATACCAGACCTAAACAATTGCAACATTTCAGCTCGTAACAGAATCCGTACACAAATCAGAATCTAATATATTTAACTTTAATATATAAATACTAGTTCATGACAGTTTGAAATTTATTCATGAATTGTAAATACATATTTATACACTCGTAAAAAAGCAAAAAAAAAAAAAAAAAAACAACAACCAAAAACACATAAGATTAATCAATTCCGAAATCTTGAAACAAAATAAATATTCCAATCAGAGTCGTGTCATCTTAGTCTAAAAATTGTCGTGCCAAAGTTTACTAAACAGAAAACGTGAAACACGTAGGCAACGATACGAAGGTAATCACACACTTGGAATCCATACCGTGCCTATTGGTCCAAATCTTGTCTTCGTCTGCCTTTTTTTTCTGGATTATATTAGTTATTAATTATTTCAACTACCAAACTGAACGTGTAATTGTTTCAAACATATCTTTTGTCTTAAGTTATGAAGTGTCTACCTTCTCTGAATGATTCTTGTAATGGAAAATATTGATTTTACATAATATATTTAACATACCCCATTGCTGCCTTACGATGATTGTCAACGGAAAAAACCCTCACAAATGGACGAAAGATGAATACATAAACAAATCGATTCCAACTAAATTCATATGTTGCATGCTTGGACAACACAGAGAATTCAGTGGAATAAATTTAGTTAGAACTAGTTAATAACGTGCGGCTTTGCTAACTCAATTTCAGGGTATTGCTGATGTTTTACCATTGCAAGAAAAGGAGGTGTTTAATTCCCGACCATTTTTACTAACGAACACGACACAATCAACTGTCATGTGTATAAAAGTTTTGATTCGTAACAAAAACGTTTAAGAATATTTGTCGCATTCTATGTCAATAATTTATATTTATCTACGTTCCACATGTTTAAACTTGCCGACTTTTTGAGTGGCTGAACTTTCACAAAAAAAAAAAAATAATGTATACATCTCATACTTTTTGCATAATTAGCTGGAAAAATTCCATTTTTTTTTTGCAGTATGGATAAGGAAAACTAAATGTAAAAGAAAACTTGAACTTGTCTAGTTTTAAAGACAATTTTACTGGCAGTTCTGTGACATGGTTTAATTTCTTCCAGAAAAAAAAAAATAATTTCACCTGTCTTTTAAAATCATTAGAAATTGTACTATTTTAAAAGGTTAGTTAAAAATTAAAATAAATAATTCTAAAATATTTTTATACAATAACACGCAGTCTATAAACCCAAAAATTTTCAGTTATTTATTCCATTTGGTTTTCCTTATCCACACTGCACAAATAATGTTTAAAAACTAAAAAAAAAAAATTGCAAACTGTTTTTCATAAAGTATGGACTTGAAACCACCAAATAATCAAACGTGAAGTAAAATAGGCTGCAAGAGTATTAAAATAACATAGTAAAAACCTCTATAATAACCAAATCTTAGAACGAAATAAATTTTAATAATTTTAATTAATTATTTTATTCTACAATCGCATAGTAGATTGTTAGAAGAAGTTAATTTGGCTTAAAATTGTAATCCTTTTTCGGATTCAAGTCCTTATTTTATACAAAAAAACGGTTTACTATTCTTTTTGAAATTTTACTATTCTGACTATATACTGACTATTTCTGCACACTCAGGTCCCCTTAACGTACATATCTAGCCGACAAAACCAACCCAATCAAATTCTTTCAAGTTCAGATCCTAATTATGTTTTTATATTCTCGTCATGAACGCACGACGCGACATTTCCTATCCTCTTGGAAACGCAGTGACTCACGGCAACGACCGCCATGTTTCCCCAATTGCGATGAATCAGGGCTGGATCCAACCAGGAATCGTATCCGGATCTCCTTGTTGGGAGGCGAGTGAGTCACCCAAACCCCCGTGGCCACTTCGAATGATTCTGCATTCGCAATACAAATTGACGGAATAAACTTTTTTTTTTAAATCTGTTCATCGACTGCTACTCGGCTACCTATTAATCGATTATTGTTTGTGGGTAAAATCGATTAAATACCCTTCGCTATTGCGTAACAGATGTTCTCAGGAGTAACAATAGAGTAACAAATTTTTTGAATTATAATTCTTTTATATATATATATATATATATATATATATATATATATATATATATATATATATATGGTACTCGCCGGGGGCTCATACACGGGGGGAAGGAGTAAAGAGCCTTCCTCTCTTTCGAAGTGGAAATTACAAGAAGCAAGGAACTGTAGGACCAACCTTTTGGAACTAATTTTCACTAACGTTTTTTAAAAGATAGTAAGTAAAATTCTTCCTTTTTTTACATTTTCCTTTTTTACATTTTAAGCTGGATACAGCATTGGTTCTTACTTCTCACCAATTATTTATCAGCGTTAGGTGAGAATTAACTGATCGTCAATGAACAAGTAAATAAAAAAAACTACAAAGTGAAATAAAGTAAAAAAATATATATATGTGAGCAAGTTAAGTACTCACCAGTGATGTGTGAACATATAACTTCGGTAACAAGCAAATTCATGTGTTCTCATGTTGTTCACGTTGCAAATAAACTTATAAAATGTTATTTGGATACAAAATAATGCCTAGCGTGATAAACAAACTGAAAATCAAAATAGTCGCTTTTCAAATACAAAATTTTCTGGATGCGAATCACACCCATACATTTTTTGCGCCCGCCACTAAAATTCGCTGCCTAAATCGTAAACGTTTGCTTGCCACCATCAAACACAGATATAAATTAGCAGCACGAAACAACAGAAAATCTTTCAGCTATTATAAACGGATTCGATAAAACTCCGGCTTTGAACCTGATTTTCAACAAGGAATTTTATTTAAATACTACCTATCTTGTTAATATTCACTAAACAGTTATTACTATAATGTTTCCACAAACTTTAACGTTATACTTATATGGCATTAGTAAAAAAATTCACCTGAAATTAAAAAAAAAAAACACTTAATACAACACTAAGTATAAGTTTGTATTTTTTTTTTGCTTAAACAACTGAAATCATTCTGTAAATACTTACTTCAAACAAACCTTAACATTATTGAACTGATTAAACATTATTTTATTATAATAATATAATGTTATTAAACAAATTTCCAGTTGCGAGGTTTGAACCACGCCCCCGTGTGCTCTACCGACGTGCTAATGACCTCCTGGGAATTAAGAAGGAGAATACGTATCATAATCACTGTAATGCCAGTGTTGCTTGCGATTACTTTTAACCATGACTATTGTAGTTTACCAAATATATTCCAGAGTAGTTTGTCACACCAATACGTTCAGTATATCATCTAGATGTTTACGAAAGTGACTATATACGGGTTCATTATGCTAAACGTAGATTTTACATTTCCGTTCTTCGACTTCCGTTCCATTTGAACGATATTACTAATACCAAATGCCGTACAACGAGAGCTTAGGTGTTTACACATTAAAAAAATAAAAAAAATAAAAATGGTTGTCTGTAAAGTCGGTTTACGGACGATAGTTTAACGTGACAACGTCATAACAAAACATTGATGAAATGAGTGCATAATTTTATGAATAAAATTGTATAATTTTTATTGAATTATCACTATTTTGTATGAATACAAAGAAGGAGTGAAATGAAATCTACAATTTAATTGAAAAATTTACTTTTGTTTGCACTCATTAATTCAAATATGTTTATTACTTCAACGAAGAGATTATTTTAACTATAAATTTTAAACATGTTTCCAATTTAACTTCTTCCAATCTGTGTTATTATGTTAAGGACAGGATGATGATAGGAAAAAGTAGGAAACGAACGGGAGTGTTTCAAGTTTAATGTGCCTCGGAAAAAGTCAAATCGATGGTTGTTCCAATCGAGTGGGAGAGAGAGACAGATGCGGCGCAAGCGTACAATGAGCGTAACGGGACACCGCGTAACGGGACAACGTGCGACTTTAACGGGACACTTTTTTTTCCCGTGCGTGCGGCCGGCGTTCATCGATTTATTAGACGTTGAAACGTCAAAAAAAAAAAATAGTACTCGGATTATGAAAGCATTATTCGTTTTCTCTTGAGAATCGATTCAATAAACCGATTATTCGAATCGTCAGGAAATTTGCTGAATTCGCAGAGTGATCGGGCCTATGGGCGGAGGACGGGTGGAGGGGGGGAGTGGGCGCGCCCGCCCCCTCCAGAGCGTGGTTGTTGCTGGAGCTGGAGCACGGGGGAAGGCGGGCGGGCGGAAGAAGGGACGGGCGGCGACCTTGCCCGTCGCGCGTGGTCCCGCGCCGCGCTCCGCCGAGGTCCCAGTGGCGCCGCGGCAGCCGCCGTCCGCCGACGGGGAGGAAGCCGTTCCGCCAGGTCAGTACAACCCGTCGGCGTGTTGTGCCGGATCTTCGAACGTCTGCATGACGTCGAAATCTCGGCAACGAGCAAATTCACGTGTTTTCTTGTGTTGCAAATTGCACTTATAACACACACACACACTAAATCTGACGTAAAATTCTTTTAAATAATTGCAATATACGCAGATTGTGTCTTCAACTGCATTTCTGGACGCGAATCACACGTACTTTCCGCACCCTTCGCTAGAATTCGCTGCCGGGGCAGCTACGTCAACTATCGAATCTTTTGATTAGCAGACCGAAATTTTAAAGTACCTATATAATGAAACGGCTCCTATAAAAGAAAAAAAAAATTTACCAAACCTCGGCTTTCGACCTCATTTTCCCTTTGTGAACTTTTTTTTCGCGCCATCCTTCACAGATGGCAGCACCGTGGTTGTTACATGTTTCCGTTCCTTGACTTCCGTGGCTTTCTCGAAATTGCTCCATTTGAATGCCGTATGCCGAGAGCTAAGATGTTACTTCAAAATATATTGATATCACCGTTGGTCTCCTTCAAAAAATCGTTACAGGAATATTCTCATGAAATATGAAATGTAACCAGCTATAAAACACGAAACACTGAGCTGAAATGTAAACCGACAGTAACGATGATCTCTTAGCGAACAAAAAAAACAAAAAAAAAAAAACCCGCTCGCAGCGCAGTAATGCGTCTTGGTGGTCATTATTATAAGTTTGAATACGGCTCTGGAAAAGGGGGGGGGGGGGGGGGAAATTGAATGCGAGCAGCTAGATTGGTGTCTGGATTACAAAACGTACGTAAGTGTAGAATACCGGATTAAATGCCTTTCACTGCAGTAAGGATACGTCCTCTACTTGTGCATTCTTAACTCAAGGATCGTTTAAATACAAAGGATTCATTTAATGAGAATCTAGTCCTGAAATGATTTTCTTCCGACGCTAACACAACCTGGTGTATTGTAAACAAAATTAATTTTCGGCGGTCATTTGTCCGTGTTTACAGATTGTACGCGATATATTTCCAAGCAAATTTTTCTTTCTCGTACGTGTTATATCCTGATCAATTAACAATATAAAAAAATAAAAAATAATAATAATCTGGACACATCCCTTGAAATGCCACACGGATGTACGTGAGTGTATCGTCCTTAAAAGGCTGCACTGGCGATTGATTCTTTGAGGAAGTTTGTAACTATTCGGAACGTCAACTAAAAAAGGATTGCACGCTAAATTGCACTTTAGGTTGAAGTGTCGTTCAATAAGGTGTTGATAAACAGCCATGGGCAGAGGTGGTCTAGACTTTGCGGTGTCCTGATATTTGGGAGTGTGGCTTCACCAAAGGTTCCCCTCCCGTTTTTGTGGTGGTTACAAAAAAAAAAAAACCTGTGGTAAAAAGTGGGATCCAGGAAATATTAAAAAAAAAAAAATTAAATTAACGTTTTCAAACCAACCATGTACTTAGATGTTTAATGGTGGTTTTGCTATTTAGTTTTCATGTCGAAAGTACAAAAATGAATAACAATAAAGATGTAGTTTGATTTAAGTTGTTGGACATACGCCATTGCTAAGCAATTTCTTAGCAATGGCGTATGTCCAACAACTTACATCAAGTCATGCACTCCCATTGCACAAATCTTTTAAAGATAACAATAAAGATGTATTTAGCGTTATTGAAAACAGGATGAATGATGTTTACGTTAATGTAATGGATAGGATTCTACAGTTTAATGACGTACATTTTACTTGACAGGCGAGTCGGTGTAGCGAGAGCGCCCTGCTAGCAAGCACCGGCCTGGGGCCGCCCCACTTGGCCGTGGCTACTTTAACATTTCGCTCTTCGTATTGACTTCTAGGCTAGACTTTACTGTCTCGGAATTGGTTCGTTGGCTGCCGCTCGTGCAAGACTCTAGCTCAGGGCCGGCGCGTCCATACAGGCGAACTAGGCAACCGCCTAGGGCAGGGCGCCAAGTAGCTGGGGGCGGCGCAGCACGACACATAACAGCTCATATAATATGTTTAACGATTATTGAAACTAGATGAAAATGGATTTTTGTAACAGTTTGGAATGTTTATATTGATATAAGTAATTATTTAAAGTCCACGGCGACCTGTTTATGATTTGTAATAAGTAAAAAAGTAAAAAAAAAAACACGCCTGCTTACATTTGATTGTTGACAAAACCTTAGGCTTACGTGATATGAGGTAAGGAAATTTTTTTTTGGTGTGTCCGGCAAGGGGGGGGGGGGGGGCGCACTAAGTGTTTTCGCCTAGGGCGCCAATTTACCTTGCACCGGACCTGCTCTAGCTGTCTTCCTCTCTGGAGCGAGCCGCACGGCATTCACACGACCGAGAGCTACACTATCCCCTCCCTCCCCCCGAATAACTATAGCGGTGTTCCAAGAAGTGTCCAAAAGACATCGCCACGGTCAGGGTAGATTACACAGTCCTCAGTATACTCGGGCGAATATGCCACCTGGTCGTTCATTTGGCTGCTGACTTATGACGTAGAGACCCGGAAAATTCGCGGGTTCATTTCGTGTTATGCTAAAATTCAAATAATTATACCTTAGTGCTGCTTCTGTCATTGTTTCACTGTTAATCTGGAGGACTGAGAG
This sequence comes from Bacillus rossius redtenbacheri, assembly GCF_032445375.1. Lineage (NCBI taxonomy): Eukaryota > Metazoa > Arthropoda > Insecta > Phasmatodea > Bacillidae > Bacillus > Bacillus rossius. Next base: position 348,007,031 of record NC_086330.1, on the reverse strand, counting down.
CCAATTAGAGACTCTCACTCATAGAAGTGTCGAATCACAGGCCACCCAGTCCAGACGACTCACAAGTCAGCAGCAAATGAACAGTTGGCATTTGCCCGAGTGTGTAGAGGATATTGGAGTCTATCCTGGAAGTCATTGAACCCACGAATTTTCCGGGTCTCTACTTACGAGGCGTCTCGACTGGGTAGCCTTGTGGTTAGATGCTTCTTTTGTTGATGATCTCCCATTGAAGCGAAGTCCTTCAGATAAACAGTGCACAGACACAAGGCTATGACTAATTTTTGCATATATGAAATATGTTTTTCTTCGTGATAATACTGAGTATTACATACGATAATTGACTTATTTATTTTAATTGACGTTTCATTCAAGCATAATTTAGTTCAACCATGGAAGAGATAATCGAATATTATATTGTACTTTACTTGGGTTTATTGTTTAGTAATGTGCGCAGTTAATACAGGGAAGCTATTCTTGTACAGGTTTACAAATCATTTTAACTATTGGAGGTAAACTGGAACATCACAAAGCATAAATTCCAGGGTAAGAATCCGAACCCAGTATTACTGCGAACACTATTTTGTAGTGATAAAAATATTTTCATGTAAATGTAAAAATTTACAAATATCTGTTATTTTACATACATATTTTTGTTTTGTTAAAAAAAAAATACAGCCAATAGCAGAATCAGCCTAAAGGTATAAGTATTTTAATGTGAGCCTATCGTGAAATGAATCCGCGAAATATTCTGGTCTCTACCGTTCACTCTAGACGGGCCACGGTGGTTCATAGTTCGGATCACTCGCTTCCCGCGAGGCAAGTTGGAAACGTGGCTGACGTTGCCTTGCGCCTGTAAGAATCCCCCTCCTCCCAATCCCCTCCCACCCACACCACCGATTCACACTGCCAATTCCTCATTACAAAAACGACACATTTAATCGTCTCTAATGACTAGAGACCGGAAAAATTCGCGGATTCATTCGGCGGTAGGCTAGAAGTCAAATACATATACCTTTTAGATGATTTTGCTATTGGCTTACTGTTCATCTGTACGAATCTCAACCAATTATAAACCCTCAACCGAAGAAGGATCGAATCACAGACAAACCAGCTGAGACGACTCACAAGTCAGCAGCCAATGAACTGGTGTTATTTGCCCAAGTATACAGGGGAATGTGCAGTCTATCCTGAAGGTTATTGAAACCGCGAATTTTTCCGGTCCCTACTAATGACCAATATCGACGAGACTTTAGAATCAATGCATTTCATGTCCAATCATTCGGGTGATGTGGTTTTCGCGAAAAGATTTTCAGACCGGCTGTGTGGTAAAATTTAGTAGCATTGCATGTGTTTACGTGGATGGTTACGTTTCATGTCTGCTTTAAGCTCAGCAACCACAGCCATCCGGCGCGGAAGCAAACCCGTCCTGAATGGCCCCGACATACAGGGCAATCAATGGCTTCTCTCGCAGACGGCCGCCAATTACAAGCGCAGGCATGCATTGCGGTCTAATTAGCCTACCAATCACCCAAGACCAGCAAAATTCAAATTAATTTCTGGTACCAGCGTGGGCGTCACATTCATGAGCCTAATCAGGACGTTGTCATTTGTTGATTGGCACTGGGTCGCACGTTTCTTACAAAATTTTAAGGTTGGTTTGCGATCCTTCAGGACGCATCGAATAACTCTCGAACAAATGGTGAGGAAGTTAAAAATATTTTGACAGTTTGCGATACAATCTTTTGCCGAGACACACCGCGAAATTAAACAGGTCATTACCATTCTCCCAATGATAATGACGTATTTCCTCCCCCCTCTCACACACACAAACAATCGTCCCCCCTCCCCCCTCTCCAAAATAAAAAAAAGGAGACTTACCTAGGATTCTGAATTTGATAGTGTCTAACCAGGTGGTCAGGGGATCCTAGCCTAGGAATTTTTTTACATTTTATAAATGCATATATAACACTAAAAAACTAAGCGAAATATTGCACATTGGGGGAAATTAATGTAAACAGATAAAATATTTTAAGATTTTGTGTTTATTTATTTTATCTTATCCCCCCCTCGACCTTATTGTTTGAAATTCCTTCCCTAATATTGTCTCAATGGCGCAACTTCACCCCGCCTGCCAATTACCCAATCAAAGGAAACGTAGGTATAGATGTTTGAAGGGTAACCTGGTTGCAAAGTAGGTACACCACCCTAAGGCCTCTCTCTACCCATAAACTTAGTACCTAAACAGACCGTGTGGTGCAGTGGAACCATTTTGGGCTATGCATCGAACAGAATAGGACAGGAAAAAAATAAAACAAATATTATATATGTGCTTTCAAATCTTATACTTTAGTAATGCTGGCCCATATCACTAAAAAATTATTTATTGTGAATAATAGTGATAGAAATTGTGTTTGTAAACCTTTTCAAGTGTATTTATATAAGTGAAGTTAGGTTATACTTTTTTAGGCCCCTATTGAAAAAATTGATGAAAATGAATTTTAACAATGTGCGCGCAGTATACAACGGAAACTGACAGGATCAAAAAAACGCTACCACAAATAATAATTATATATATGTGCTTTTAAATAATAAAATTTACTGATTGATATTGAACACTGGTACATATAATGAAAAACATTTATTTATTGGGAATTTCAGTCATAAAAATTGTGTTTATGAATATTTTCAAGTTTACTTTCAAGTGTATTTATATAATTGAGGTTATGTTCTCGTATTATAATTGATTTTCACTATAAATTATTTTATTATCATTTAATTAATAAATATAATTAATAAATTAACATTAAACATAGTTAATCATTGTCATTATTAATTAAAATTTATTTAAATTATTTTACTAAAGTAATAAAATCTATAAAAGTGTTTGAATTTATATTGAATACTGGGTATTTATTTAATATTATCACTCCAGTCCTTTTTTTATTTTATTCCTATTAATTATTTGCGTGCAAAATTGAAGTCGGTTTTTTTTATCACGCAAGGTAAGTATAACTGCTAACGTGCGCACGTAAGTACACGCGCCCATTATTTTTAAGTTCTCGTGTGTTGAACCGTTTTAACGTTCGCTCGCCTGCCCAGAAAGGCGGGCACCACCATGCGTGGAGTCCCTGCTGTGCTTGCGAACAGCTCGCCTCACTGACAGGGACGTTAAAATATGAACCTGTGGCGTAACGAAGATACACGCTGCAATTTTCAAATATTTTTCTCATTTTAAATGGCTTCAGGTTCTTTGGTATTTCACTTGATATTTTTATATCGCACTAAAAGTAGGACTTTTTCTACTAAAAAAAAAAAAAAAAAACCCAAGTTACACCGAGAACAAGTATTCCGGCGTATTAAAATGTATGCTTCCCAAGTCTGAGTTCTAATGTTTGAATTAGTATATGATTGTGCCTTACGATTTACACTTTACATTCAGTAACTTTGTGAGAAAATAAAACGTTTCTGTCTGATGAAGCAACATTTGCCAACAAACGGACAAGCCGTTGTTTGTACCCAGCTGAATTTTAAACTTATGCTGGAAAATCTTAAACCTATCCAAGCCCCGTGTGCAGTCGGGGATTATAAGAAGATGCGGGTGGGTGTGATTGTTAATCGCATTTAAATAATAATAATAATAATAATAATAATAATAATCGTATACTTAGGTTACCAAAAGAACCTAGACTGACACTTTTAGAACGGCGTCAATACATAGTTTCACTTTTCTCAGCCCATTTTGCCAATCCACCGGAATGTACCTATACCAGAGGGAGAAAAAAAATGCAGTCGTAATAATACGCATTTGTTTGATTTGCTAGTTTAATAGTTTAATGTTTAATACCTGACGCAATTTTCAGTGGCTCGTGGTCCAATTAAAGAGACACTTGACATCTTCTCTTCACCCACGTTTTTAATCCTCTGGCCACATAGCAGGATTAACATTACATTGGGAGCAGGATTAACATCACATTGGGCCTAAATACCTGTAATCATGCTTTAGTCGCAGGAAACTGTTAAAAGCATTAACGGACTACGTGCTCCGACGATAGAGGGGAAGATGAAAGAAGATAAAACCGATTCCAGAAATCACCAATTTTAATGTTACTGCTTATGTAGCAGTGAACTATTTTCACTTAGCCTGTTGCCATTTTGACAGTATTTAATTCACATTCACAAAAAAGTGTCTTTTCCCTCATTACCAATAAACTATAATATTAAAACAAGTAAATATAAATTTCAAATCTTATTAAACACTACGTGAAGCATAAAAAAGCTAAATCTAATAGCGTAAAAAAATGAAGTTACATATATTCTCAGTTACACTCCCGAATAACCCGCGCAACTTTGGAATTTAGCTTCTACGAAGGATAAAAATTATTTTACGATATAAATGTGGCTAACCGAACCTAACTTATCCTTCATATTTAGATATGACCGCCTGTATTACAAAACGATAAAAAAATATTAAAATGACACAGTTTGAGCGTGTAACTAGGATGTATGCTTGTTATAATTACCTGAAAATGGGAAAGGTTTCTTTGTATCCATTTCATCTGCTGAAATGTTTATTTTTTATGATTAAGATATGAAATAGACAAACATGCTTTATGTCTAAATTAAAATGGAAACGATACATTTTGATTGGTAAATATTGAGAAAACCAATTAGTGATTGGTATTTTAAGTAACAGCAAATGGCACAACGAGAGAGATCAATTGATGGAAACTCCCAATCGTCACCGTAAAAGTGATAGATCTTTCACTAATTATTGTACTGATGTAATGAAAAATAAAGTCATGTGTACGCCGCTCACGTATTTCATTATTGGACTTGCGACCAGCGAAATATTTCATTGGTTTATTACAAACGTATTTTTGTCGGCGTGAACACACTGCCTGGTAGATTGATATCGAGTATCTGGCTCAAAGTTTTGGAAAAGTACCTACTTCAGTAATTTGCCAAGTATTTTAAAGCTTAATGTTTAACTATAGGTAGCAGATGATTACGGTTATGTTGATTTTGGTGGACGGCACCCTGTGTACCGAATATGGACCACCTAAGTGTTTGTTTTCAATAACACAGTGGTGGATTGAGAGGGGGAATATCCTCTCCCTTCCCACCAAAACTGACAAAAGTAATTTTCAAAATATCAGTGAAGGCAGTACGTTATTTTGGGCGATGCAATGAGAACCCTTACAACACCTGCAGTATTTCAACTGCGTGAGAATCCGCGACGCCTTCGGCTATTTCTGCAGGCCCATATGTCAGTGAGTTGGTGTCAATGGAAATGTATTTTTTTTTTGGAATTCACGTTATATATATATGTATATATATATATGTATATATATATATATACTTTCCTTCCACCTCCCCCCTGACAAATTACTGTATCCACCACTGCAACCACGTGGAGTTGCTTAAAAACAATTTTGACAGTTACAAAAGTTACAAAAGAAGATGTAGACCATTGGACCTATTTTGAGAACTATCAACTTTGAGACCCATTACATGCACTGTAATATATTAGTTTTGTAAATGGAACATAAATAGTTATGTAAAATTACAAATATTTGTAAATTTGTACATTTACATGAAAACAACTTTTTCACTACAAAATATAGTTCGCAGTAATACTGGGTTTGGGTTCTTAACCTGGAATTTATGCTTTGTGTTGTTCCAGAACCTCCAATAGTCAAAGTTATTTGTAAACCGACCTACACAACAAACTAAAGTAAAACTACAGAGTATTCGAGATTCTTTTCCATGGTTTCATATAATTATGCCTGAATGAAATATAAATTAAAATATAAAATGATGCGCTAATTTTAGTAAGAGATTCTCAGTGTTATCTCGACAAACGCGTTTCATGTATAAAAAATAACCGTAGCCATGTGTTGTACAAAAGTTACAATATATTTCTTGTAGTGTTACAAACTAGTTATTAGCAACCGGTTTCCAAAGGAATCGTTTTTTCAAAAAGTACAGAAAAGAATTATTTTTTTCTTGGTCAGATACTGTCCAAGTTGGCGTACATATTCGGCACGTTAAGCGGTGATGACTCAAAGCTACTGGGTCTACGTCGAAGTACTTTTGACGAGAGGCGATCGGGCACGAGACAAGCCCAGAGGGGGGAGAGAGAAAAAAAATCCCGTGTCACGAATGCTTCGCTGACCTCTTGAAGTGGCCACAGCTCAGAAGTGGCGGGATGAAGTGTTACGAAAGCACGGTGAGGACCCTTGTACTCTTTCGTAACACCTCGGGCACAAAGGCGCCATCGCACGCCCAGCCAGTACGGTTACACCCAATGATGATCCTTGCTTCACGTTACATATGTGTCTCATGCAGGGACATGACTTTGTGTTGTGGTGGGGTGATGGGGGCAGATGGTGCTAGTGCCCCGGACGCCGTATCTATGGTGGGGTGTGTGTGGGTGCGTAGGGGGGGTGGGGGGGGGGAAACACTAAACTGGCAGAGTAATAGATATTTGCCTGAATATCATAATGTTAGAACAGAAAAATATAAGTTGGGAGGGCAGATGAACGGAATTATTTGTATTGAAAGAAACATACATTTTATCGTTAAATATTAAAAAAACACTTGTATTTTTCGCGTCCATCCAACTTGTGATGTATTGAAAATGAAATGACTGAAAATAAATATATTTTTATTACATCTAAGAAGAATAAAACATGTTTGGCATAGTGGAATGGTGATATGAGGAGTTTTTGGGAACGTTTTTGGTTTTGTTGGTCTGGAAAAGAAAAGAAAAAGGCGGCGACAAAATTAGTTCTTACCCCGGGTGGAAACTAGTCTAGTTGTTGCGTCCCTGGACTCATGGAGCGAGTTGACGACCAATAAGGGCGAGATTCCACGACGTTCGGCTTATGTGGGTAGCGAATAAGCACTGTAACCTAACTCGCGGGCCGTATTCCAGAAAGTGTCCAAACCGAATCACAGTTTTAATAAACAGGGCCCTGTGCGAGGCTATAAACTGGTTTGAACGCATTCTAGCGAACGTTGTGCAATCTCCGATACAATTGCTAAGGCAAAAATACTGGAGATGGCAGCACCATCGCAATAAAATAGAACCGCCTTTCTAATATTCTCAAGCATGTTTGAAGTTGCGATTATTTCTTGTTATGGCCATTAACGTGTACAAAATGTATTCCAGGATAGTTTCGTTATCATGACTTCATTTTGGCTCACCAACACACCTGATCACAAGACTGACTATATACGAGTTAATGGCGCCAGACTCGGATCCGACATCTCAACGAAATCAACGAAAAAGTGAGCTCTGCGCATGCGCGGAATTTGGGCAACAGATCGGCAACGGATAGAAATGCGTTCCCTTAAAATAAGGGTCTGGCCGTGTCCTATTGTTCACTAAGAATACGGTTAGGGTAAAGGGGCAGCATAGTCAACACACAAACCCTTATGTTTGTGTCTACGAACACCGGTCTCAGACATGAACATATGCCTGCGTCCGTGGTGTGGTTCGGACGCACGCCGGCTTTCGCTGCGAATGGGTTCTGGGTTCTAGTCCAGGGTAAGGTATGTTTGTGTGAATTTATATCATCTGATCAAGCGATGATTAAATTCACTCTTTTTGTGGGCCAGATATTATTTTTAAAACTTATCCGAGGAACAGACACATATTAATAATATGTATCATTTTTACAACAATTATGATCACTTGTATGTTCCGTTAGTTCACTAATATATCAAATATGTGCAATTTGACAAAGTAATGAAAAATGAGTCTATTAAAATTTTGTTAAAAAATTAAAATTAATTATTATTGATCAATATGAGCGTATATATACTAGCGTACCGCGTCGGCAACGCACTATGCGATCTACTAATAAGGGTCTTTAGATCTTAAGATTACTTATTTTGTTGCGAGTATTTTTTTAAACCTGTGATATCTTCTAAGATATTCTTTAAATGATATGGTGTGAAGGTCAATTTTTATCTAAGTTAAATGCTTAGATGACTAAAATTTTTAATTGGATGAGGATTAATACTACCTTTAGCTATATCAGTCAATTTTTTATAGATAAAAATTGTTACTGTGGGTCATCCTTAGAATATGAACATATGCTATCACAGACTTTTCTGTGGACCTTTTAAAGACCTGCAAGTCTTTAGTACATTAATTTGATGTACCAGTCATGTGTAAATCAGCACAAGCCAGGTAAGCGCCCTATAATAGTCTTTTTACGACTTGATTAAAACATATGGAGATTTCTCTTCTATCAATAAATTTAAAATCAATGTATTTTTCACATACACCCTCAGAAATAAATTCTCTAAACGATGGTGGAAACCGCATCAAAATATATAGTGTAGTTTAGAAGAAATAAGCGATGAAACATACTAAAATTACATGATCAGAAATATTACATGAACGGAATTTTTTTTTTATAGAATTTGTGTAAGAATACTATGGATTTTGGACGCTGTATGCTGACAAACGTATTCTAAATACACGCACATTAAGACGGCCAATACACGACTGATTACATTTATTTGTTAAAAAATTGTTCATGCGGGCCGTGCGTAACTATACGTCGCGAGTCGAATGTGGCCCGCGGGTTTTCTGATGGCCATCACTAAAGAGATACGGAAATTTCGCACAATCTTAGAGTCGCAATTAGAATGCAAACCTTCAGACTCTCGCACTGTGTTCTCGATTGGACCGCAGTTATTTGGACACGCCCTTCTGCGACCGTGAAGCCAACGACGCCCAGCTAGGAGAGAAGTGAGTGAATCAGGCAGTGCCAACCAAACAAAGATACAAAATGTTCTCGCCAAGAAGTCAACCAACGGGAAATTGAAACATGTGTAGGGGCATGCGTTTTTCGCAAAATAATCTGGTCGCTCGTTAGACTGCAACAAGGTATGCCATTGTTCCCTTATGATTGGCGGCCGTCTGCAAGAGAAGCCATCGCACTGTCTGGCCGGGCCATTCAGGACGAGTTTGCTTCCGCACTGGATGGCTGTGATTGGTGCGCCGACAGTAGACATGCAGCTGGAATAAACCCAGTCAACCACGAGACACAGACATTACTACAGAGTCTTAACACACAGCTGGTCTGGGAATCTTTTCGCGAAAATTACATGGCCCTAAACATGTGGGATTGAGCACGCCTGCGACTTTGAATTCTGCCCTGAGGCCAGACCAATCCCGTGAAAATTCCCGTGGTATCTAGTCATCGCTGGTCTGTAAATGGGTCGGAACAAACTGTCGAACTGTCGATGAAGGAAGTCGATGAAAGATGGGGCGGTCGGCTCGTTGGGTGATGGGAAGTGCCAGCGAGGCCAATCAGATTCGTGGAAGGCGGCGCAGCGGCGGAACACTGGAGCTGAGTTCCAGAGGACCCGGTCGCGAATCCCTGGCAGGTCATCCGTGATCTCGGCTTCGTGCGGATTCCTCGAAATCACGCCAGGTTGACGCTCGGATGGCTCATAACTGGGTGGGGGGGGGGGGGGGGGGGTCTGCAAAAATTCGCTATTGCGATGACCTCCAGTAGGGGCAGGCATTTTTCGCGAGAAGATCTGAACGGCTATAAGAATGCAACAAGGTATACCCGCACCAGCTGTTTCTTCCTTGTGATTGGCAGCCGTCTGCGAGAGAAGTCGTTGCCTTATTTGACCGAGCCATTCAGGACGCTTTTGATTCCGCACTGAATTACTGTGATTGGTGTCGTTACAATCGATGCGTATCTGGGAGAAACTCACCCAATCACGAAGCACAGACGATGCTACAGTGTTTTAACTTACAGCTAGTTTCGAAATCTTTTCGCGAAATCTGCATGCCCCTAACCTCCAGTATGGACTACAAAGACCTCTATTCGCTAGGGGAAATAACGCCAGTTTATTGGCTGCTGACTTTCGAGTCGTCTCAACTGGTTCGTCTGTGGTTTCGATACTTCTTTTGTTGAGGGTTTCTCAAAGTCCCAGAGTCATCCAGATGAACAGTGAGCCAATAGCAAAAAGAAGCTTAAAGGTGTAGGTTTTTGAATTTTGGCCTATAGTAAAAAAATATCAAACTGAAGTAGGAATTAAAAAAGATGTTGCCAACATATCAAGTAATTAGCATTAAATTTCATTTTAGCAATAATAAAAATACTACGTATTCCTACCCGATAATTCACCCCAAGTTGACAGAAACACAAAAGCTTATGAAAATGTTATTTTTTGTTTATAAATATCATACCTTCGGAAACTTTCGAGATGGCATAATTCTGGGGCCACTGTCTAAAGCTTGATTCAATTTAAAGTCAATGGCATTAGTATTTTATAAGTTTCATAATTTCCTATAAACAGACAGATAATTTTTGTGGTGTTTATTTTGTGTTTGGCATATATTTTTCTGTCAGAAAAAAATTGTTTGTAATAATTCAAAACGGACAGATAGATATATTATTTTTATTCATTTGTCTCTATGGGTATAAATGTTGATAATCTCTTTCACCAGGAATGCGGGTCTTTGCCACCAGCACTCCCGTAAACGTTCATACGTACCTGAGTATTGCGTGATCACGTATAAACTGCCTGCAAGGACTCGGGTTCGGATATATAGAAAAAGGAGGGAGAGGCGATAGAGATACTTTCGAAGGCGCAGGTACATTTCGCACTACGCGCAAGACAGATGCAAGTTTAATGTACGAGCACATACGTGTGCGTACACACGTGGTCACAAGTAGGTAGGTCTCGTAGGATGATGACTAATATTTAGGGACACCTGTATTTCGCGATTTCATTTCATGTCAAGGTATTTCACAAAACACTGTAGCTTTTTCTAAGAGTCAAGGCAAATTGTGAGGGTGCAGCAGTACGGTGACCACATTCTCATTGGCCTCGTCAAGAGCGGGACGACACCTCTCACCGACCTCAGCCAATAACCACAGGAGAAAAGATACAGTGTTTTGTGAAATACCTTGACACGAAATGTATTCGCGAAATACAGGTGTCCCTACTAATATTATATATATATCTTTGTATCCATCCTCATAATTTCCCACCTGTTGGTTCAGTGGTGTTTCCTCTGTGGCGCTATTGGAAGACGCACGTAGGCTATCGGTGCGATGCATTGATTGGAGCCTAATGAAGGGAGGGGGGTAGGAAAGTAATAGCCTATCCTTCACTCCGAAGTTGGGAAATATTTTGCAAACTACAGTGAAGGTAGTATGTTGTTTTGGACGATGCAAGGTGAACTGTTAAACGACACCTGTGATTTCAACTGCGTGAGAAGTCGCGTCACCATCGGCTACTACTGTAGGCCCTTGTCAGTGTTTTAGTGCCAATAGTAATGTAATTTTTATTGATTACAAGCGATTCAGTTTTTTTCTATTTGTTTGATGCGTAAAAATCTTAGCTCTACGGCATTTGGTAGGAGAAATTACTTGATAAAGGAACGGAGGGGGTGGGGAATACGGTATAGAACCACTTCTCCCGTTTTTTTTCTTTCAAATTATTTCCATTTGTTGGTGGGCATGATAGATTCTTTTTGTATGATTTTGGGGAGGGGCAGATACGTCCCCCACTATCCCCCCTGGTGAGCTCCGGCAGAAGGCAATGGTGAACCACAGGAAAAATCATCTCGCCTTGTCTGTCCTGGCCACGACATAACCATCTCCCCGTCCTGTGATGACTGGGAATCCCAAATAGCTTATAGGCCGTTCTCACCATCATCTTCACCATGTAAAAAAAAAATCAAACCAACATGTGTCGTATTAAAATCTAAATGTAGCAAAAGTATTGCGTGAGTCTCTCCCCCCATTTCCCCCCAAAAAATAAAGAATCAGAAATACTCCATTGGTAGCTAGTATACCTGGTACCCTACGCTGAATTCTGAGCGAAGTCTGGTACGCTTCATTAACATACGCGGCCTTATGTGCTGATTACGAAGGGTGATTGGGGTGGGGTAACCTGCCCCCTTTAAAAAAAAAAAAAAACCTCGATGGTGCATGGCTACCATGTGTTAAGTGGAACTTCATGTATAGAGGTATAAAAATGTGTAGGTATGTGTGAAAGTATGCAAGAATATCTATTTATTATAACACGACGTACCTACTACTTACAATATAAGGAGTTTATATTTTTAACAGTTCACATTATTCTGTATAAAAGAAAAATACGCTGATGATTCTAACGACGTATTTGACGAGCGTTTTCGAACGACCATATGAATTGCTAAAATTTTCACCGTAGGTGTAGTTAAGCTTCCGCGGATAAATTACGCATGACCAAAATAAACGCAGGTTACCTTTGTAAATCTTGGTAACATACACAAAACAGCATCGTTTGTAACAAAACACGAGCTAAAAAAAAATTCAATATGCAATAATTACAAATAATAAATTAATGGCGACATACGAAAACAATAAACACACACAAACACACACACATATATACTGATGAATTACGCGAGTCTCCCATTTTTCGAAATTTCTGAGACTTCCACGCAGACGCAGCACCGTGGTTACGCATTTCCGTTCATTCAACTTCCGTTTCATTCACGAAACTGCTCCTACCAAAAATCCGTATACCGAGGGCTAAGATGTTAACACATCAAAAATTACTTACATGAAAACCATCACAGCGGGTTACTGATCCTCTTGCGCACGACATTCCGTAGCAGTAACAGCAGTTGTGTAAGTTGGCACGGAATCTTCCGCGAAGAACCTCCTTCGTGGACAACGAATGCTCCACCAACGATGACAATTCAAATTAATGGTTTGCTGGAGGTATGGGCGGTTATAAACATTTATCAAAGAGGGGAAAGGGGGGAAGAACCAATTTCTATATCACATGGGCATCTATGTTTATAATATCCCACTCTCCTAAAATATTTATCAAGAAATGTTACGGGAATGGTACTATAGAAGTATGTAAATTTAAAGGCATTCCTAAGTTGTGTCAATATTTGCATAACTTTATAAAAAAATCAGATAACATTGATGTGCAATGATTAGGGACTTATATGCATGTTGAAACATCCGTAAAAATTGGAATGACACAAAAATAATGACTTGAAGATAATATAACACAACCCTAGGGAAGGGGGGAGGGCGGATGTTGTTAGTAAATAAAAATTACATGCAGCAAAATGTACTTAAAATTAGGGACTGGAAAAATTCGCCGTTTCATTGACCTCTAGGATGAATTCCAGAATCCTCTACATACTCTGGAAAATGCCACCTACTTATTGGCTACTGACTTGTAAGACCTGGTGTCTGGGTTGATTGTGAGGGTTTTTCGTTGGTTCTGAGTCTTTCTAGCCAGCTGTGGTCCAATAGCAGAAGCAGGAATAAGGTAAACGTGTTTGGCTTCCAGCCAATCGCGAAACGAAATCGCGGATTTTTCTGGTCTCTACTTATTGACCACACATTTCCTCTTCACCTGCGTCTAAAGAACTGAAGACAGGGGCCAAGTAATCCCCTCCGTCATTGGCTGTAGGAGGTTGAGCAGGGAGGAGGGGGGGTATATATTAGGCCAATGGTACATCGCGAGGAGGGGCGACGGCGCCAGTGGGCCGATGGTCCTTCGCTTCTCTCGCGGCGAGGCGGCGGTGACGTCAGTGAAAGGAACGCTATTTTGAAATTCGAACAAGCTTCAATGTCGCCGCGTTCCGGCGCCAGCGGGCGGGCGGGCGCAACCTGTCTTTCGCGGCGGTTTGAGTTACGTAACGACCGCGCGCATGCGCCCTCGGACCAGGGGCGGCGGAGCGCGCGCAACTCGCTTCCTGTTGGCGCTCGTGGGCGGACCGCCATCTTGCATTTCTCCGGACACCGTGCCCACAGCTCGCGTTCCAGGACCGACTCCTGACCGTTGGTGCTGGACGACGTGTGTTGGAACACAAAACTAGCTGTTCTTGGTTGGTGTTTGCTAGTCTTGAAGCTAGTTACACTCTCAGTTGAATGTTGTCTTTAGTGTTATTCGCTGTTGGTTGGTCTTGGAAGTTTGTTTTACTCTTTGTTGGTAGTTGGTGGTTAGTATTTTAGTCAGTTTAGGCCTCGCAATTTCAAATGTTTTGATACCGTTTGCTTTTGAAATCAACACTTGTGATTATCATGATAGTTGCAGTCGCCCGCATGAAATAATAAGTTATATCTCTCGTGACACTTACATCCTAGCCTATAAATAAATATGTGTTGAGACAAGGTATATAAGGTCTGGGAGATATTATTTCTGCCTTGACATTACAGAAATAGGGATAAATAGTTTAAAATTAGAATTATAGCAAAGATGGCGGAGCCTAATCCCTCTTAACACTCGTTTGGTGGTTGGTGTTGGCGATGATTTGTTTAATTGAAATTAGTTAAACTCTTGGTTTATGTTGATAGTTGTTTGTTGGTCTTGAAGTTACTTTTACTATCATTTGGCGGTTTGTTGTTAGTGTGGTTGGTTGAGTAGTCTCAAGTCTGTTTTTTATTTTTGATGGTTGGTATTTTAGTCAGTTTAACTCTCACTAGGTGATTGGTTAGGGTTTGTTGAACTTTAAGTTAGTTAAACTCTCGGTTTATGTTTGTAGTTGGTGGTTTGTAATGGTGGTGTAAGTGCAAGTTAAATAAATGGGTGTTTTTAATAGCCAACTCGATATTGTATTGACCGTATATTAAATTATGAAATCAAATAATTCGGAAATTAACATTGGAAGACCAACATTATTTGTGAAGGTTTATATTTTTACTTTGAGGTGTCCACAATACTGGATTTCTTACTGTACAGTCGGTCATGTTGAATTTTAATTTACAATCATTTACCTCCAATCCACAATACGCTTATTTTCGTGAAAGTGTTAACTTTTTTTTTTGCTCGTCCGTGACTCCGAAGAATTGCCGCCGTTCGTTTTACCGTAAATTTTTACTTTGGATTTATATTAGAAAGTTTTGGGAACCATGTATTGTATACCAATATTGTTTGGACCCATGTTCGTTAGAAGCTATGATCAGCGTTTTGGTATCTGGCGTCACTGTGCATTCAAGGTCAGCTGCTCAGTAGTTTCCTGCATAGCTACAACGTTTTTTCTGGGCACGGTAATAACTGCTCGATCTAAATTGTGACAAAAATGCTACTTTTATGCTACGAAAGTACTTTAAATTTTGTGTAGTAGGAACTCCACGAATATTTTTTTAAAAATTCGAAGAAAATCACTTTAAATCTACAGGCATATTATTAGTTGGTATGTCGTATATTTCTTTTGTCTTGTTTTAAAACAGAAACGTAATTTATAAACCTGCTCACGACAAGTTGAAAATTTTAAATCAGTAAAGATTTTAATTTTTCCCAAAATCTTTCTGCACATTTACTGGCAAGCAAGCTAAAGTTCCAAAAATATATATTTTTCGTTTTTTATCGGCAATTACGATTCCGTGCCATTCTTGTGGTATGAAATGTGCGATAAAAATAAAGCGTGTTCTTGATTGTGGGCTACGCATCATACTGAAACAATTTTCGGAGCGCGCCGTGAAATTTTTGCTCGTTGGGAAAAAAAAAAAACCAGGGTCGGTTTGTTTCATTTTTGCCCACATTGGTATCTGCACGTGTTTTAACCCCAATATTTTTTTTTTTCCGCGAGCATGCCATAACTTGCCTTCAGGCGTGGGGGAACCTGTCGCATTTATTCCTGGCGACGGACTTCCCACAGTGCGCGACGCCCGGGGCCCGAGAGAAAAAAAAAAAAAAAAAACCCACACACACACATAAACTGGCCGTATTTATCTCCCTCTCCCCTCACGCTTCTGGCATTACCGCGGTAATTGTAGCGTTGCAGCAGAGGGCATTCCGAACGCTGGTTTGTCGGACGTAGCATTAAAATAGCACGCGTACCATTTTAATGGTACAAAGTACCATTATGCTGGCGCATGCAACATTATAATGGCTTGTGCACCGTTATTAGGCGTTGTAACGTTCCGTAAAAAAAAAATGAAACATTATTTTACTTCTATGTGAACAAGCAGCAAAAACAGTTTAGTAATAGAGGAGTTAGGTAAACAATATTCTCGGTGTTTTAAGTTCGTTCGGCCTATTTGAATGGAACAGTGCTCCACTTTGCTAAAGTAAAAAAACAAAAAAAAAATTCATCTAATTTTTTTATTGATGTGTAATATCTTAGCTATCGGTATACGGCATTTGGTAGGAGTAATTTCGTGAATGGAACGGAAGAAGTGTGGAACGGAAATGTATAACCACGGTGCTTCAATCTATGGCGGATGGCGCGAACCTATGTTCACAAAGACAAAGGGAAAATTTAAAGTATTAACGGTTTAATGAATTTTAACAATATATGCAGTATTTTAATAAAATTCCTTGTGTAAAATTAGGTCCAAGGCCGGAGCTTAGTTTTTTTTCCAAGTCTTTTTCGCTTTAATCGGATCCGTTTTATTAATCAGTTTAACATATCAGTCTGCAAATCGAATTATTTGACAGTCGACGTAGCTGCTCCGGCAGCAAATTATAGTGGCGGGCGTGAAACTACACGTGATTCGCGCCAAGAAATGCACTTGAAAACACAATTGGGATATATATATACATATATATGTACTAATATTATAAATCTGAAGGGTTTGTTTGTTTGTTTGAACGCGCTAATCTCAGGAACCACTGGTCCGATTTGAAAAATTCTTTCAGTGTTGGATAGTACATTTATCGAGGAAGGCTATAGGCTATATTATATTATCAATAACATTAGGTATCCTCACTAAAAGTCCAATTTAGAATCAAATGCGTTGGAGGGAGTTAGATACAACATGCAGTACACGTACGAAGTGTGTGTTGACGATGCCACAGGCGCTAGAAGTTTATTAAGCGAAATACCACTCACTGACTCACTCATCACGAGATCTCTAAAACTATACACCCGATTGACTTAAAATTTAGCATAGTTACTCATTTTGTGATGTAGACGCTCACTAAGAACGGATTCTGCGGAAATCCGATCCCAAGGGGATTTTCTGGGGCTTAATATATCAAAATTTCCAGTTTTTGGTAGGAAATCACCATGAAAACGGCTGTTGCTTTGTTGATGCTTCATTCGTCTCTATGGCAACGACTATTTCATTGTTAGTGCAGTCCTCATCAGCAGTGGAATTTTGCGGGTACTTGAAATATCAAAAATTGCCCTTTTTTACAGACTTGAAACTTCACAGTAATGTTCCTTATGTTACGCAGGATGATATTTTCAGAAAATTAGATCCCATGGGTGGTTAAAACCAGGCAACAGTGGGTACTTTGTCTGCATGATTTTGCATTGTTCATGCCTTCTGCGTCTCCATGGCAACGGGCATCGCGCGGCAGTGGCGTAACCACAAGGAGGGTCATGTATAATGAGTGGCGCAAGAGTGATCTGCCTGTAGACTGCCGTAGCGAAGTACGGGTACATGAGTTGTACGTTGCGTGCACGAGTCGGGAAACCATTGGTGCTATTCATTTTCTCTCCGGTACATTATACAGCATTTTAATAAATTTTCACTGAATTTTTTTTTATTTACCATTACTGTAAATGGGAGATGTGGCTTAATTTTTTTCCATTAGTATAGCCGTGTGAAGCCGGGTCGGGCAGCTAGTATATATATAATGCTCCGCATTATTGTAAAGAATTCTACGTTAAATTTCGTGTCCTAGTTTTATTTTATAAGTGTTTTTGCAACATGAGAACACGTGAATTTTCTCGTTACCGATTTAAGGTGTTACGCATCTCTGAGAGTACTGAAAGAATAGCTCACATCTTTTATTGCATTTGATACTTACTAGTAATAAAACGTATTTTAAAGACATCAACACGAATCAAATATAATTTTAAGTTTTGTAAAAAAAATATTTCATTATTCAGTGTCAGTGTACCATTGTTTTGTACATATATCTCGTACTAAGATAACAGATTGTCAAACCTTATAACAGTTCCACTAGCTGCTATCAAGTGTCAAAATTCTGCCGTGAGAACCCGCTTCTGATTGGCTGTTTTGAAGTCTACTTTTAAAATATTAAAAAAAAAAAGAAGATCGTATCTTGAAATGGGTAGTGAATGCGATCCTTTTATTTATTTTTTAAGCATCTTCAGGTACGAGTGTGTGTGTGTGTGTGTGGTTGGCCATTACATTGTATGTGATAAGTTAATTAGCTCTATACGTATGGCTGAATAACAAATAGTGTTTAGTTTTTAAAGTAATAGTGTGCAGTAAACGTAAGGTTTTATTTTTTGTTAGTTATAGTTTTTGTTCTTTTTATCCATCTTTATTTTAATTTTATATATATTTTTGAACTTGGCCACATGTATAAAATAAGAGCAATAAATAAATAAAATATTTAGGAGGAGGCCTCTCGTTGTAGGCTACCTGAAGACCCATGGGAAATTATTTAACTCTTCCACCTCCCGGCTTTCAGTTCATACTCAACCCTGAAGATGCCCGCGGAAGTGCAGAGCGAAACGTCGCGTCGGCACACACCACCACTGCGACGCGCCTCAACCTCAAAAGCCAAGAGTTTACCTAATGGAGGTGTTAATCTAAGGAGCTGGTGTCTGTTCTGAAGAAGGAGTTTGCTAGAAGTTTGTTTAATATCTTCTTAAGAAACTTGCTGGGAAGAATCGTAAATATGTCATCATGAAGTAAGTATTTTACAAAATAAGTATGCTGACACGCATATGGAATTAGCATTGATATATACTTTAACAGAAACAAATATTTTGCTGTACAGATAGAAAATGAGGTAGAGGGCATTCTCATTTTGAATTCAATGATTGTAAACATGATAAAAAAAATGCACACACACAGGTCTACACAGGGCGCTATGCTCGCTATGTTCGCGATGTTCGCTACGTGAGTAAAATATAGCCAGCTGCATCTCAGGTGTCACTGGTCACACCAAGCTGTGTTCGCTATGTTCGCTATGTTCACTATGTTGGCTATGTTCACTATGTTCAATACGTTGGCGACGTCGCCAGGTGTTCGGCTCTCGGCTATTTTTTTTTCTAAAAAAATTCGCTGCCTTCGCGCATGCGCAGATAAACAAAAACATCTGTTTTCGCGCGTAACTGTGGTGTACTTCTGTGTTTGCTTTAAATTAGTATCATGTGGGCGGACAATTTTATTGAAGGAGTACGACGATATCCATGTTTGTGGAATAAATCAATAGAAGAATATAGAAATTTGATTTCAAGGGTAGTTCACTAATGCTGTGTGTTAAGGAAATAATAATTATTGGTTTGAATTACATCGTTATTAATTTTCCTTTTATTTCGTTGACGATTAATCGTTAAAGAAATATATCGCAATGGAATCATTGTTTACTGACCTCAAACAAATAGGCAATAGTTCTTATGATAAAATGCTTTCCCTGTAATTTAAATTTTTCTTCTCAATTTTATTATTGATGAGAAAATAAAATGTTATCAAACTGAGTTTTATTTATTTTAAAATAATCTGTAAATTTCGCTTCGTTCTCACGCACCTGCTTCAACAAATGATGAAATTCTCCAAATTATGTAAATTATTTTTTAATTGACTTAATGAACCCATTTAGTTTTTACGTTTACACATTGCGAGAGCCAGCAGAATATCATCATCGTCGGAATCATCACTCGAATCCCACGGCATGCGTATCTCCGACATCGCGAAACTGCTAGTAGTAGTCTATCCTGCCTGGCCGCCTGGCGCAGCGAACATAGCGAACATCGCGAACATAGCGTATGTTTTTTTTTTTGTGTGGCCTCGCCTTAGTTCTCTTACTTATCACCCCCGTGGTTAAGGTTGAAATTAATATTTTACTTCTCCGTCGCCAAATTGTTACGCTCAAAACATTGCGAGAATAATGCTTTGACCGCATCTGACGATGGTTGGTTAAGTATGAACTAGAACCTCCGTTTTAAAAAGTCACTTTCTTAAAATATAACTGTTTCCACGATGCATAAACTATAACACATCAGCCGCTGCTTTGAGCGGCCAACCACGAACGTATAAAAAAAAAAAAAAAAAAAGCTTGATCACCTCCCGTGGCGCGGACTGAGCACGCGCGCGCTCGCGGCGGCCCATGCCCGAACCAGGCCGTGCGACCTCGCTGAAGGTTAGGACTTCTGTGGCCGGCCAAGAGCGAGGCCATGCCCACAGGCATGCCCGCTGTTACCGCGGCCTCCCCCTACCCTTCCTTCATTCCATCCTCCCGTTTCCTTCTGTTCACCGACCCCGAGTCAGACTCCCGAATAGTCAGCGCTAGTGCGTCTTCCGACCTTGTTTTTGTTGTTGTAGTAAAAAAAAAGGAAAAGGTAGGTTGTGATATATGCGTTTTATAAAATTCTCGCGAAAAAATTCATCCTTTATTTTTCGGGATAGGTTTTAGTACGTTTAGATGATCGCATCTGAAATGAAAGGTTGGCTGGTTTAGGTTAGCCACATTTTAAATAACACAAAATTAAAATAAAAAAAAGTCAAGTTAAAATTTTTTTATTCTTGAAATTCCGACTTTGTAATGCGCGAGCGAGCTTTTAACATCGGGTAGGTTCAGGATTGATCGGGGGTCAATGAAACGTAAAGCTTCCCGTGTACAACACATTGAGAGCTACAGCCAACGTCTGTGGAAGCACTCACGCTACGTTTGAATGGCGTGCTGTTTACCATGCATACGATCTGAACTTATTTTATTTTATTCAATATTTTGGAAGAGGATTTATTCTTGTGATAATCCACTTACTATTCAGGTACTCCCCTGTACTTTAGTCTTAGTATCGAAACGGAGCGAGTTGAAAACCAAGTACACTGATCAAAATACTTTGGAGATGAGGCAAAAATATTAGGGGATCAGACAAAAACTTTTAGGCGATCATATAAAAATAATTTAGATTATTAACACGATTTTTTTTTTTTTTTTTTTTTTTTTAGTGTTCCAGGTTCCCTCCAGATGAGAACACGGAGATCATCAGGTTCCACACTGAATCGCGACTCGCCGGAGAACAGACGAGACCTCCATTCGGCGGTGCCCGCATCCACGATGTTCCTCCGCCCAGTTGCTGCTGGCTGTACGGTGCTCTCTTGTTAGTGGGACACACACCTTGGGCCTACGTGCTTAGAGGCCCCTTGCTTGAAGTCGATTACGGACAGTTTGAGATGTCAACCCTGTGTCCTGTTGCTGTTTGCAAATAGCGTTGTAGTAGCGTTGCATTCTGCCTCCTGTTCAGACAGGCTTTCAACACATGCTGTCTGTAGGTCATACTGCTGCTGAGAACACATCTTGCCTGATCCCAATATTATGTATTTTCGATTCCCTAATATGTTTATGCGATCCCTTAATTATTTTGACAGTGTAGTTCCTCGCGTTGGACTCATAATAATTTGAATCATTGCATTTGATAGGAAATGAAATCATATACTTTTTTTTTTTTTTTTTTTTTTTTTTTACGTTTTTGAGTAAGATCTGACGAATCTAATGCACTGATAGAAATTTTCAGCTACAATTTACGAAGAACGCTGGTTACGTACAAATTATGACCGGACTTTCCGTAAATTGACTGTAATCTTCGTACGTTTACGGACGTCGAGTTCACTCACTTTGAACGTGTATCATTGATAATAATCTTATTATATTAACAAAATATTCAAAAAACTCTTTGAGTTTACATCAAAATCCTTCTTTTGTTCTTCCGCGCGTGTGTTTACCTTTGTTTACAACGGAACACAGAACTGGGAACCTGATCCCGGCCACATATTTACGAATATTTCTGACATTGTAAAAGACTCTTCGTTTATATGAACTTAATTTTTCGTTTAAAAGTCCATACAGTTACCATAATGTCTAACAGTGTTATTACAAATGTATGTATTTAAATTTAAAAAAAATATATATATATATATATATATATGTTTTGCGGGTTCAGTGTGAGAACACGTCACAAAGCTCTCACGCCATTCGGCGGAAGGCTACACGCCGAGTGGAAAGTAGATCTCAATAGGCCGAGTCACACGAAGGTCAGCTGAGTAATGCAATAGTCTGCGAGTAATAAATACGACCTCGCGGAGGTTGGTGGACGCCGATCGTTTCTGAAGACAGTTCGCACATATATTCAGAGTAACTGATGCCCCTAGACCCAACAATTGTAAAAACACTCATAATAAAGGCTTTTAATCTCCTCCTATATCTTAATTAGGACATAATGTTTGTTTTTGTTAAGGGCCCCGTCGGGCACACACATAGGTGATTTAGGGTGGGACACGGGGCACATCCCCCCTCCCCTTTCGGACGCTTAAAAGTTGACAAGGAGTTTAATACGGTCCCGCTAAAATTAAGTTCGTTACGACCCTTGTGCCCCCATCCCCAATAGAAAGAAATCCTGGATCTACCCTTGGGCACACCCACGGTGTGCATAGCTTCAGATAAAACCATGCCATAGCCGAGTGGTGTCTGTTTACGAAAAGCTTTTAAATCACGCTGAAAGCGGGTGAGTATTTCTGTTTCCAGATTTCGTTTTTGACTCTATATCTTCAGCCATGAAACTTCCGGTAGAGATTCTTGAAAGCACTTAATTAAAGGACTTGCACCACACATTCTATCTTCATTTCTCCGCCACATTATATTACGTGTATCGCTCGAATCCCATAGTTGCCCTATGCACGACGAGAAGAATGCGCGTCAGTCCACAACCTCGGCTTAGAAACGATACCGCGCTGGAAGCATCAGCAATTGTACTTATCATTCCGCCTCACTAACACAAACACACTCCTGATTAGGTGGGCCCCTCCAGGGCACTTTTAAAAATGACAGTAAATTTACCAACTTTTCTACGAAGAATTCACATCAAATAAACGAAGAGTTCTTTGTAATTTCAGATAACTGGATATTCATACAAACCACACCGTATATTTAGATTTCTTTTTTAAATTTGGTTTTTCGTTTTAAACAAGGTAAACACACAAGTGTAAAAAAGAATGGTGTTTTTGCAGGAATTCAAACAATTTTTTTTAGATGTTTTGCTAATATACCAATATTATTATTTTAGATTTAGTACATTTAGAACCCGCAAAATTTACGAAGATAACGGTAAATTTACGAATATCTCTGGATAATGTTTTTTATCAGCGTTCTTCGTAAATTTAATGTGAAAAATGTCTTTAACAGCGGGGCGTTGTTTCTGAAACAATATATTTATTCAGTATGCCAGATCATTGAAACCATGGAAGCGCTGGTCTGCAAGACGTTTAGGCCGGCGCTACACGTAACTGTGTACTTGTAGCTGGACATCGCTTCGCCTTTCGGCCTGCGGTGACCGTTTGAGTGAATGTGTGTGCGCGTGTGTGTAAGGTAGGAGGGAATGAAGGGGAGGAAGGTAGGTTGTGAAACTGGAAACCTAACGTGCGTGGGAGAAGTTAATTCGGGACCCCGCGGCCTTGGTGGCCGGGGGGAGGTAACACTAGAGCAGGGGCGAGTGTCGCCTTACGGCGGACGTGTGAGACGGAACCAGAGGAATGCAGTGGCTACCGACACCGACCCTGCGCGCACGGCACATGCCGCGACTCGACTGCCGTAAAGGCCGCTGTCTGTGTTTCGTCTTCTATGCGCGAGTCTGCGAACTGGCTCGCAGATCTTCTCCTCGTGCATGCAATCTGAGCGGTAACCATGACATTAGAGCTGTAGCAAACCGCATGTATTCGGTAGTGAGAAACGGGTGCGACGTTTATATACGAGTAACGAAACCTTACTCACGGCTGAATTTCGTTTCTCGCATTTTTCGTATGTTTCACGCATGCGCGCGCATATTCGATGAATTTACGTTACAAAGAACGACGCTTGTTTATTAAGTAAAGTATAATTTGGAAATTCGTCGTCCAAGTTTTTTTCTGTTTATTAAAGGTATTGTGTGTGTAGACAAAGTTTGAGATTGGAACAGAAACAACGTAAGAAAGTATTTTTTACAAATTAGAAATATGTATGTTTTTGTTTTTTATTATCGCGAATTTTCATGTTTTTTTCTTATCTTAAAAGAGATAATATAATAAAGCCACTCAAATGAGATTTAATTGTTTCTTGATTAACAAAAACTGTTAATTATCAAACATTGTTAATTGTTTATATTCTATTTATTATTATTTACGCGACGTCATACTATACGCGTACGCAATACGACTCGATTCGTTGCTGCAACATAACATAGGATGTTATGCGGTATCAGAAGTAACGAGTAACGTAACGAAACGATAGTAACGAGTACTAATCGTTATAGTAACGAATACATACGGGTACGCTTTTTTTCGTTACTTTTACACCTCTACGTGACATCGTAGGGCCGCGAAATGAAGGGAAAGCATGCCCCCCCCCCCCCCCCAAATATTCGATTACGGGCCCTGGACCCAGGATCGGAGACGTCCCCCACCCAAAATTTTACAGTCACGTGCTACATTATGATTGCATGGTTATTTCTTAACTACTCTCTTTTTTAGAATGTTATTTAACCTGAAAACACAGGGTAAAATTGTGGTTACTATTTTATAAGTCCAAACTAAGATTTATTTATGAAATTATTTTACTTTAAAATAACCACAGCGAGTATGTATATTTCACACACTGAGATAGAAATAAACTGGGCCCTGGACACAGGGGTCCACCCAGCCCCATCCCTGTGGGGGCCATGAGGGAAAGGGATAATGCAAGACCCATTGGGGTGCTTCCAAGAATCTTCAAAGGTCGTTTGATGACTGACGATTATTCTGAAAACACGCGTTTTTAACCCTTTTCACTCTCCTAAAAACACAGTTTAAAAACTAAATTCCTCAACGGATTCTTAAATGGTATTCGTGAAGTCACCGCTCGGATATCTTCAGCAGTGCCCCGGCTTTGGACTGATTGAAGAGGCTTCATGTAGGAATGGAACCCCGGGTTAGGTGGCAGAAGTGGCTTGGTTCCTGGGTTCTAGCCGCGTCGAAGACGAAGATTTCACCGATGTTTCGGTTGATCTTGCAGCAGCCGCCATCTTCAGGATAGCAGTTACCCAGCAGCTATTGTTAAAATTTTTTTTTTAAAATAAGCTCTTGAAATCAAGAGTTGTTACAAAAAGGCGTTCCACATAAATTTTCAAAAGTTGCCACTAACAAGTGAATGTTTCAGTTGTGTGTGATAATTGTAGTTGTACACTAGTAACTAACAAGATTTGGTAACATAAACATACATTTAAATGGTTATTTTCAAAAACCACTCATTAGTTACTAACTTTAACCTACGGGTCCAATTAAACGTTTAAAAACCATTATTGTATGTACGATAATAAGGTTTAGGTTTGAAATGTTTGTTGAAAATTGTTTCTTGAATTTTCTGTAATTCAATAATTTTACAGTCTGAAACCAGTAAGACAGTGTTAACTCATCTACTACAAACACAAAACTTTTTTTAAATTACATTTTTCAATACATTTAATTCATATGAAGTCAATTTTATAAAACAAATACAAATAAGTAACAAAAATAATTCTGGGAACTGATATTTGTAACTTTATTATAGGTTTTTTGAAATATTAATCTATATTATATTAAAAATCCATTAAAAATAATTTCTTCTTTAGTAATGATTTTATAGAACTCTAAACCTGGTTTATATTTATCATCCACTAGTATTATGAAAAATTGTTAATAATTATTTCCAACCTCAAGTTCAGTAACAAAACAGTATCTTAAATTTGGGGCGACTGAAATGCTACCCCTTGAAAGGGCAGCCCTTCAGGAATTTTCTGGCAATGGTTTGTTTGTACAGCGACTGGAAGGGCAGCCCATCCAATTTCTGAAAACATGTTTCTTTAAGTGTTTAAATAATCCTGAAAACTTGCCCCTTGGAAGGGCAGCCTATCAGGATTTTTCTGACAGTAGTGTTTTAGAAGGTTGTCTGAATTGTTGCCCCTTGGATGTGCAGCCCTTCAGGATTTTTCTGACAGTGGTTAGTTTGTAAAGTGACCTAACCTAACTAACCTAAACTAACCACTGTCAGAAAAATCCTGAAGAGCTGCCCATCCAAGGGGCAACAATCCAGACAACCTTTCAAAAAAACTACTGTCAGAAAAATCCTGATGGGCTGCCCTTCCAAGGGGCAAGTTTTCAGGATTATTTAAACACTTAAAGAAACATGTTTTCAGAAATTGGATGGGCTGCCCTTCCAGTCGCTGTACAAACAAACCATTGCCAGAAAATTCCTGTAGGGCTGCCCTTCCAAGAGGCAACAATTCAGCTCCCTCTAAAATTTTGTGTTAGTCTTAAACGTTTGATGTAACCTTTAATTTTTATGAAATGGGCCCCTTGTTGCTGGTACCGAAGATTGGCTACTGTTTCCTTGTTGAAGATGGTTATGTAAGCCCAGTAACTGTCCTCAGTGGACAAAAAAATGTTTTTGTAGTTTAACAAAATAATCCTATGTAAATAATTAGTAGTACTACAAAAATATATAACTTTTTAGAACACATGGCTATGGTTATTTTTGCATATATAAAATACGTTTTTAGAGATAATACTGAGTATTTATTACGAAAATGGCGAAAGTTTTGTATTTTAATTTATGTTTCATTCAAGCATAACGTTTTTATAAAACACGGAGAAGTTAATCGAATATTCAATCATTTGACTTTATTTAATTTGTTATGCCTATTAATGAGCGCAGTAAATACTGGGAATCTATTTAAGGGAACAGTTTACATATAAATTTAACTATTGAAAATACTGGGACAACTCAAAGTATAAATGCCTGGTTAAGATCTTAGCCCAGTATAACTGCGAACACTATTTTTTAGTGATACAGTCCCAATTTCAATGGTATATTATAACAGTTTAATTTAAGCTACTTACAACAAATCATAACATCAAATTGAAGGTAAACGAACCAATTTTTTTTCTTACAAATGGTCAATTTGTGCACTTTTAGTCATACGGCACACATACAAGCTGAAGTCCAATTCTTCCCACACTTTGGTTAACACGTCCGGAGTAATGGAAGCCATAGCCTCTTCAATTACGCGTCTCAACTCTGACAAATCATTAGTAAACGGCAGAACGTAGGCACGATCTTTTATAAAGCCCCAAAGGAAAAAAAATCGAATGGTGTTATTTTAGGTGAACGTGGAGGCAGGGGCGTACCCAGGAGGGGGGGTTTTTGGGGTTCTAACCCCCCACCCCCTTACCCCCAATTATTTTCTCTTATCTGAAAGCAGGTTAGCTAAAAGCCTGGGTGTCTTACTGCTACCACCGGCCACTGCACTGGAGGGGAAGAGTAAGCGAGCCCTACCGATTCTCCTTCCCTTCCCCTACCCGTGTCGCGAGCAGAAGCTATAAGGTTGTGACGCCGTGACGGGTCCCAAGTTTTCAAATATCTTAAACGTACACCTACTGTATTTAACCAGCGCGGTAATTATAAGCAGGTGTTGACTGGGCTTCCAAATAAGGATCGCTGTGTGTGTATAGAATTGAGACAACGACATGGTGTCATGTAACTCTTCAAGCTAAAGCTAATTGTTTCCAGGAATAGATCGGTTCTGCCCAAACCCAACCCTCTTTATTCCTTTTTTTTAATTGTCCATCTTCGAGCATGATTTATGAATTTGAGTGGACGTAAACAAGGCACTTTGATTGATAAAATTTTTTAAAATTAATTTCTTACTTCATCACTCAACAAAATTACTAATATTTTTATCATTACAATATTTAAAGTTAAGTACCTAAAACTCCTAAAATAGCACTATTTTACACCTTAAAATCCAAATTTTTTTCCGGGGTCGACCACCAAACACCCCGCCCCACCGTTTTAATAGGGGGTGGGGGCAGACGAAAAAGAGCTCTGTCGTCTAGAGTCTCTAGACCAGGGTTTCCCAATATTTTTCAGTCCGCGGCGCACATACATGTTTACTATTTTGTCTCGGCGCCCTAACCTATTTGGCTCGTCGAAATAGATACGTACAATGATACTAGTTAGGTAGATAAGCACAAAAATTAAAATATCCACGATATGAATCTGAACTGTATATTTATATTTATAAGAATATAAAATTAACACAAAAACATTCAAGAGAGACTTAAAGAGCAACAAAAATAAAATACAATAGCTACCTAGCTAGTCAATGTAATGGGCGAGCTTGGTGATCTTCACACATTTTTTCAAAACATGGAATAAGGTTTCACACTGCTACTCGCATTTCTTGCCCCACATTGATCTTTGAGCGATATTTGCTTTTGAGTACAGCTACAGCTGAAAATCCAGCTTCGCGCAAATAAGATGTTGCAAAACGAATGAAAATTCTTATAGCTTTTGAAGCTAAAGTGCGATATTCATTTTGAACCGATATCCAAAACTCCACCAAATCGGAACATGTGAGAATCTAGTACTAAGGCTGCTGTCGCAAGAGAATTCAATGAGACGTTCTTCTTCTTCCGAAGTATATTCTGGCGGAGCTTTTGCATTTTATGGGTCTTGGATCCACGCATATTTATCGACATCGTCTCGGCAAAGTATTTTGAAAACCATTCAATGAGCTTCGAAAGGTGTTCTGTGAAAAGGGTCAACAGGTCTTGTGAGACAACAAGCTCATCTTAAGGTGTGGTTTCGGAGAATGGTAAAGAGAATCGCTGCACGGCGCCCTTCTTAACTTTCTACGGCGCACCAGGGCGCCGCGGCGCACACTTTGGGAACCCCTGCTCTAGACCATTACGACCAATCCAACGGTCAGGGATCCTCAGACGTTCAACCACTCTCTTACAGAGAGATTCCAACGGGGGAGGGCCTCCGTCCTGTTACAGGTTCGCCCTCTATCAATCGCCATTTTGCGCACGTGGTGCTGCAAGCGATAAAACAGCAACAAAGCACTACTCGCGCATGCGCGTATATACAAAAAAACTGTTTTTGAGTTAAACTTTTGATTGTGACCTTGAACCAAAATTTCTACAACACTCACAGTTGACGCTATTGAAATGCGTAACTGGGGGACATTCTTTCAGGGACGTACTGTGGTTTTCGTGTAAATGTACAAATTCACAAATACTGCAGCGTGTGTGGTTGTTGTTGTTGTTGTTGTTGTTGTTGCAGCTGACCGCCTCGCACCCGGGGAAGGGTGACTTCCGGACGAGTCCGCGGTCTTGAGGTAGCCTCTCCTAGGCTTTGTCTGTCCGCGCGCGGCCAGACGCCAGACAAAGCCTAAAAGAGGCCGCACCAAGTCGCGGACGGCGAGCGGCGGTCCGGCAAGGAGACACCCTGGCGGCCCTAGTCCACGGCTCCGGCGGTCCTAGTCCACGGCTCCGGCGGCCCTAGTCCACGGCTCCGGCGGCCACCGCCTCCGGCCCGCCCCAAGCGCCCGCCGCCGGGAGATGGATCGACGCGCCGGTTGCGATGGAATCGCGTGGTTTCACTCGAGTCAAGGTCGTAAGTTCCGTCACCCTTTTCATACTTACGTTCCACACAGTTTGAACCTGCCAACTTTTTGGAGTGGCTGAGCTTCAATAAAATTAAAAAAAAAAAAGTTGCACTTACGTTTTGCATGATTGGCTGAAAAAAAATCTAATTTTTAAATTTTTTTTCATGCGGTATGGGTAAGGAGAACCGAACGGAATAAATAACTGGAAATATTTGCGTTTAAAGTCAATGGTAGTGGCTACTGCGTGGTATGGTTTAAAATTATTTCAGATTATTTAATTTAATTATATTTAGCCTTTTATAATCAGCCAGGTAAAATTATTAAAAAAAAAAATAAAATAAAACCATATCACATAGTAGCCAGTAAAATTCACTTTAAACCTAAAAAGATACAATTTTTTATGTTCCAATGATTCTCCCTATCCTTACTGCACGAAAACTTTAAAAACGCCACTTCAGCAGCTAATTATGAAAAAAGAATTCTGCATATATTATTTTATTTGGTGAAAGTTCAGTCACTCAAAAAGTTAGCAAGTTTAACCGTGTGGAATGTAAATATGAAATAGTGACCTGGAATGGGACATAACCCGTGTACAGGAGAATGGTGGAGAGGAAACAGCTTCTTCCCTCTCAAAGAGAAAAAAAATAACTCCCCCTGAAAAAATTTACAAATTACAAATTTCTGAAAAGTTTAACAGGTTAATTGTTTGTATTTTAAAAAATTTGAAAGATATTAATTACAAAACTCAGACACTGCATAGTCATAGATAATTATCCCCTATTTGTTTATAAATTAAGGATAGGAAAATATAAATCAACTGGCTAGCTAAGAGCTGTATTTAACATTAGTGGTGTTTTGGATTTTGCACATGTGAATTTTCTAAACATCATAATTTGAATTTTTTTTAAGAGTTCACAGCTTTAAAGTTTGAGAAAGACAGCTCTAAAACAAAACAAAAGTAGTATAAGAATCCTTGTTCTGTTATCATGACAGTTTATTAGTTTTCTCGATATATTGGAATTTTAGTCGCATATATATTAAGAGCTGAACAAAACTTTTATTAGTATAGATTTTTTTTAATAAAAAGTGCTAGAAGGCATTTTCCTTTAACATTTGTCATCATTGGGCACTTCTTAATACCTGTGTTAGTTTTGTAGTCCAATAAGCATAATAGTTTCAAGGATAATTCATATCATTTGGTTCAAAACGCATGAATTATTATCAAATTAGCAGAGATTGTGATTTAAACCTTATTTCAATATCGTATCTTCTAATACTCAGTTGTTATTCGCATGGTTGATATATTCTCGTATATTAATGAGTACATTGCGTTGTTATTTTTTAAAACTAATATATTAAAAGTTTTTGTTAAGTGCGGGATCTTTTGAAGTCCTAAATTAAAACAGCAAGCATTATGTACAGCAGGATCAGTAGTATTTACATGAACATGCCATCAGGATGAAGGGATAAACGTGAATACATCGAAAAGGTTTTTTTTTTTTTAATTTTATTTTGCCTCTGTTCATAGAGCAGCTAATTACAACTTGTTTTATTTATTTATTTTTTATTTGTAACATGCCTATCAGCGTTTTTTAAGGCTAGTCAACTATAGAGGGAGGCACTGTGCAATGTATTTCCACGGTTACGTGGATATTGCAGGTCCCTAGCCATGGGCGTGGATACTGAGGGGGAGGGGTGCAGGGCCAAGGGTATCTGCTTTGAATATATATACTGTATAGAAGTCGCCAGCCCAGGTTAAAATTTCTAATACGGTTTGAGGTAGTTGTTTAATTCACCGCTGCAATCGCCACCATCTCTAGGGCATCGACTTGTGGTGGTCCCTAGCGGACAAGTGTCGAACTCTTCAAACACCCCTTCCCCCTCCCGTTGAACGACGTTGAGCTGCAGTGAATGATGGATGAGGGGTGCGGGGAATGACAGCGGGCGACAGCGCTGCGCTCTAACGTGTAAATAACAACTAAGACGATACAGGGCGTTACGGCAGCGCACTGCAGCGGTGAAGTTCCCAAGCTGCTCATCATACGCTTTTGAAAAACGTAGAGTAAATCCTATCCACTCGCGACTTCTATACAGTATATATATTCCTGGTATCGGTAAAAAGGGAGGGGGGGGGGGGGGGCCTTGAGGAAACACACAGATTCGCGGTCCTTGTCCCTAGCAATGAGCAGAGAGCATGGATGGAGTCAAGATGGTGGCCGGAGGTGAGAGACGCCAGCGCCGCGTGGTGATTGACTCAGGCCCGGTCTATAAATAGCTTCACCCGAGGCTTCGCTCCGCATAGTTGTGGACTGCGGCGCCCCGTGTGAGGAGGCGACCGGTTCGCCTTGGAAGGTCAGCCCGCTGTCCCCCTCCCCGCCCTCGCCAAGGTCAGTCTTATCCTCCTCCCCCCCCCCCCCCCCCCCCCCCAAACACCTCTCTTTCTTATCGGGCAACAGTGCGGCAAACAAAGGATGCAAAAGAAGGAAAGGGGAGGAGAGGAAATAAAACCGCACGGACTTAAACCGATGTTTTATTGGTGCGGCGCTCTGATCCGTCGCAGAGAATTTTTTTTTGGTTCCCAAAGCATTGTGAAGCACATCGAGGTTATTAATCTGTGGAGTGGATGACTGTTCTAAGCAGTCTAGTCACTCCAAATGATTATGGATCGGGTTAAAGTCATTCTGGTAAGCAAAACAAATTGTAGCTGAACAAAGGCTAACGCTAGAAGTTTGTTTAATGGCTTGAATGTAACTCGCTAGTAATAATCTTCAAAATACCTCCGTGATAAAAAAAATTGTTAAGTACAGAACAGCAAATATTAGCGTTCACAGAATAATACCGTCATAATTTGAAATGAAAAAGTAAGAAACTGTTTTGTTATAATATACTCTGGCAAATATCTTACTTTGACAACAAAACAATTCCATGAACTCGAAATATTTATTTATTAGTGACAAAGAAATGTTTCCGTTACTAACAAGCTGCTCTGGGAAGACTACAAAACTACACTAAACATTTTGTAACGTCCATACTGTCAAAATATTTCCTGGTTGGCCACTGGTTTTTTTTTCTCTGCAATGTCATCACGGAATTTATTTTTCGGAAGCTCGAAATATACAAAATATCCTTCTGGCCAGGAAAGACCTCCAAGCCAAAGATCGCAAATGCGTCTCACATGCGAGGCGAGTTTCGCGATTTTAGATCTTAAGGCTCGGTACGTTCGTTAAATGATGCATGCAATGAGGAATTTTAATTTAACACAATTTCTTGGGCATAGGCCATTGCAGTTTTGCACTGTTTGACATTTTAAATAAAAGAATTGATAGCCAAATATTGTTGATTTATTTTTTGATATGAAATATTTTTCACACTGCCCACGATAATACAAACTCAACACAGTTCATAGTTACTCAATGCTCGGCACAAAAAGATTTGTTTGAGATTATAAAAAATCGGTGAAATTATGCAATGGGGAATTTTAATTTAACACAATTTCTTGGACATAGGCCATTGCAGTTTTGCACTGCTTGTCATGGGAAAAATTCATAAATGCAAAATAAGAAATAAAAATGAAAACATAAACCCACAGAAAACAAGCCCGTCATCTGATGTCAAAAAGATAAACCCTTAGATGAACTTAAACAGGTATTAAGGACAACACAACGAAACAGCACAGACGAACACATTGCAACTTAAATATCAGACAGCACAACAATTTCGTGGAAGGAATTTAGCCGCGAAAAAATTATAATAGCAACACAGTGGGTTAACAAGGAAGAGACAGTTTCAACGGAATAGCAAATGTATACAGACAACGCGGCAAATAACGAACACAACTTTGAAGATAAACAGACATTAAGGACAACGACGACAACACCGACGCATTCAGTAGGTTTCCTGTGACAAAAAAGTTTGCGTCGTTTCGGGAACTGGCATCTGTTCCCATCAGGAACAGACAGACTGATGAAAAACAAAAAATAAATTAAAATTAAGGCTTGGTCCCACACGCCATGCTGATTTACTTTCATTTTCATGACATTATTTTACGTCTATTTATAAATTTTTATACCATACTTTCGTTGCATTGTTGTTCTGTAACAAAATATTTTCAACATTGATCCACGCAGTGTAACACAGTAAGTGTGAAATGTCGCGCATGTGATAATAATTAAGATAGTTGAGGGACTTTTTACGCCCATTATATTACACTAAGTGAATACTTTTTGAAAATATCTGTGGCAAATGCAAAGAGACAGCGAGTGAAAATAATTAAAAAAAAATCTCTTAAATAAAAGTTATGAAAAACTTCAAAAAATCAACATAATGTGTGAGACAGAGTTTTAACACTCCTGCATTTCGACAGTACAATTTTGGACGTACCCTTGACTTAAGCCTCATGTGCTTAACCGAGATATGTTAGGGTGTATGTCCCGTCCCAGGTCATTATTTTATATTTACGTTAAAAACGGTTAAACCTGTAGACTTTTTGATTGAACAAACTTCAAAAAAATTATAATATATATATATATATCATACTTTTTGCATAATTTGCTGGAAAAATTGAAATTTTAAAAATGTTGTGCAGTATGAATACAGAGAACCAAAAGAAATAAATAACTGGAATTTTTTTTATTTAAAGGCAATGCGTGGTATGGTTTTAATTATTTTAAATATATATACTTTTATTTAACCTTTTAAAAATCATAAAAAATGTGAGGGCTTTAAAAGGCTAAGTAATATATATATATATTTTTTAAAAGAAACAGAACCATGACACGTAGTAGCTAGAAATATTGACTTTAAATCTAAAAAGTTCCAGTTTTATTTTTCATTTCTTTCTCCTTATCCACACTGCACGAAAATGGTAAAAATTCATCTTTGCCAGCTAATTATGCTAAATATTTGTGATGTATATATATATTCATTTTTTTAAAGTTCAGCTACTCAAAAAGTCAACAATATTAACCGCATGGAACATAAATATAAAATTATGATCTGAAATGGTAAATTCCCCCTTAAGACCTGTAAAAACATACAAACAAACATTGCATGTCTTCGTTTGCTTGTTATCAAGGTTTTGGTGTTTTATGTATAATCAGATCCTCGTGCTCAACTTAATGCAAACAAAGTAAGTCAGGATTGATCGGAAGACAGAAATCCTAGGTGTTATTTTTTAAAATATTTTTTAAACAAAGCGGTCCACCAACAATAACGTCGTGATATTCTTGAATCTGAGAAAAGTGTACAAGCTATGTGTGTACTACAAACTGTTGATGTATTTATTATTCTACGTGATTAGGCCATTTTTTACTTCCCTGCATACATCCTATCGACAACAGAAGCGAGTCATTAATTTTACTTCCAATGTGTATATAATTAATTATACAATACTTATCCGTTACAGCTCGCAGGTATTCATTTACATTTAAATATATGATTCTTCAGACTGACAAAAGTGTAAAGCGAAAACAATATATGTAATTAAATACTGACGGAAAAATGTCTATTTAATTGCATTTATTCAAAATATTTGTTTTTAAACATATAATTAACCATATTTGTTTTTGCTAATACACGTGCCTTATTTGATGCATCAAAATAAACAAAATATAATTAAAAATATTGGCAAAATGTATATGATGACTTTTTTTCTGTAATTTGTGATGATATCACAACATAAACACCTTTTGTTGAAACAGTTTTAATTAAATCTTATGTAATGAAAGTTTACCTTTTATTCCTTGAGTAGTGAAGACAAAGGTTTATTAGTTAATATAAATTTTGTTTTGTTTTAAAAATGCCCTATTGAAACTCACAGGAATACTTATATGTACTTGAAAGTACAATTAGGCTTCAAATTAAAAAAAAAATTGCCATACGTGATCAGAAAAGATAAAAAAAAAAATAAATAAAAAAAAATTCACTGACTTAGATCTCGATTCATTCTCAAACTGAAATGGATTTTCGACTGTTCTCTCACCACCCTGTGCAAAGCAGTACAGTCGCAGCTGCATCCCTAGAGACCACCTTCAGGAAGGTTTTTATCTTTATCTTCATTGAAGTCACCAGAAAGGGGAACCTATACGAGGTATGGTGACGGGTGCTTCCTCTCTTGGCCTCTTGCGGGTTGTCCGTCTGCGTGACTTCTGGAATGTGGCCGTAGAGCAACCGTCTCGTGCAGGGGTGGCCAAACTTAATAGTGTAGAGCTACGAACCAAAATATGCCTTATTTGTTACAAACTTTTAAAGCAATGACAATTTCTAATCGTTTTTGTATTAAATATTTACCATAGATAAGATAGCGATCGCAACTGTAAAGATTTTCAAAATAAATGACTTGGTGTCTATTGGCTGTACTATTTCGGTGGACATTCCCACAAAATAATAATTACTAATTTAAGCGGCAGTAACTTCAAAGAGGAAAATATTCGTAGCTACCAGTCACTATTCTTGAATAAAGCCAAATTTAAAAGATTTTTATACCTATGAAATAAAGAAACCAAGATGGCGTCTTTCAGATTATAATTCTTCAACTTAAGTAGCAATGGAAATATATAAAAAATATATATTCTAGCGGGCTAATGTTTTTATTCTGTACGGCCTTTTCAGTATCACACTGATTTTATGCTATGCATGCTTGTAATAATACATTAGTACAAGAAACATAGTATTTTAATGTTATCATCTAATTAAACCGATGAGTCTGATTCACGAACTGTAGTTTTGCAAGACTGTACTTTTATTGTTTAAGTAGTAAATTCCTGTTTTGTGTGCTGAGCCATTGATCAAGACTTCTTAAGCCAAAACTAGCCCTAGGGTGATAGATTGTTCGCTATATATCTACTTAAAAAACCACGTTTGTTAATATACTAAACAACTGGTCAAAATATATTGACAATGCAGAAGCTGCATGCCTAGTTTAAAAAAAAAAAAACTGTGCAATGATATCTATAAATTTACACCAATTACTTCATATAACTGTAATAAAATTATAAAAAGCATGCACATTCTAATTCTTTAGCACTGCATACCGTCTGTATAACACATACACAAACACTCATTTTCTCTCTATTTCTGCGTCTCTCTCTCTCTGTATCACCTCGGTGATCAGTGGGCAATTTGCATGACTCATCCAAACTTTGAAAGTGTCAGGAGAACTCTAAAATCTTCAAAAGAGTAGCTCGGGTCGAACTCAGTAATACACAAGACTTTAGGCGCCCCAAGGATACCTTACAAACAGTAGAATTGGTAAGCGGAATGCAGCATACCCCTTGAAGTAAACGACCCGCAACACACAAGTGGGAAGCTAGCTGCATAGCTTCAGGCTGACTCAAGAACACGCTGCAGACGACACTTATTAGATGACTGCCTACAGCACATAACGGCGTGGTCAGCTTAGAAAAATGCTCGGTCACATCTAATCTATGCATAATATAAAATTAAATTAAATACTAATTTATTATAATCTATCCTAGCTTTGATTTTTCAAATTTTTTTTTTATGGTTTGAGTATTTCAACAGTGAGTAATATGCATCGTTAATTAATCAATATTGATCAATAATTATTGATATTTTAACCTGTTATTTTTAAGTGAGTAATAATTTTGTTTATTTATATTTAATTAGAAAAATTGTCTTCTTTCTCTTTTTTTCTCTCGCTGCCGTTTTACCTCTTGCTTATACTTAAGAGTCGAGGTTCGAATTGCCAAAGAAGTTTCACTTCTATCACATGTGCTGAGTTACATGCGCTTTTTTCTATTATTTATGGTTCGCTGTATTTGATGTGAACCAAAAGCTTTGATCAGAAATGAACTGGGTGTGGTAGTCTTTGTTTGATTTTCCAAACTATCAGTATTCTGTTATGTAAAGCATCTTGTTCATATACAAATAGCTGATCATCAATTGTTGATTCCATACTGATCGTGATGTTTTGTGTAGCTTGTATAATGTATTGTCAGTTTGTTTAATTTTTAATGGTTCGTGTGTGTTTTCCAGAACTTGAATTTCATCTTTGTTTCAAGTTCTTTTTCCGGAGCCAGAAACATCCTGCCTACTGGCTTTTTAGGTCTAGAATCTTTATAATTTTTGAATTATTTAGGACAAAATATGAGTGTTTAACGTGTCAGAAAAAAATAAATGTCTAATTACCAACAATTATCATTCTTTGACATAATATTTGAGAGTAAAAATTCGTTATAGTTGTTTGGAACTTTAACAATGGGTTATTACACTGAATCCGTTCTACAATCATCTCCTAAAGTAAGTTAAGTAAAGCAGACAATGCTGTAAACGAGGCCATTCAGAAATGACATGTGCATACCAACAGATAACACAGTCTAGAACATATTATCAGAGCTTCTCTCTACAGTTTTCTACTATATCTTAGCTTTAATAAGCATACATATATAACAGGTTAAAAATGTGACGAAAATTTAAATCGCATAAAGTCTAAGCAGTTACTATCTAAAACCGTCATCCAAATACAAGAGCAGATGCAATCGATTCGTTGAAGGTGTAGCTTACAAGTGTGTATTCACATATCCATCAAAAATTATGTTTTCTGAGTGTATACTGTCCTGATTGAAAAGTTTGTAAACTTCATGATATTAAATAGGTACAAAAAATTACTAAATTGATGAGGGAACTTCTGACTGAGACATCTCCTATCAAGTTTGAAAGGGTCGTGGGCGTAGGTAAAATGGAAATAATTTGAAAGCAAGCAGCGGACAAAGTAGTTATATCCACACCCTACGAAATGAAAGTATTCGTAAGATCTTGCCCCTATTAACCAAATTACCAAAGTTATTTAACGACAAAAAAATTAATTGGTCTATAAAGCCATGTCATAAGAAGTGTACGATTGAAAGTGAAAATCATAGCTGGCAATTTATGTTTTCGAATGTAATCAATGTTTTTTTTAAAAGTGAATGCAAATATTAAAATTTTAACTTGTGATGTACCCTCCATAAAACTAGAAACACATACTGCATGCAGCCTACCCGAATATTCTGGATGTGAGGGGGGGGGGGAGGGGCATTAAACTGGGTGCCAGCTACTCCTTTTACTAACGAAATACTTAAATACATCCTATATTAAAATAAGTGATGAGTTCCGGTCAATTTGAAGGGCTGGACTATGAAGACAAAGTTAAAAAATAAAATGCAATCAGACAACACGGTAGTCACGGAAAGTAATGTTGGTGCAGACATATGTAATTATAGGCGAATAATGGTTAAAACGAAGTGCTGACTGGCAGCGGAGTGAGTGTTCGGTTTATCCACTCACCACCAAAGTCATAAACCCAGCAATGGATATAAGATATAATGCGGACTACGCATCCAAGTTCCCAAACCCCCTGCATGGTGGACTCTTTTCTACTCTGTCCAAATCTTCATCCATACCATCCTCTGTATCGTGTACACTCCTGTGATAATAATTCATGACTTGGCATCCCGCATGTCTGAGCCCAGGGTTTTTCCTGTGCCAAATGCAGGTTTTACCTGGGCCCAGCGTGACGTCGTACCGACCGGAGGCCATTAAGGGGCCCGCCTACCCGGGCACACATACCGTGTGCAGAGCTTCAGGGAAAACAACGCGATTTCAAAACTACTCAAGATATCCGAGTGGGGCCTGTTTACGAAAAGCATTTAAGAGTTCTCTGAGGCCCGAAAAGTACTTTTGAATTTGGATGAAGTTTTTAAATTGTATTTTTAGAGGAATTAAAATGGCTAAAACGCATGTTTTCAGAGTGATTTGTAGGCGTAAAACAACCATTACAGATTCTTGAAAGCACTTAAGGGACTTGCACTACACCTTTATCTTCATTTCTCCGCAAAATAACGTTACTGTCACCGCTCGAATTTCACAGTTATCATGTGTCGACGAGAAGACTGCGCGCCAGTTCAGAGCCTTGCGCTTGGAGGCTATACCGCGCTAGAAGCACCAGCGAGCGTCGCGCTTATCATCCTGCCTCACTAACACAGATACACCCCTGACGAGGCGGGCCCCTTAAGCCCGGCCTCGACCCGCCAGTATTGGCTCCCGCTGGTGGAACGCACCCCTCGCAAACTCAACCCGAGTCAAACGCGGAGTAGATACGCAAGTACTCCCAGTGTATAAATTTTGTCACGGAACTGCACCTGATGCAAACAACCGATAATAATTCATGGAGTAAGCTCATCAAGCCATCCCCTTAAATTAACACGTGATAAGAAATTTGCGTCGTAGAGCACGAGTGTTATCCCCCTCCGGGCACAGTGTTTAATGAACGTCCTTAATTCTCATCGCGGCCTAGAGCCTTATTTTAAGTAAGAAACAAGGTGCTGAAGCAATATCCAGAACAAACCTACAAACATAAACATAACCAGTGGTTTTTACCAACTAGTCAGTAGTCTTTAAGTTGACTCAGTTTTTTAAATAATATTTGTTCAATTTCTTAAACTAAAGCTTTAATCAATATTTCATAATACATCTAATGTCAGCATTAATATTCAAACAAGGGTCATGTAAAATTAACAAGTAAGTTTTCAATTAAAAACCGAATAACGGTAATTTCTTTTCTTCACTCGTGGTTTGGCGCGCGGCGGAACTGTCGCCCCCCCTCCCCCCCGAAAGCTCCTCCGGCAGTCCAGATGTGTTCGTGTGTTCGTTCCGTGGGGAACCTTCAATTTAGTAACTCACCGATTCTTCACTCTGGTAAATATAGTCATGAACCAAAACTTTGTAACGTCAATTCCCCACGCGACCCCGGGTCGGTTTTTACGGTGCAGGGCTTAACCCGTCCCTTAAGGGGATTGGTGCACCAGCATCGTATTAAAAAAACAATATATTTGTTAATGATTCAGCTGCTAGAGAAAATTTGAACCATTCTGGTGTAAAAAATTTTTTTAATATTTTTATTTTAATTTAGTTATTGCTGATTTTCGGGAATTTTTTAAATTCAAGCTTTATTAAAAAACTATAAAGAATTCAGTGGTAAAACTTTCGCAGATAAATTTTCAGACACGGGAGATATGACTGTTACCATTATTTTATCTGTAATCATTATTATTTTAATGTATTTACAATTTGAATTTTAATAACTGAGCTGCTACGAAATTGCGTGATATTCATTTGCGAATTTAATAACATTCGCGTTTTCATTTTTAATTCAAACGCCAACATATCTGTCGGCTGAATGATTGACTTTATTTTAGTCTTTAGTTTATTGCAGTCGGACCTAAAGTAAAAACGTAGCTGTAGAAGTTTGAGCAGCGTGCAAGCTCGGATACGAGAAATT
This sequence comes from Bacillus rossius redtenbacheri, assembly GCF_032445375.1. Taxonomy (NCBI): domain Eukaryota; kingdom Metazoa; phylum Arthropoda; class Insecta; order Phasmatodea; family Bacillidae; genus Bacillus; species Bacillus rossius. The sequence continues at coordinate 347,966,385 of NC_086330.1, read as the reverse complement.
ATGGAGCGCGCTGGACAGTAGTGACACCTTGCGACTGTTTCCCCAACTTTTTGCAGCCAGCCCACCCTGCCACAGCTGTCTGCTGTTTACGAAGGGGAGATGGGATTTCGCGCGAAACTGATATGAAGGCCAACGTACTCATTTTCAGTAGATAAGAGAACGTGCTTGGTCTAGCTCGGCGTATAATTGAATGGTTATTCTCTGTTATTATTTAGCACAGTGATTTAGCCAGATGTTTTTTTGTTGTAAGCGTGAGATTTATTCAGGAATAAAATGCCGAAGAAACTCCACCAAGCAGAGTACACAAAAGAACAAAACTATCGAAAGCCATTAGAGCGCTTAGAAAAAAGAATAAAGAAAGATAAGAGATTATTTTATTATAGTTTTTTTTTACCATACATTTATTTTTCAGAGTTGCGTATGTACAACGCGATGGACGCGATGCGACAACAAAAAGATGTGTAAAATTGTAAACATGATTTTTTTTTTCCAGCAATGCGTGAACCGTTCATAAACTATATTCAACATGTATCCGTATAATTACGTTTGAATTTTTTTATGACAGGCATCAATGTTAACAAGTTTATTAAGCCACAATAGACTTTTTTCAGAAAAATAAGTGTAGCAGTAAACACTCAACATAGTCTCACACAAAATCAGTTTACATGAATGCAGTTTTAAGAAGTAAGCTACGTAAATAATAGTTAAACATTATTTAATATCTGCTGGTAACGTTTCCAAAGTATCAGCTTCGCCTTCATTCACAAACAATTTTCGTGAGCTTATTAATTTATTTTGCTGGCGTTTCGTTGGTGACTGTTAGGACTGCAAAATTAGTAAACATTTTTCACCCTATCCTGAGTTAAATCTAAGTGTGCGCGGTTAGATGAGGACCTGTGTCTCATGCTTACGCCTTTACACTCTACTCATGCGGGGTATTAACCATGCGCGTAAGGGCGCGTTGCCAATGACTTGTACGATAGTCTCAACAATCCCCTACGGACTCGAAAAATGTCACCTGCTCATTGGCTACTTGACTTGTGACAACTGTTTGTTGTAATGCCTGTGATTCATCGTTGATTTTGTTGAGGAGTTTTCAGTGATTCAGAGCCTCCCATTTAACTGTGGCCGAATTGAAGAAGCAGTACAAATGTTACATGCTTGAATCCATAGCGAATGGAAACCACAAATATTTACTGATGTAGTGGTTAGTAAAAAAAAATATATATTATTCGTTTCGCGTCCATCGCTTCGCGCCATGTTGGCTCCTATATTATATGGATTTACAAAATATAACGATTCATTTACGACACTTAAGATAAGGTGTGTAGGATTTTAAGAATTCACTTGAATTAATATTTAAGAACATATTTCAGGATAACTTGTGAAGACGCTCGTACAGACGGCACCGGTTGTGATGACTCATTGTTACCAGAGCAGGGGCCACGCATGTGAAACCTCAACACAACTCGAAAATCAGTAAGTGTTACATTGAAATGTGTCCGCTACAAATGTTCAGGAATTATAATTTTGAAATCGAGTAGAAATATTCCTGCAATTAGCATTAGGTATATTTTAATAGACATTGAAAGCGAATCATTAAGTAGCTTCAAAATCCAAATACCAGAATACAGATAGTCTGTAACAATACAGACCTCTCCGACTAGATATGGTCTAGATTGTTAATACTAACACATTTGAAAAAAAACTGACTAGTTACTGAATATGTTGAAATTATGGTAAACCTGTTACTTTAGATGATTGGTGATGTAATAATGTCTCTTGGAAACTACATAAAATTTTAACTGCTTTTATTTCGCAAATCACCATGGCGGCCATTTTACGATCACGATTTAGTTCTTAAATTTTAAATTAGTTTATTTGTTGAGAGCCTGGTACAATGTGTCTGACCACTAAAGCGATCCGAGCCGCGTAGTGTATACTATTGCGAGGTTGCCGAAGTAGGCTCGGGTCGGGACGAATTTCGCTGTGAAAAAACAAAGGTTTTTAATACATGGAAAATTATCCCAAAGCCGAAAATTTGTACAGTAGTAGAATGAACATTTCTTAGTAACACGTCAAAAGTTAAAGTACTGCCGCAAACCTTGTGCGTCACACCAAAAACGAGCAGTTAAGTCCAAAATGACATTTTTTTGCAACGATCCACAATAATGAATATTGCAAATGCAGTTTATGGATTAGACCGTCAGTATGGAACCCAAAATAATCTAGAAACATTGCCCTATCTGAGGATAGTGATAAAAAGCACAAAGTTTAAACATGTTTCTATAAAATAGACCATTTAAATCATTAAAGTTAACGAATTCACTTTCATTCAATTTTAAGTAAATATAAATACATCTTACATAAACTTAAAGATCCCAACGTGGAAATCGCTTAAAGTAAACGTTGTTGCATATTTATTCATCTTTAAATTGGTATATTTTTTAAGTGTCTCATACAATTAGTCTGACCACTAAAGCGATCCGAGCCGCGTAGTGTATACTACTGCGAGATAGCCGAAGTAGGCTCGGGTTGGGACGAATTTCGCTGTTAGGAAACAAAAAATTTTAATACATGGAAAATTATCCCAAAGCAAAAATTTTGTACATTAGTAGAATGAACATTTCTTAGTAACACGTCAAAAGTTTACTGATGAAACCTTGTGATCACACCAATAATGAGCAGTTGAGTCCTTAATGATAATTTCTACAATGATCCACAAAAATGTTTCGTAAATTTAATAACTTTAATACTTTTTTAAGTCGGTTCTCATTATGGCACCAAAGTAATATAAAAGAATGTCCTACATGGTAATTGTGATAAACACCTCAAAGTTTAAACGTCCTATTATTAAATTGGTAATTTTAATCATAAAAAGTAAGAAAAAAATATTTTTTTTATAGAAATTTGACTACATGTTACACAAATATGTTGTGCGTAGCGTCAAAATCACTTCATAAATATTGTCTGGTTTTTTTTTTTTTTTTTTAGTTTTTTTAGTTTTTTTAGTTTTAAATGTGTATATTTTGAGTGTCTGGTACAATAGTCTGACCACTGATGTATTTCAAGCTGCGTAGTGTGTTTGCAGCAGTGTTAAAGTCGCTTGTGCTGGGACGTTTTTTGCTCCAGAAAACTAAGGTTTTTAATGTATGGTAATTCCAGACTGAATTTTACTCTGAAAGAATAAACGTTTCCTAACTACAAGTGATTTTTTCTGCAAACGTAGATAAAAATCTTCCAGGATGCGATTTGCTTAGGTAAAAATGTTAGTATGATGGACTCTTTAATTTCTAAATTATAAATAAATCACAACAATAGAACTTCCTAGAAAGTTGTGATAAACTGACGATATTGCGCGAGTAGCAGACCCGTACGTGACTACAGAGAAAGGCTATTTTCCTTGACCGTTAGGATTTATGGGACGAACACCCTCTCACAGCTAGAGTCATAAAATACGGTCAAACTCTTGCAAAAACATCCACCACCACTCTTTGCCACTAGCAATTCAACGAAGTCAGCTAGGTGCAGCACTCCAATAAATTAACTTAGAAAAAAATACTAAATATGTAATTCTATCAATACATTTTACAACACAACTTATGTTTTATTTATTTTCTGGGAAAAATAATATTATCATACGAATTATGTTATAAAAGTGACAAAACTCACATTTACGGTGTATCGTTTTCTTCAATTGTTATGTAGTAAACTAATTTTATACAATTAAATATATATATATATTTTATAATATAGGCTACATTAAAATTTTGCGTAGTTCTGATCGAAAATAATATAATGTATTAGAAATAAAAAAATAATTATATTTTTTGGTATTAAAATAATTTTTAATAATTAAATTTTTATAACAAAATACGAACACACATATATAAAACCAGAGGTCCTCTAAAATTTTGATTTACAAGTTCCAAGCAGAAATTGTTTATTGTTAATTTTAATGTATCAAAAATCATTCATATAAGAAAAAAGAATATGTAGTATATCTCAATAGATGTAACATGAATACACCCTATCATATGCATTAAATATATTTTAAGTAATCCTTAAATAAGACCAAGTTTATTGAGTGTCGCAGTACGCAGCGTGTTTCTAAGCACGCCGGCCGCGAAAGATCAGTACGGCCGCAGTACACTGCAACGCTCGGGCAGCTTTCATGAGGCAACTAATTATGCTAGACTCTTTATAAATATACTATTTTAAAGCTAAAAGTATAATTATAACCATTTATTTAGACATTTTTTCGCATTGGGCTCTTCAAATCGGTGTAAATCGTATTTTTATCTGGGTGGCAAAGATAAAAAAAATATATGTCGTGAATTAATCGCTTTATATCATATCTTAAATATTAAAAATTTAATTTTTTTTCTTACATTAATGGGTGTATTACAGTTTCTAGATTATTTTGGTAAGTTTACGGACAGTCAAAATTAAAAACTGTATACTTGGGTAGCATTTTAATGGACTGATGTAAGTTGCTGTCACCTAGGACTTAAATGCAAATTTTCGGTGATAACGCACAAGGTCTACAGCGGTAAACTTTCGGTATATTATTAAGCATAGTCAACTCTACCACAGTACAAAAATCCAGCTTTGGACAAATTTTTCGCAGGTTTGTGCCTTTTTAAGTCTTGGTTTCCTGGAGTAACACGAAAGTCTACGCGGGGAAGGGCGGCTACCTGATCCGAGAATGAAGGATAGGGCGAGATGGGAAGCGAAGATAAGATCTGGTTTCGTGGTTCGCTTTCCGTCCGTGTTGGAGAGAGAGAGAGAGAGAGAGAGAGAGAGAGAGAGAGAGAGAGAGAAAGGCGATATTGTGGAAGACCTTCGAAAGATTCCCGCTAGATGGCAGGCCTCAGAGCTGCAACCTCCGACAACCTCCCCTCACAGAAGCTCTCTCGCCACTAACTTGCCAAATCTAAGCCGCTAGCTTATATACGTGCTGGCTGGCCTTACAGTAGTAATAAACAAGCATTTATGAAACACTTAAGCTCATTTCCAACAAATTCTGACGAATGACTGTTTTTTGTCCTGCACCAATCCCCTTAAGGTCAGCCACTTTACGGACCTGGCCGACTCCAGGACAACCAACGAACTCCCCCCTCTAACGGACTGCCTTAGGGAGAGACAATCATAATTAATCAAGAGTAGTGTCGTGTAATATCGTGTATCAATTATGTCCAAATTATCAACCAAGAGTAGTGTTGTGCAATATCGTGTACCCAAACATGTCCGTTAATAAATACGTGTACCACACGTGTTCAGTTCCAGTGCGTGTATTACATCTGTAGTTAGGCACCAGCCACCTTATGCTGGACAGGGAGTGTCACCATTGTCTACTAGCAGTTAATACCACCCTTAAGATACAGCCACCGAGTCTAGGGAAGCACGCTGGGGCCGATAGACCCACCCCATTGGTTAGACATACGAGCTAACCTGGCGCCCTCCCGGAAAAACACACCATAAAGCACCACCAGCCCCTTAGACTCGCCGCGGGACTCAAACCCGAGACCCCGACCGACGGCAAACGTAGCATAGTTTTGATCTAGTTTCATGATAGGGAGTTAGATATAGCTTAAATTTCTGCCCTAGCAAGCCAATGCCCGGACATAGCACAAAACGCATGCGATCCTTCTCTGCACGGCTAATCCCAGCATGACTAGTCTTATAGGCTTCGGCCGAAGACGCACCTAGTTCCCTCCCTAACCCAGACCTCTGTTACAAAAATACACTTTTTTTTTTAGTTAGGTATGGGGGAAAATACAGTCAAAGTTCGGTCTTCAACTCATAGGACTTTGTCTTACGATTGGCCACTATAATTTTCCAAAATTGTTCATGTGTTTATTCACAATTGGTGCTGAAACAGATATACCACACACACACACACACACACACACACACACACACACATAAATATATATAATTGGACATGTGTGTGCCTATATTTCACTCTACAGCCAAAACTTAACATCGCAGACGAATAGTGTTTGTGTGTTGTAGTAGCGCCAAGTCTCCCATCGTGCACTACGGTGGTTGCGCGTAGATAGCTATAAGGGTGTGGAAGATATGGGACGCCCGTGCTTCAGTTGATTGTTCATAAGTAAATATGTACGAATATAATCTATTTGTGTATGCACCAGACAACCAAACATTAAATGTAGTATATGGCAATGTATTTATTATAATTATTTAGAATATGTAATATATTTGTACATGCTTAGTATGTAAGTTATTTATGTACAAAAAAAGAACATAAAAAGCTAGATGACTTTTACCACATGTCTTTTATACAAAAAACTAATTAAATATAAATAACTAAATGTACGACCAAAAACCCAGCGAAGCGGATACTTGCAGCTATATATTAAATAAAAATCTGTAGTAAATGCAGTATATATATTAACATATAAGTAAAACATATCAATATGGCTGATGTTGTTTGTGTTTGTATTAGCTGTTCTAACCGGGTTTTATTAACGGCTGTAGTTAAATTGTTCGGAAGTAAATTATATCGAAATAATACTGGTAATATGTTTATATATATTAAAAGTTCAAAACAAATCTTTGTAATACAAATATAATTATACCAGACGACGATTTCCTCCAATTCAACCTCCAATATGAGTACAGCTGATATATTTGTAAACAAACGGCCGCCATTTTGGTACGTGTAGTACACTGAAATCATCCTCTCCTTTTGGCTTCACCCCCTTGGTCAAAAACCGGACCTTAATCGTCATCTTAAATTTCCCTAATCTCCGATTTTACTTATTGTCCTTTGGTAGTTCTGAGCACCAAGCGTGAAACCAATATGGCGCCTTAACAGCCACCATTAATCTGTACACAATATCTGATTCTCTTCCAAGAGCCGGCACAGACACACCACCGTGATGCAAAAAGTGGCCAGTAGATGGCAGTAATGTGCAGTTAGAATCAAAGCCGTTGTAAGTATGAACGTGAAAAAGGGTGAGGGAGGGGGTTTAATTCCTATACACCCGTGTTTTCAGGGAAGGGGGAGGGTTGAGTTTCGAAATTTTTATGCATGAGTTTACTTGCATGTTCCTTACTAATATAATTAATTGGAAGCTTTACAAGTTATGTATCACGTACAGGCATTTTTACAGTTATATGGCCACTGTAATATTTACAGTTTTAGGATGTTTTAATTGTGTAGTTTAAAAAATTGTACATTACGTATTTGGGAGGAGAGGGGTGCGAAAAAAAAAATTGGCCCACGGGTCTTTGTTTTTCTCGACGGCCCTGATTACAATATAATGCAGTAATATAATTATAAGCTCTCAAAACAATACCGTTTCGCTCATAATAATGGTTCTGTAGCAAAATTACATATTATTGGGTCGTCGGTATTGCGCCCATGAAGCAGTGTGCCAATTAAAATTTAGGGGAAATAAAACTTGATAATCGATGTGTGTCTGCGGTGGAACCTTGTTTTGTGGCCTGGCGCTCTAGATAACGATACTTCCGGTTTAGTGCGGTCTACTGTATCCGCTCTTAAAGTGATGTTGAAGAGGTTATCTAAACAGGCACCAACCATTTCCCAGCTCACCGTCAACCGCGAAAAATACTAAGCAGAATCGTAGCTAGGAAGTAATTTTCCGGTGGGAACGTACTAATGTATATATGCAAGATTATCTGTACACTCTTCGCCACCCGGAGGCTGAATGTCGATATTGTTTTTAATGTATGAGTTTACCCTGGTAGTAGGAAGAAATTACAAGTCTAATGCTAATGAAATTTATCGGAAACTTTACCTGTTATGCAGTACGTAGTGACCGGAAATATTAAGGGGTTTAAATGACCTCCAGGGTAGACTCCACAGCCCTCTGAATAGTCGCGAAAATGTCACCTGTTACTTGGCTGCCGTCTGGTGAGACGTTTCAACTTGGTAGCCCGTGATTCGGTAATCATTTAGTTGAGTGTTTCTCATTGACCAAGAGTATTCCCATAAAAATGTGTGCCAATAGTGGAATCAGCTAAGATGTTTGTTTATTTGAATTTTATCTTCTCGCGAAATGAACCTGCGAATTTTTCCAGGCCCTAGGAATACGTGCAGGTCACGCTTACATTTAAGACCACGGTAACGTTTAAAAAGGTCGTGGTATAAATTTATTTATTTATAACAGTGGGATTGAAAAATTGTACATTAAGTAAAGGGGAGAAGGCCCGACAAAATTACATATTTGCACCCGTGCCCTTAGTTTCTCTTAATTTTTTTAAGCCAGATGTTGGCTTATTTATATTTGCAGGTAGTTTTAGTAGATTCCATTAGGATGCTGAAAAGATTTTGTTTATACAACTACCTTCCATAATCTTAGAAACCCAATTTAGTAATCTGACAAGGAGTATTAGCGTATTTTTCATGTACTTCAACATGTGTAATTTCACGTTAGTTAATTTTATACTTTATAGCCGAGGCTTAAATACAAGACTAAAAATACATTTCCCGCCTACAGGTTGTATTAAACACAATATATCCACGAATAACATAGCAATAAACATATTGCTGATATAGCTTCTATTTATGGTATTTGCTTTTTAAAGGAAGTACTTTTAGAGCAGACAAAGTGTACATGCAAGGAAGTTTGATGTTGCCCAAAGTACCTATGTGTCGTGTCATGGGTATCGCGGTTAGTACACAATCTTGTAAAAGTTTATAGTGCGATGTCATACTTCCATGTAAGTCGTTGTTAGCGCGTTGCCAAAGAATATCAACATGAGTGGTAAAAACCAATGTTTTCACGCGACGCCATAAGTTGAAATGGATAGGTCCTAAGTATGGCGATCTAGTTGGCCATGTTGCAGTTGATTCCGTCCAATCCATTGTCCAGGATACGCAGCCTCCAAGATCGTACCGGTCTAATCTGTAAGCTTGTAGACATTTCACTTCACACTTGAGACGAAAACAAGTACACCGGTCGGCATTCTTCTAAGGCGCATTTCAGCATTTCTTGCGCCCAATGTGTATAGATAGGTCCTTAACTGTGGATGGCAATCATTTGGGAGGAAAGCTGAATAGGCCACATGTTTGATTATAAAATAACAAAACGACTTCTAAGCATCACAGGCTTTAGTTTTTTAATATTTTTAACAACTTGTTTACTATTGGTAGGGACTGAAAAAAATTCGCTGTTTCACTGACCTCTAGGATGGACTCCACAATCCTCTACGTATTCGGGAAAATGCCACCTGCTCATTGGCTGCTAAATTGTAAGGCCTGGTGTCCGGTGTACACATCATGTTTACATTTCTGAAACTTTCCCTCAGTGATAGTGTGTGTGTATGTATATATATATATATATATATATATATATATAAATCGAATTATTAACATTAAAAAAATTATTTTCTATTGGTTTTTAAGTTACAGTGTTTGTGACGTCTTGCGACGTGCGTACTTTGTAAACGACTGTCACTACCTTACGTTGGTTACGTGTTGCGTTGTTGCGTCGTTGCGTTCCTTGAGTAGTTTATAAACCCGGACTTAAGTGTTGCCACAACCATGGGAAGGAGGGGGGCAGGGGGACCCGGACCCCCCTGGAATCAAAAAGCTCGTTCCTTTTAGGCCCGTTTATACAATTTTACGCGGAAGCGAAGACGGATCACTTAAACGGAACGGACAATGACGAATATTCGGACACGGACCCGTAAAGGATCAGCTCGGCAATGCTCAGTCAGCTCTTCCGTTTCCGCGGGAGGACACCACTTGACCGTAGCGACACTTGACCGTACCTGATTCTACTGGCGTCTGCGTCCTGAGTCTCTGAATGCATAGCGTGCCCGTCTACCTGCGTCAAAGGTTTAACCATTGAGAGGAGTAAGAGCCCATTTCAAAATCTCCCCTCCATTTATTCTGGTCAATCGTGGAACAGTACTTAAATAAGCGTGTTCGAGAGCTGCGGGTAAAAAACAGCATAAACGCAACTACCAATCTTTGCAGTTAGCGCAGAAAAATACACCGGTGCGTCACAAGATCGTGTACGCCAAATACTCGTAGCGACACCTGGCCGTACAACTCGAGGGGAAGCCTAAGATGCACATAAAGTTCTGCCATTCCCGATTACACCCGAACAATTCACCTTCGGTCAACCTCGGGTTTATTTATATATATTTTTATTTCTCTGTTTATTTTAATGTAGCTATACTAACCTAACTAACCGTCCATAGTGTTTTAAAGTGTTTTAATGTAGCTAACCTAACCGATCACTTTTAATATTTGAATTCATTTTTCCTGCGCAAAAATAAAACATATCCCGAAGTTGGCCGAAGGTGAATTGTTCGGGTGTAATCGGGAATGGCAGAACTTTACTTAGTGCTGACTGGCGGCGGAGTGAGTGGTCAGTGCAACCACTCACTACCAGGGCGCTTGCGTCCCTGGTCACTAAATCCAGTACTGGACAATTAGCAGAGCGGACCACGAGTCCAAGTGCCCAACCCCCGCATGGTAGACTCTTTTCTACTCTGTTCAACACTTCATCCAGACCATCCTCTGTCTCCTGTAAATTCCTACACGTAATGCATGCCAATTTGCATCCCGCATGAATGTGCCCAGGGTTTTCCCTGTGTCTATGGAGGTTTTACCTGGACCCAACCTATCTATAGTTATAGTCTATATTTAAGAGTGAGGGGAGTTAGTCATGGCGCCAATCGCTGCCATGGCTGGCCAATTTCCTCCTAGCACATGATGCATGCGACCCTCTCCCTGCATGGCTAATCCCAGCATGACTAGGCGTATAGGCTTCGGCCTGAGACGCACCTAGGTCCCTCCCTAACCCAGACCCCTCCAAAATACACTTAGTTTTAGTTAGGTTAGGAAAAAAAAATTATGTGCATCTTAGGTTTCCCCAACTCGAGGCTTGCTGACTCATAGAATGAGTACGCGCGCACATAGATTTTCTCACATTTGTGATATTTTCTTTCTTTTGTATGAGATTCACGTGGACAAATATTGCCTATTGTAAACAATTTTTTTTATATGAGGATAATTCAACAAGTGTTTTCAACTTGTTGCAGAATTCTGAGAATTTATTTCATTAATTTACTATATAGCGTTGAGAGAAATAAAAGCACCTTAATTCTTTTCTTCTACATTTATGTCGTCTCTTTAGTTTGCTTCAACATAGCACTTATTACTGCAATAAATTCGAAATATCACGAGCTGAAACTTCACTTTTGCAGTGGTTTGTTTAAATGGACATGTTAAGTATAAATATCCAGTTTAAAAAAAAAAAATTCGTATAACATTTAACGTAAAACTTTACAGCTTTTACCTTTTTGACGTGACAACGTCTAATAAATCGATGAAGGCCGCTTCACGCACGATAAAGTGTCCCGTTACGCACATTGTCCCGTTACGATGTGTCCCGTTACGCTCATTGTACGCTTGCGCCGAATCTATCTCTCTTCCACTCGATTGGAACAACCATCGATTTGACTTTTCCGAGGCACATTAAACTTGAAACACTCCCATTCGTTTCCTACTTTTACTATCATCGTCCTATCCTTAACAGAATAACACAGATTGGAAGAAGTTAAATAGCAAACATGTATAAAGGTTATAGTTAAAATAATCTCTTCGTTAGAGTAATAAACATATTTGAATTAATGAGTGCAAATAAAAGTAAATTTATCAATTAAATTGTAGATTTAATTTCACCCCTTCTTTGTATGCATACCAAATAGTGATAATTCAATAAAAATGATTCAATTTTATTCATAAAAGTATGCGATCATTTCATCAATGTTTTGTTATGACGTTGTCACGTTAAACTATTGTCCGTAAACCGACTTTACAGACAACCAATTTTTTTGTTTGTTTTATAAATTACACAAGACACCCACGAGAAGAAACTCTTTTCAAGTCAAAAATTAACCCAGATCACTATAAATACGTACTTGCTGTGTAAATGAGGGAACCTGTACAACTGAAAGAAAAAAAAATACCTTTAGTCTCAGCCTACAGACGTATATGACATCCTATATGTTTTCCAATATTCCAAAATGATCGATAAACATTTTCTCTTATTCCATGCCGCGAAAATGTTTCGGATGTTTTTTTAACTCAATGC